>NW_027185407.1:227500-285000 GCF_022577435.1 Embiotoca jacksoni | reverse complement strand
TAAAGTTTTTCCATCAAGGAAATGTTTCAGAATAAAAGCCTTGATAAGAAATGAAGGGTTTCTGTCCACTAGAGGGTTTTATTTTGAAACAGACACAGGAAGTGCTGAGTTTTAAATTGAGCTTAATGCAGTAATTCTAATCAAACTTATTCATGTTGTCGTTCCTTTTTATTTGGAGGTCATGTGATTGCATTTTTTAATGTGAGGTGGGATGAAGTGAAACACGTCATGCAGCACATTCATCAACATGGAGATTTAATGAACTCGGAGACAATAAACACTAAATATTCAGACTGCTTTACAGCTTTCCTACGTTGACCTCATTAAATAACCTCTTCTCATTTACTGGCTGCAGAATATTTCATTAAGATGGTTGCTCTATATTTTATGCGTCATTATTACAGTCTGATCTGTCGGTCAGAGATTTCATCTTTGAATTTGATAAAGAGGTTAAAGAGCCACTGATGCATCACTGACATGCATGTTATCATTCTTAGATTCTCTTGAACTTCTCCTGAACATCAGGCTGTGATTTCTGCTGCTGCCATTGTTTGATGTGAAAACTGTGGAGATTCAATTAGAAGATTGTCGGACGCTCGCTGCATCAATGTAAACTAGAGAATTCCTCCACTTGTTATTTTACATCAGATTAAACGCTGTCTCTCAGATGCTAAATGATTTCACACGAGAACAGATGATGAAACGTTTCAGAGCTCGGGTCGCCGTGAACCCGGAGCTCCACGCCGTCCTCGGGTCGCCGTGAACCCGGAGCGCCGCCAGCATCACGGCAGTTCTGCTTCCTGTTTTTGGAGCAAAAGCTGTAAGCGCTGCTTGATGGGTCGTCTGCACCCGGAGACCATCTGGAGACGCTGGCTAGCTCAGCGTTAGCCTAGCCTAGCCTCGCTCCAGCAGATTAAACTGGCAGTGCTGCCTCCTGTTTACAGTTCAGATTAGCACCAATCTGTTATGCCATCAAACAGCTGTTAACCCAACTGAAGAGACCATTCAGACAAGTGGCCCCAAAACTGTCTGAAAAAGTGCAACTAATGGAGTGAAGAGACGTCCTGATGTTTACAGATGTGCATCATGATCACGGCTCATAAATCCATTTTATTATATTCTGTTGGTAACGTGTGATCGACTAAAATATGTTAGAAGAAGAACAGCAGGATGAACTCCATCATTAAAGTTGAAACTGTCACCATTTGCAGCTCATGTCTTATTCTTCTGAACCACAGACAGACAGACAGACGGACGGACGGACGGACGGACGGACGGACGGACGGACAGACAGACAGACAGACAGACGGACAGACAGACAGACAGACAGACAGACAGACAGACAGACAGACAGACAGACAGACGGTCTGTTAAAGAGCTTCTGTTTGTACACCAGAAACCATCTGCCTGTCTCATAACTTTAATTTGTATTTATAATATTCTACAAGTTAAATATGAATCAGTTCAGCTGTGAAACATCCTCAGCTTCACCTGCAGCTGAACAATTAATTTTGATTTTATTTGACAGCGTTGCACGAATGATGCTTGCGAAGGCAGCAACTTTTCGCCAAATGGACGAGTCAGCGTTTAGAACACAGAGTGTCCGTTTAAAAGCATGAGCAGCAAGTAAGTAGAGGAACACAAGAAAAACATGATCTCAGACGGACCAGAAAACAGAGAGTCTGTGCTGCTTCCTGGTGCTGCTCGGTGTTGACGGTCCTGACAGGACCTGCAGATCAGCTCGGTGTTGACGGTCCTGACAGGACCTGCAGATCAGCTCAGTGTTAACGGTCCTGACAGGACCTGCAGATCAAACAGAGCGGGTCGGGTTGGTTCTTCCAGCTGCAATACCACCGAGTGCCACTAGAGGTTGGCTCCAAAACGCCTCCATAGACCAGAAATAAAAAGGTCACAGAAAGGTCACTCCTCTTTCAGTCGGCAGCTCCACTAAAGTGCCGAGCGGTGGGTTGAGGTGAAGAAGTGATGACCTGCTCACCGAAGGAAACATCAGCTTCTGTGTTTCAAAGCGATGGAGGTGAACCTGAACCTCCTTCTTTGCTCTGACGGGTTTTCAGAGGTGGACCCGGTTTAAATGATGTTTCTGTATCAGACAGAAGCTCCATTAGTTTCTTTGTATGTCAGAGTTCTGCTACGGACCCTCCGACCCGCTCAGCTCGCAGCTCACTGCACCAATGACGAGGTCAGAGGTCAAGCTGAAGTCTGTTTCTGCCTGATGTGAGAAGAACTTTGGATTTCATTGTTCCATTAAGTGAAGAATAATCTCTAGTGGCTCTAATCTAGCATTTAGCGTCTGTGCTAATCTCTCTGGATTACACTCTATAGTGATGCAAAGTGATTTTGTAACTCTTCCTCCTCTTCATCCTCACTATTAAACATGTTGAAGATATGCGAGAGTGGGTCACATGTAATGCTGTTATCCTTATGTAGAGGTCAGAGGTCACGACAGAGCTCGTTAACAGATATTATTTTGGTAGCGTGTTCGAGATGCAGTGCTGGCGCTCAAGTACTATACTTACAAAATACTACAAATAGGAAGTATTTGTACTGTACTTCAGTGTTTCCATTTGATGCACTTTTATATATTTACTGGACTAAACCTGAGGCAAATATTGAATTTGTTACTACTTAGTGATTTTGAATTTAAATTTTTATGATAAACTGAAGGATTCAATTTAAAACTAAATAAACTGTTTTAAAACCTCCTGGATTTGTTGGAAAATGTTTTTCTGAGCTCTGGTTGTCTTTTCAGAACAGAAACTACTCAAACATGTGATGATCTTATGAAATATGATGCATTCCTGGACATGAAGTAGTTAAAACAACCTTAAATATCAACAGCAGTAAAATGTGCATTAATGCAGCAGTGATATGAATCCAGAAGCAAAGATAGTGTGTACTTTTACTTTTACTTTTAATACTTGCAGTACATTTTGCAGATAATACTTTCATGCTTTTACTTGAGTAATGGGATCAAGGGAATAGGTTTGTTTTATTGTATTGACTGAAATCTGCTCAATAAGGAGCTGTGAGGCACAATGTTAAAACATGTTTGTTAATCTGCTCAGATTAATGTTTCATAACTCCTGTAAAAGTTTCACACGGCTGCATGCAGCTCGACGGCCTCTCGGTCACACAGTTCCCTGTTTTAGGATCCTGTGGTCTAATGCTGGTGTCGGGTCCATCTGGGTCAAACTCTCAAGATATGTCCACTCTTCAGACCAAAGATTGGAGGACGCTAATTGGCTGAATTTAGGAGGATGTTTGTGTCCCGCTGGAGACATTTAGAAAGACGAGGGGACGAACAGGAACATAATGATTTAACTTTATATTACAAGATAATGCACATTTTAAACACACACATAGTTCAATTAAGTAACTATTAAAATTGATACATCGGCTCCCTAGCGCCCCCTTATGGCCAGCAGCAGCTGCAGATTGGAGCCTCTTACATTTACAGATCTGTACAAACACAACGGAGCAACAACAGAAATCCCAGTGGCCTCGCTGTGCAAACATTTCCCTGGAAAATACAAGCTGTTAGATTTGAAAGAAATCTCTTTATTCAGTGAAATAATCCATGAAGAGAATTCAGATCCTTTTTTGGGGTTTCTTCTTGCGTAATGTGTCGTGAACCCTCATTTGTACTCTGCTTACATGAGACAGCTGCCAATCCCTGGATCCACACAAGTTAAATCACACCAAGAAAGTGGGTCAAATGTCACGCCGAGTTCACATGGAACGAAATCAAATTGGTGTCATGTCACTAATGCTCTTTTCAAATTTAAATCCCGTTCGCTGTATTTGGGTCCCGAAACTCAGAAATACACAGAAAAGCAGAAATTTACTGACTTGTTCGAGTCACATTTGAACTAAAAACAACTTTATCGAGCAGAGGAATCAGTTTGTATCAACCGATCAACATCCTGTTCAGAGGAAATTAATCTATAAGAAGTAAAAACATGTACAGTGGGTACGGAAAGTATTCAGACCCCTTTACATTTTTCACTCTTTGTTTCATTGCAGCCATTTGCTAAAATCAAAAAAGTTCATTTTATTTCTCATTAATGTACACTCAGCACCCCATCTTGACAGAAAAAAACAGAAATGTAGAAATTTGTGCAAATTTATTAAAAAAGAAAAACTGAAATATCACATGGTCATAAGTATTCAGACCCTTTGCTCAGTATTGAGTAGAAGCACCCTTTTGAGCTCGTACAGCCATGAGTCTTCTTGGGAATGATGCAACAAGCTTCTCACACCTGGATTTGGGGATCCTCTGCCATTCTTCCTTGCAGATCTTCTCCAGTTCCGTCAGGTTGGATGGTGAACGTTGGTGGACAGCCATTTCCAGGTCTCTCCAGAGATGCTCAATTGGGTTTAGGTCAGGGCTCTGGCCGGGCCAGTCAAGAATGGTCGCAGAGTTGTTCCGAAGCCACTCCTTTGTTATTTTAGCTGTGTGCTTAGGGTCATTGTCTTGTTGGAAGGTGAACCTTCGGCCCAGTCTGAGGTCCAGAGCACTCTGGAAGAGGTTTTCTTCCAGGATATCTCTGTACTTGGCCGCATTCATCTTTCCTTCAATTGCAACCGGTCGTCCTGTCCCTGCAGCTGAAAAACACCCCCATAGCATGATGCTGCCACCACCATGTTTCACTGTTGGGATTGTATTGGGCAGGTGATGAGCAGTGCCTGGTTTTCTCCACACATACCGCTTAGAATTAACGCCAAAAAGTTCAATCTTGGTCTCATCAGACCAGAGAATCTTATTTCTCATAGTCTGGGAGTCCTTCATGTGTTTTTTGGCAAACTCTATGTGGGCTTTCATATGTCTTGCACTGAGGAGAGGCTTCCGTCGGGCCACTCTGCCATAAAGCCCTGACTGGTGGAGGGCTGCAGTGATAGTTGACTTTGTGGAACTTTCTCCCATCTCCCTACTGCATCTCTGGAGCTCAGCCACAGTGATCTTTGGGTTCTTCTTTACCTCTCTCACCAAGGCTCTTCTCCCACGATTGCTCAGTTTGGCTGGACGGCCAGGTCTAGGAAGAGTTCTGGTCGTCCCAAACTTCTTCCATTTAAGGATTATGGAGGCCACTGTGCTCTTAGGAACCTTGAGTGCTGCAGAAATTATTTTGTAACCTTGGCCAGATCTGTGCCTTGCCACAATTCTGTCTCTGAGCTCCTTGGACAGTTCCTTCGACCTCATGATTCTCATTTGCTCTGACATGCACTGTGAGCTGTAAGGTCTTATATAGACAGGTGTGTGCCTTTCCTAATCAAGTCCAATCAGTTTAATTAAACACAGCTGGACTCCAATGAAGGAGTAGAACCATCTCAAGGAGGATCAGAAGAAATGGACAGCATGTGAGTTAAATATGAGTCACAGCAAAGGGTCTGAATACTTATGACCATGTGATATTTCAGTTTTTCTTTTTTAATACATTTGCACAAATTTCTACATTTCTGTTTTTTTCTGTCAACATGGGGTGCTGAGTGTACATTAATGAGAAATAAAATGAACTTTTTTGATTTTAGCAAATGGCTGCAATGAAACAAAGAGTGAAAAATTTAAAGGGGTCTGAATACTTTCCGTACCCACTGTATATGTAGCTTTTATATAAAATATAATAATAAATGTATTCAGATTTCTGAGGCTGTTTACTGCACGTTATATTCCTCATAATACACAGTTTGTACTTTAGATGCTTATAAAATACTAAGTGTATTTAAATTAATAAAATATTAAAGAACTGCAGTTGAACATAAAAAATATAATTCTTAACTATTTCTTCACTTTTTTACCCAAATATTAATATTCATGTTATTGTTTGCTATGTTTCCTTTGTTCATGGACACATCTCAGAAACACCTCCAGGGATTTCTATTTTTGTTAAATTTGGCACAAATGTTTACTTCGTCCCGAAGAGGAACTGATGAGATGATGGGGGTTAAAGGTCAGAGGTTACTGTGACCTCACGTTGGCCTGTTTTTATGAACTTTATATTTCAGAAACACCTTCAGAGAACTTCCTCAAACTTTCATTTATTTGTATTAAAGGATTAACTGATCTGATTTTTGTGGTCAAACGGGTTAGAATGAGAAAGTGATGACGTTTTATATCATTATATATGTCATTATATATATAATTATTCACTGTTACATGATAATGTTCTATGGGGAGATGTCACATCCTAAATGTGTGATTGTATGTCGGGTTCAACGTGTGTGAATCATCCACCTTTTACAATCTGGAGCATCGTCTGTCGTCATGGCAACACATTTATGTTCCATCAGAATCCAATTCATTAGACACATTCTTTTAAAGTCTTCCTTCCACATATTTAAGTTGGTGTACCAGTTGGTGTACTAGTGAGTGTACTAGTTGGTGTACTTGTGAGTGTACTGTTTGGTGTACTAGTGAGTGTACTATTTGGTGTACTATTTGGTTTACTAGTGAGTGTACTAGTGAGTGTACTAGTTGGTGTACTTGTGAGTGTACTATTTGGTGTACTAGTGAGTACTATTTGGTGTACTAGTGAGTGTACTGGACGGTTTACTAGTTGGTTTACTAGTGAGTGTATCAGTGAGTGTACTAGTGAGTGTATCAGTGAGTGTACCAGTGAGTGTACTAGTTGGTGTACTACCGATGGTGATGTTGATGATGTTATGTCTCGGCAGGTCCTGCGATCCCGGTCGGGGTGGACGTCCAGGTGGAGAGCTTGGACAGCATCTCTGAAGTCGACATGGTAACCAAACATCTCTTCTTCTACACAGATAAAAGTCAGAGATGATTTAAAGTGGTGATTAGAACAGGAAGGAGGAAAAAGAAGAGGATGTTTTTTCTCTCATTTTATTATGATAATAATATAAGTACATATTCATAGACAATATAAACACACATGCACCTGTTAGTCAGTTTGTTTATTGTAGAAGTGAATGAATTGTATTTATTTTATTTTATTTATGTGTTTACAGTGATTGTGTGCTGGACTTTGAACTTTTGTTTACCTTAAGTTAAACCGACACTCAGTTCTGTCCCTGAACGCATCATGTGAGGACTGACGCTGCTCCGCTGCTTAAACGTGGTTCTTAAATTATTGTGGTGACCTTCCGCCGACTGAGAACCAGATGAACGAGATCGTGTGGAGTCAAATTTCATGTCGAGCTTTCTTAAACGACGCCTCGAATGTTAAAGTTATAGTTTGTTCTAGAATGAAAGGTGAAATTAGTCTGCAGTGAAGAAATGTTAGTGAATTTAATTTTCTACCTTGGAGAACGATAATTTGTCTGAAACACTCCTCTGTGGTCTGTCAGAGTTTTGATAGTTTAGAGTTTGGTGAAGCTGGAATCAGGTTTTGTTTCCAGGTTGACCAACTGAAATCTGTACGAAAGGAGAAAACAAACAAAGGAAGTGATTTTGGCACCAGATGATGTTTTAGATGGTTCACAGAGAAGCCAGATTCTCCTGGTCGTTCAGCTCAGGTTACTGTTACCTACAGTCAACTTCTTGTTTCATAGATTTACTTTGGTTTGTAGAAGTAGACATTGATCCAGCATCTATAATATACCTGCCTTTATCCTGTAGAGCAGGAGTCTCCGACCAGGTGATAAATCAGATGGAAAAGAGGTTGGAAATGTGTCCATCAGTTATCTCGGTGTTGTTAGCTAAAGTCACTCCTTCTTATTAGTTTTCTGGAGGTCCATCTGAAAATAATCCCTCATTCATTAGAAAAGAAGATTCAAGAAGACATGTTTTTGGGGGCGTGTCTGTTTGATTGACAGGCCTGTGGTGCAGTCAGGTTACAGCTATCGGTGGGCGGGACGTAGTATCGTCAGGTTTCCAATCAGATCGGTCAGATCCACCTCTGGCTCCTCCCCCAGCTCGTCCAAATATGGTCACTTCCTGCTCCAAACCGCTCCGAACGAGCAAAGATGGTGACGGACAGAATCTGAACTGGAGGATTCATAACGTTCACAAACCAACGATGACGTCACTGATGGTTGATGACATCACTGATGGTTGATGACGTCACTGACTGATGCTGATTGGTTTAAATAAGTACTTTTACGTAGGTAAAGGGACTCAAACACCTTCCAGGTGAGAGTCGTGGGTTTGTTTTGTCCAATCACCACCAACCTCTTGACTTTAACTGTCTTTGTACTTTGTCACATGACCTTGTTGGTTCTTCTGTGTGCGTGAGACGTAAAGAACCTCGTCAGCATCTCTGACAGCAGCAGCAGGATGTTGGACGGAGAAGGAGTTCAGACGAACATCTCGATGTTTCAGGGAAAATAAACCGCTGAAAGACTAACACAGAAGATTAGAACTATTTTTTTTCTCCATGAAGTCGTTGGTTTTCTCCACTTCAGTCGTTTACATGACCTATGACCCCTCCAGGACTTCACCATGACCTTATACCTGAGGCACTACTGGAAGGACGAGCGTCTTTCGTTCACCAGCAGCACCAACAAGAGCATGACGTTCGACGGGCGTCTGGTGAAGAAGATCTGGGTCCCCGACGTCTTCTTCGTCCACTCCAAGAGGTCCTTCATCCACGACACCACCACGGACAACATCATGCTGCGCGTCTTCCCCGACGGACACGTGCTGTACAGCCTGAGGTGGGTGACCTCCGACACACATTCACACATCCAGCAGTGGTACCGAGCCTCGAGTGGTCGATGGGTCTGATGATGTCACTGAAGCAGGTTAATGGTTCCTCTCATCACTTTAACGCCATGGAAACCACTGGTTGCCTGGAAACGGAGGAAACATATAGAAGGAGAGTTTGTTTAATGTCAGATATGCATCATCATCATCATGTGTCTCTGCAGCTTTTAATGGACCTCTCGTCACTGTGAAGTGAAAACAGTGTTGGCACCGAGTCGTGATGGCTTCACAGCGAGCAGCTTGTTTTCCACGGATCAGATGAAGGACAACGTGCTGCAGGCTGATTTCATCTGAACAAACAGAAGCAGCTGGTAGTCGGTCCACAGGATGGTGTGAGAGCAGATCAGGTGGTTCTGTTTAGTTCTGGTCTCCAGAATGAATCTAAGTGATTCAGTGTCTTCAAAAAAATCCTCTGTACTGCATGCAAGTCTTCTATTAGACATAATTACATCAATATTTTACATTATTTTCACAAAATAAACAAAAAAACAAAAGTGCAAACAGGAATAAAGGTTCAGATTTTTTGAATTCCATCCATTATCTATACCCGCTTCATCCTGAACAGGGTCATGGGTGGGGGGGGGGGGGGCGGAGCCTATCTCAGCTCACATTGGGTGAAGGCAGGGTTCACCTGGACAGGTGGTCAGTCCATCACAGGGACAACACAGAGAGACAGACGGAAACAAAAACTGTTCACGCTCTCATTCACACCTCAGGGACATTTGTAGAACCACCAGTTAACCTGAGGTTCATGTTTCTGGATGGTGGGAGGAAGCTGGAGAACCGAGAGAACCCACTCAGGCACATGGAGAACCTGTAGACTCACACAGGAAGGCCGGGATTCAAACCCAGAACCTTTTTGCTGTGAGGCGACCATGCTAACCGCTGCACCGCTGTGCAATTCCAACCATGTCTGCAAATGTCAGAATCAGAGCTGACGACTGACATACAGAAATATTCACTTTCATCTGGAGTCATGTGTCGAGGTAATACATGTACGAAGTTCTAACTTGACTCTCCTGTAAAGATCTTCTGTCTCTTCACTGCTAATTGCTCCTCAGTGACTGTTTCTGTCCGCTGATCAGATCCTCAGCAGCGTGTTTCTCTCCCGTCTGAGACACTTCAGCAAAACAAGAGAAAAGAAGAACTGAATGAAGAACATTCAGAGTCAAAACGTTATCCATCGATCTTAATTTAATCTTTTAGAGACTTTAAGAAACAAGAATAGTTGCACACATTTTCCATCTTTTGAAGTCCACATTGAGCCTCTCTGACCCTCCTGATGATGTCCCCTCTGCTGACCCTCCTGATGATGTCCCCTCTGCTGACCCTCCTGATGATGTCCCCTCTGCTGACCCTCCTGATGATGTCCCCTCTGCTGACCTCCTGATGATGTCCCCTCTGCTGACTCTCCTGATGATGTCCCCTCTGCTGACCCTCCTGATGATGTCCCCTCTGCTGACCCTCCTGATGATGTCCCCTCTGCTGACCCTCCTGATGATGTCCCCTCTGCTGACCTCCTGATGATGTCCCCTCTGCTGACCCTCCTGATGATGTCCCCTCTGCTGACCCTCCTGATGATGTTTCCTCTGCTGACCCTCCTGATGATGTCCCCTCTGCTGACCCTCCTGATGATGTCCCCTCTGCTGACCCTCCTGATGATGTCCCCTCTGCTGACCCTCCTGATGATGTTTCATCTGCTGACCCTCCTGATGATGTCCCCTCTGCTGACTCTCCTGATGATGTCCCCTCTGCTGACCCTCCTGATGATGTCCCCTCTGCTGACCCTCCTGATGATGTCCCCTCTGCTGACTCTCCTGATGATGTCCCCTCTGCTGACCCTCCTGATGATGTCCCCTCTGCTGACTCTCCTGATGATGTCCCCTCTGCTGACCTGGACATCCGTGCTGGTCCCAGTTTCAGTGTGAACATCTGTCCTGGTTTCACAGTGTTACTGTCGGACTTGGACTGAATTCAGCAGCCGATAACGAGGACTCACAGAACTCATTAAAGGGGTTTTAGATCAATAAGTGTTCAGCTGCCTGTGTTTCTACTGCGTGTAGATGAATAGTCATGAATAATTCTGTTACATTAATAAATGTCCAAAAGAAAAACCCTTAAATCAACAGACAAAATATCAGAAAACACATTTATATGTGTCTTTAAATGTCCCTGCTACTTTTTAATTTATGAACCTAAAACATATCAAATATTAAACAGAACGTTAGTCACCTTTCTGTGTTTGAAGTTTCAGGACTGATTCCCTCGTTAAGCCTGAATTGACTCATTAAGACCTCTGAGGTCCAGAACCGGAACACCTGGAACACCTGATGGATTTAATGAACTCACTGCAGAGAACATCTGGATGGAACCAGCGCTGATTAGAGATGAAGGAAGAAGAAACATAGATAGAAGAATAGATCCAATGAAATAACTGGAAACTCTGGATGAATGTGTGAAATGACTGAAATGAAAAATAACATTAATTTTTAATGCAAATCTAAAATGAACAATATTTAATCTGCCAGCACACTATCTTACAATGGTTTACACTCCATACACATCTCTATTAAAATACATGTTAAAGTAATAAGCGCTGAAATAATAGCTGATATTTTCATTGACTGAACTTGTTAGCAGGTATTTATTTATTCAGAAGACACAGAACATCATCAGCACTCTTTCAGAGTCACATCCACCTGATGAACATAAGTCACACTCCTTTCAGCTCTTGTTTTGGTCTCCGCCGCCTCTCCACCGCCCCCCCAGCTGTTCTCTGGTGGCGTCAGTCTGCTGAACATGAAGCGTACCGACGTCGGATCAGAGCTTCGTCTCTGAAAACAGGTGCTTCTGCAGAAACAGGGAAGTTGAGGAGAGTTGGAGTTGATTCTCTGAGCGTCGTTAAAATCACTCCACATCGTTTTTATCTCCGTTTTCAGGTCCAACCTTCACTGACTGAGAAGACAAGTGAAGACAGAAGTCTTTAAACAACTTCTCACAGATGAAGTCGTTCTCTCGACACCTGAAACACGTACGAGAGTAAAATCATGATGATCATTAGGACATGATTAGTAGGAATCTGAGGATTCTCACCGCATCCTGTTTTCTGGAGTTTTTTATTTCATGTTGCAGCTTCCTGAACTGATTTAAACAAACTACAGTGAACAGAAAACAATTCATCAAGTCGGGTTTCACTTTCCTTTACATTTATTTATTAAACCAACTCAATCAGTGCTGAATTACAAACTTTTATATAATATTTCTGCTGCAGTTAAATCAGCGAGCTGTCGGTGTCCTTCTGCTCAGATTGCTGTTTTTTTGTGATTGTTGAGGATGCAGCTGGAGACGCGATGAGGAGAATCAGAAACATCTTCTGTCAGTGTTTGAAGTTGTATTTGTAAATTGTTCTCTGAATCTGAAAACTCCTGAATTATTTTTAGAGCCGTTGTCTTTCAGCCTGACGGCGTTTTAACGAGCTCTTCTGCTTTCAGCAGAACAAACCGAGAGCTCGTTTACAGCACGAAGAGTCTCAGAGATTAACTGGTGCTCTTATGCAGGAAAAGAAAACCAGTTTCACTTCCACAATTTTAGTAATACAAGCAAATAGTAAACAAACAGGAAACAGAATTTCATCATAAAGTGAGAGATCCAGCTGGAAATGTTTTGTTCTATTCAGAGAATATTATGATGAAATGTTCTGGTAACGTTTTCAACCTGAATAAATCTGAATATGTAACGTCCAGATTTTGACCTTTGACCTCACCGATCTGAGAAGCTTCCTGTATAACATCCAGATGTCTAAAAGTCTGCGTGACATTCTTTGATATTTATCTGCAGATTGTTGGATGTTTGTTCACAGACGGTGAACGTGGTCGTTTTCCACTCTTTTTTCACATCTGCAGCTCCGTGCAGATCCTCAGATACATAAATACATAAATACATAAATACCGTCTGTCTGTTGGAGCTGCAGTTTCAGAGGGAAAGAAGTTTTTCTAAAAAGAGCGAACAGCTCTCCACCGCTTGGACCGATTACTGAAGACAGACAGTGAGAGATGTAATGTGTGCGGTCAGATGTGAGGTGGAGAAACAGTCTAATGTCTCTTCATTAGGTTTTTATCATCATGTGTTTAAAGTGACATGAGTGAATGTTTGAGTGACATGTGTCACCTGTCATTGAACAGAGTGACGGTGACGGCGGCCTGTAACATGGACTTCAGCCGCTTCCCTCTGGACTCTCAGACCTGCTCGCTGGAGCTGGAGAGCTGTGAGTACATCTTCTGTCAGAGTTCAACATAACAAGGAGACGAGGAGACGAGGAGACGAGGAGGCTTCTGGTCATCACACGTCTCAGCACATATTCAACACATTCAAATATCTCATTCATGTCATGCAAAAATAACAAGAATGGTTTTAATTGTAGGATTTATTCTTGAATATCAAAAACATGAAATCTGGTATTATTTTTTTGAACTAAAATAAAAGACAAACACACACACACACCCTGTCTCCCTGTTCAGAGGACGGAGGGACACATCAGACTAAAATGCTCTTTATAAAAACAGGAAGTAAAAGTTTCAGTTAATCCTGATTAAATGTTTATGAAAATGTAAAATGAATTAAAGCCTGCAGGCAGCAGAACAACACTCAGTTATCATCACAGACCAAAGAACTGCAAAGAGGAGCAGAATTAGAGGATAATTCTGGTTTATTTCAACCTGACGTATTTTCCGTGGATCATCAGAACTTTAGTGACTGAATATCAGAGCTGCTGCAGCTTTCCTACAAAAACAGGAATCGTCTTAAACACTTGTTTTTAACACAGAAATAATATCCCTGGAACGGAAATTTTTCCAGCATGAGCTATATAGATCTATAGATCTGTCTGATGTGGATCTATAGATCTGATGACCCTATATAGATCTATAGATGTATAGATCCACATCAGACAGATTCATGGAATCAAACACATTTACCTGCAGGCTTGTTTTCATCGTGAAAACTCCAGAAACTCTCAAACAGATGATCAACATTTCACTTTATAGTTTATGCAAATTCAAATTGATCTGTGATTGATGACCAGCTTCCTCCCGGGCTGTATGAAGTGTGTTATCAGAGTGTGTACGATGTTCCAGAACCGGACCGGATCTCTGCGTGTTTTATGAGACATTAGCTGGTTCTTCAGTTTTAATTTTGAACAAAACTTTTAAAGTTTGATTCAGGTAAGATCAGTCTTTACCGTGATTCATCTCGACATACGGAAACCCAGGAATACTCAGATATCAGATAATTACTGATTATAATAATGACTCAACAAGTTCACCTGAGAACTCACTGAAAGTCTGGAAAGTTGAAGGATTTGAGAAAGTCAGACATGTTCTAAAACTCGGATGTGATGCTTCACTCACTTTGATATTTTGACATGTTGACGTCTGTCAGCTCGTCAAAAAAGCTGTTTTATGTTGTTGGATCCCAGACAGGCGTCAAACGCAGCTTACAGGCTGTTTTTCACTTCATTACAACGGATATTGATCCATTTGAATAAACACAAACATTTGACCACATTAACTGTATTAAATGCTTTAAAACAACAGACTTCCACTTGTGTCAAAAAATTTAAATAAAGCAGAGAAATACATGTTCTGGTTATTTTCTGTAGTTCAGAGTCAGATGATCAGATTGAAATTCATTTTCTGTCTGAACTAAATCAACGAGCCTGCAGGATGTCTCTCAGGAACAGGAACCCTCCGGGCCACAAGGTGACCTGAGGGAGGAGATCTGAACCTTCTGGGTTCCTCAAGTCTTTCTTTGAAGATATCTGAGTGACTGAGATGTTTTCCAGACGCGTACACTGATGAGGACCTGATGCTCTACTGGAAGAGCGGCGACGAGTCTCTGAGCACCGACGACCGGATCTCGTTATCTCAGTTCCTCATCCAGAAGTTCCACACCACGTCTCGGCTGGCCTTCTACAGTAGCACAGGTACACACACTACTACACACACTACTACACACACTACTACACACACTACACACACTACTACACTACACACACACTACTACACACACTACTACACTACACACACACTACTACACACATTACTACACTACACACACACTACTACACACACTACTACACTACACACACACTACTACACACACTACTACACACACTACTACACACACTACTACACACACTACTACACTACACACACACTACTACACTACACACACACTACTACACACATTACTACACTACACACACACTACACACACACTACTACACTACTACACACACTACTACACACACTACTACACTACACACACACTACTACACTACACACACACTACTACACACACTACTACACTACACACACACTACTACACTACACACACACTACTACACACACTACTACACTACACACACACTACTACACACACGACTACACTACACACACTACTACACTACACACACACTACTACACACACTACTACACTACACACACACTACTACACACATTACTACACTACACACACACTACACACACACTACTACACACACTACTACACACACTACTACACTACACACACACTACTACACACACTACTACACTACACACACACTACTACACACACTACTACACTACACACACACTACTACACACACTACTACACACACTACTACACACACTACTACACACACTACTACACTACACACACACTACTACACTACACACACACTACTACACACATTACTACACTACACACACACTACACACACACTACTACACACACTACTACACACACTACTACACTACACACACACTACTACACTACACACACACTACTACACACACTACTACACTACACACACACTACTACACTACACACACACTACTACACACACTACTACACTACACACACACTACTACACACACGACTACACTACACACACTACTACACTACACACACACTACTACACACACTACTACACTACACACACACTACTACACACATTACTACACTACACACACACTACACACACACTACTACACACACTACTACACACACTACTACACTACACACACACTACTACACACACTACTACACACACTACTACACTACACACACACTACTACACACACTACTACACTACTACACACACACTACTACACACACACTACTACACTACACACACACTACTACACACACGACTACACTACACACACACTACACACACTACTACACACACTACACACACTACTACACTACACACACTACTACACTACACACACACTACTACACTACACACACACTACTACACACTACTACACACGCTACACACACACACACACACACACACTACACACACACACACACACTACTACACACACTACTACACTACTACACACACACTACTACACTACACACACTACTACACTACACACACACTACTACACACACGACTACACTACACACACTACTACACTACACACACACTACTACACACACTACTACACTACACACACACTACTACACTACACACACACACTACACACACTACTACACACACTACACACACTACTACACTACACACACTACTACACACACTACACACACTACTACACTACACACACTACTACACTACACACACACTACTACACTACACACACACTACTACACACTACTACACACGCTACACACACACACACACACACTACACACACACACACACTACACACACTACACACACACTACACACACACACTACACACACACACACACACACACACACACACTACACACACTACACACACACACACACTACACACACTACACACACACACACACACTACACACACACACTACACACACACACTACACACACTACACACACACAATACACACACTACACACGCTACACACACACTACACACACACACACACACACACACTACACACACACACACACACTACACACACACACACTACACACACTACACACACACACACACTACACACACTACACACACACACTACACACACACACACTACACACACACTACACACACACACACACACACACACACACACACTACACACACTACACACACACACCACACACACACACACACACACACACACACTACACACACACACTACACACACTACACACACACACACTACACACACTACACACACACACACTACACACACTACACACACACACACACACTACACACACACACACACACTACACACACTACACACACTACACACACACTACACACACACACACACACACACACACACACACACACTACACACACACACACACTACACACACTACACACACACACACTACACACACTACACACACTACACACACTACACACACTACACACACACAAGCTGAAAACAAAGAAGGAATTTAACTTGAGAAAGTTGGTTTTGCATTTAAAGACTTGAAAACCTGTTTGAGAAGGAAACAGCTCGTCCTCAGTGTAAAACAGGAAACTTCAGTCTGAATACCGTCCTCTCAGAGAGCAGCTGACTGACAGGTCGACTGACGGGTCGACTGACAGGTCGACTGACAGGTCGTCTGACCTCCATCACATCTACCATCCTGTCACATCTGGGTTTTAATTGGACAGTGAGAGTACAGCATCATGACATCATGACATCATAAAAGAGATTTGTTTCTCCACAGTTGTTTATAATGATGTTTAAAGGCACAAATAAATGTGTTATTAGTTTAGTTCTGGTTCGGTAGGAAAATATGAGAATAATATGAGAATAATATCAGAATAATATGAGAATAATATGAGAATAATATGAGAATAATATCAGAATAATATGAGAATAATATCAGAATAATATGAGAATAATATGAGAATAATATGAGAATAATATCAGAATAATATGAGAATAATATCAGAATAATATGAGAATAATATGAGAATAATATGAGAATAATATGAGAATAATATCAGAATAATATGAGAATAATATCAGAATAATATGAGAATAATATGAGAATAATATCAGAATAATATGAGAATAATATCAGAATAATATGAGAATAATATCAGAATAATATGAGAATAATATGAGAATAATATCAGAATAATATGAGAATAATATCAGAATAATATGAGAATAATATGAGAATAATATCAGAATAATATGAGAATAATATCAGAATAATATGAGAATAATATCAGAATAATATGAGAATAATATCAGAATAATATGAAAATAATATGAAAATAATATCAGAATAATATGAGAATAATATGAGAATAATATCAGAATAATATGAGAATAATATCAGAATAATATCAGAATAATATCAGAATAATATGAGAATAATATCAGAATAATATCAGAATAATATGAGAATAATATCAGAATAATATCAGAATAATATCAGAATAATATGAGAGTATCAGAATAATATGAGAATAATATGAGAATAATATGAAAATAATATGAGAATAATATCAGAATAATATCAGAATAATATCAGAATAATATGAGAATAATATGAGAATAATATGAAAATAATATGAAAATAATATCAGAATAATATGAGAATAATATCAGAATAATATCAGAATAATATCAGAATAATATCAGAATAATTTCGGCCCGTCGTCTGTGTTCAGCTGTGTGGCAAAAACATTTTAACGATCTCTGATTCTCTGCAGGTTTGTAAATAAACAGTCGCTAATCCACATTAATATCAAACACATTGATCAGAGTAAAAACCATGAATGTCCCAGAGCTTCCTGCTGCAGCGCCGCCATAATTCTGTATTTGATTCTGTATTTGGAGCTGTCAGCAGCTCGCTGTGTGATGAGTAAACATGAAAAATATGTATTTAAAATATATTCTTAAAGAGTCTGCAGGTGCGTTTCTACAATCCTGCAAGGATGGAACGAAAATTATACAAATATTAAATCAGAGGGCAGATGGAGCTCAGAGGAGGTGAAAGCAGGTGGAAGATGAGTGGGAGGGCTGCAGAGACAGAATCACTGCAGTTACTGCAATTAAATATGGTTGAAAAGTTTATCTTTCATGATCATAACAGAAATAAAAAAGATTACAAGTCAAATATTGCTGTTAATGTGCTGCAGGATTATTATCACAGGAATTCTTTACATATATTCTTTATCAGAAAGTTGGTCACATTGGTCACAAAAATCTAATTTGTCTTGTTAAATTTGCAATTTCTTGTAATTTCTGCAAATTTTTTTTTTAATTTTTTTTAATTTTTTTTTTTTAAATCACTTAAAACTTCACAAACTAATCAACATTTTTGAAAAAATTCACTGCAGAATGAAACATTTTTGATTGTAACAATCACAAAACCAACTGTCACATCCTGGGACTCAATAATGTGTGGTAACTGAAAACAACAGAGGTGTGGAGGTCTGCAGCCAGACTGAGCTGTCACTCAAAAACTCATTAGCCAATGGGTGCGCACCACTGAAGAGACCCGCCCACATGACAGGTTCTCAGAGGTGCAACCAGAAGGTTTTATCTTTGTCGTTTGATGTCAGAGGTCAGAGGTCAGATTTGACTGCAGGTTTGTCTCCGTGTTCTCAGGCTGGTACAACCGTCTCTACATCAACTTCACTCTGCGGCGCCACATCTTCTTCTTCCTGCTGCAGACCTACTTCCCCGCCACCCTCATGGTGATGCTCTCCTGGGTGTCCTTCTGGATCGACCGCCGGGCCGTTCCAGCCAGAGTCTCTCTGGGTGAGAAGAGACGGACTCACATCACTCCATCACCTCCATCACACCATCACTCCATCACCTCCATCACTCCATCACCTCCATCACTCCATCACCTCCATCACTCCATCACTCCATCACCTCCATCACACCATCACTCCATCACACCATCACTCCATCACTCCATCACACCATCACTCCATCACCTCCATCACTCCATCACTCCATTACCTCCGTTTTTGGGGGGCGTGTCTGTTTGATTGACAGGTCTGTGGTGCAGTCAGGTTACAGCTATCGGTGGGCGGGACGTAGTATCGTCAGGTTTCCGATCAGATTGGTCAGATCCACCGCTGGCTCCTCCCCCAGCTCGTCCAAATATGGTCACTTCCTGCTCCAAACCGCTCCGAACTAACAAGATGGTGACGGACAGAATCTGAACTGGAGGATTCATAACGTTCACAAATCAACGATGACATCACTGATGGATGATGACATCACTGATGGTTGATGACATCACTGATGGTTGTCTGTTGAAAACAAATCAACACTTTAAAAAGTGTGCTGTGTATTTGTGAGAAGAGACACTTCCTGTTTGAACAGCAGCATCATCTCTTTGAACCTCATCTCCCTCCCAGCAGATGTGAAGGAGCCGTTGGAGTTACTTTCTCCTCCTCAGATGACTGCAGCCTCCTGCTCAGGAGTTGCAGGAGTGTTGGACTGAGTTGCATCACGTTGTATAGTCGGCGTATTACTTTCACCTCCCGTTGCTTCATCCAGCCGATCAGCTGACTCCACGTCTGCAGCTCATCCGGTCTGTCTCTCCTCTGATGGGAACGTAACCCCCAAGAGGGGAATTATCAAACCTCATCCAGGTTCGATGAGGAGACCGGTTAATCTATCGCTCGTCTGACTGCTGCACAGACAAGAAATATCCACCTGAACTACACTTACAACAACAGGTTTAATTAGAACACAATAGAACAACGATACTACAACAAGTTGACAATTCCACACATCAAAAAGTGTCCAAGCAGGTAATATGAAAATCAAACACCTCTGAGAGCTCAGGAATACATGAAATTGAAAAAAAAAGGTATAAAAGAAAGAGTTGAGTTCTCAGATGTCCTACCCCCCCCCCCCCCCCTCCGTGCACAACAATGTCCAGCGAAATGGACTCCAGGTGAACTGTGATGTCCAGCTGAGATGAAGATTCTCTCAGGTGAAGGTAGACGGTAAGATGGATGAAGATGGGTGAAGATGGATGAAGATGGATGAAGATGGGTGAAGATGGATGAAGATGGATGAAGATGGGTGAAGATGGATGAAGATGGGTGAAGATGGATGAAGATGGGTGAAGATGGATGAAGATGGATGAAGATGGGTGAAGATGGATGAAGATGGATGAAGATGGGTGAAGATGGGTGAAGATGGATGAAGATGGGTGAAGATGGATGAAGATGGGTGAAGATGGATGAAGATGGGTGAAGATGGATGAAGATAGGTGAAGATGGGTGAAGATGGATGAAGATGGGTGAAGATGGATGAAGATGGGTGAAGATGGGTGAAGATGGATGAAGATGGGTGAAGATGGATGAAGATGGATGAAGATGGGTGAAGATGGATGAAGATGGATGAAGATGGATGGACGGTACCTCTGGTTCCAACGAAGAAGCTATTAAACCAACCAGCCTCTGCGCATGTGCAGGACAACAGTTCATTACTAATTCAATTTACTCAACTGGACCTGCAACCCGCACGGCTGTAAACATCACACACAATATAACAACTAATCAGTGAACATACACAACTCAAGGTATTCAATTACAATCATTACATCTTCAGGGATGTTGTTTGTTCCCCTTCAGATTTATCCTGACTGGTTTTAGTAAAATACACAACTTACTTCTAAATATCGTCTTCCTGCTGAAGAAGCTAACATGCAACAGGAAAAGCATTGAACTTCAATAAACTCACCAGGATATCAAATGTTCAAAGTTCTAAGGATCTGTTGGAGAACCTGCAGCTCTTCAATGGCTCGTCGTTCAACATCCAATTTAAAGTTGTTCACTTTTCTTCAGCGGAATCTGATTCATCTTTTCCTGCTCACAACTCCTGCAGACGGAAAAACAAAGATCCTCTATGAAGACATGGATGATCACTTCTATCGGTCTCTGTGCACGAAGGAACAAAGATGGTATATTAAGGAAAAGATTACTTAAAGGGACAATAACATAGTTCTAAAATATAATAATTAAGATCCCAGATTAAATTATTCTGGTTACAGGAAGAACACACTACTGTACTTTAACTGTGTGTGTGTGTGTGTGTGTGTGTGTGTGTGTGTGTGTCCGTCCAGGCATCACCACCGTCCTCACCATGTCCACCATCATCACCGGGGTCAACGCCTCCATGCCCCGCGTGTCCTACATCAAGGCCGTGGACATCTACCTGTGGGTCAGCTTCGTCTTCGTCTTCCTGTCCGTGCTGGAGTACGCTGCCGTCAACTACCTGTCCACCGTGCAGGACCGGCGGGAGCGCAAGAGGAGGGAGCGGGCGCGGTCTCAGGTGGGTTCTCGCTGCGTGTGATGATGTCACTGAGAGGAGGCGGAGCCAGGCCTCGGGCCGCTCACGGAGGTCGCGCTTTAAACACTCTCGTGACTTTTCCTTTACGAGGAAGCAGCAGCGTGTCCAGAGATGATCAGTGTAGCGTCATGTCAACTTACTTCATGAGGATTAAATTTGCTCTCGTTATTAGAAGGGGCACCAGTCCAATATTAGACAAAATATGAATTCAACATTAATATGAAATCAGTCAATCATAATCTGAAGTTATGAATTATCGTATTGGAACTCAAATTATTTGATATATTCAGAAAGAAGCTGTGACACAGTTTGGGTCTCATTAAAAAGATTTATTACATAACTTCTCACAAGAAATGATTAAATGACAGATGTGTTTATATGAATGAGAATGCATATTTACTTCTCATTACTGATGGTGAAGTGAAAGAGGGAATCGTTACCGGCTAAAAGAGACGGAACTGAATAAATGAAATTTAAGCCTGATGCTAAATTTGAATTTGCTACTCTGAATAAATGAACAGTTTTACTTTGAGATGAAAGGCCGCGGGCCTCGGTGGGTCCAGATGATGTCGATCAGAAGTCCGGTGAATGAAAGTCAAAGGGTGGAGGTTTTACCTGATTACTCAGATAGAGAATGGAGAGGGAGGAGAGACAGAGGCAGAGATCTGGGGTTAAACCATGTTCACCTCTAAAGTTTTAGGAACATAACTTTTGATAAACATCACTCTGTTAGTATAAGAATATAATAGACAGGATATCAGTCTATGAAATTATGAATCCATTTCCATAATGTGTCCTTCGTTCTTGGAAAATCTGACCAAAAGGGGGAGACGTGGTCCTTCTGGGATGGTCAATGCTGTGGTCATCTGGTCTGGGAAGTGTCACTTCTGGGGGAGAGTTTGTGACAACAAAGGATTAAGTAGGTATCATTTTGGTTCACAGTTGAGTGGATAGCGTCTCCAGAGACAGTTTTTAGAGCTCAGAAAGGTGTGGGTAGTGTCCGTTGTGACAGAAAGTTTTCATCTTTATGAGGTAAAAGGGTGATAAACAGGACCAGGGGAGTTTACCCAGAGTTCACATCCTCTGGCATGTGTGGGTTTGGAATTCCAGAGATAACGCTGAGGAGATGTTGTCCAGTAACTTTTGTGTGGGATACTTCAATAAAGCGAATTCGCGACATCAGTGAAGGACACCGACCACAGCAGCATGTCCAGAGCTCTGTTTTACAGCTGAGGCCGAGCTGCTCCACTATTTTGGTTCAGGGTTGGGTTTTTTTCGTGCTGGCACCAATTTCCAATTTTCGTAGATCCACATGAACCTGGCTGCAGTGAGACGGGCAGGCTGCTGCACCCGGGGTTGTGTTGGTAAAGATGTCAGAAATACTACAGCACCAAACATGGATTCATCCGCTCCTGAAAATAGTCCCCAACAACTGTGTCCTTCTGTTAGAGTGAAACTCCAGTAGGAAGGAAATCAGCAGGCCGACGGGTCGGGACACCAACATCATGTCGGTCACTTCACTGGATTTAATTGAAATATTTTCAGTGTTCTTCTAAAAGTTTGAAGCCCGTCCAGCAGTGCATTCAGACTGTCGTAGCAGTGGGCCATAAAATCTGGATTTTCTCGGTTGTCTGTCAGTTCGGCTCGTCACACCGGATTTACTGATAACAAGAAATATCAGCACCCTGCTTTGTTGCTGTTTATTTTACCGTCTGCCGCTCCCTCTGATTTCTCTCTTCCTCGGGCTCCTTCATCATCTCTGCAGCTCTGACGATGATCTAAAAACGCCTGGACGGTGTTTGTCTGTAGTGATGGAGATTAGACACGCCTGGTGTGAGCTGAGGACACAGACATCCCAGCTGTGGAGCTGAAAACTCTACTTTGACTTATTGAAATGAATTTGTTGAACAGGAGCTCAGACAGCATACAGAGGAAGAATCATTTTATACACCGGGATGTTCTTACAGGAGTTTAACCTGCATTTAACCCACATGTGAGCAGTAAACACAGACAAGTCTTTAGTGGTATTCTGCTCACTGAAGCCATGAACATCGTCCTGCTGCACTCAGTCCTGGTTTCTGCTGGTGGAGACACAGTTTCACCTGAGAACTGACACCAGAATCACCCTGAACAGGTGCATCTCCCTGTCACGCCCACGTCGGTGCAGCCGGGTTCACGTTGAGTCATGAAAACTGCAACTTGGTGCAAACAAAGGAAAAGGGTCCCTGGCACTGCGCTCTGAAGTTGAAGTGTTCAGTATTAGATCTCACATCCAGGTTAAAATCACACAGATTAAAGAGACTACAATGAAAATATGAACCCGAAGTACAGCCACAATGCAGGAGAGCGCGACCACCGGTTTCCTATTAAGGCTAATTGAAGAGGCCAGATGCTTCAGTTGTGGTCTGGTTGGTCTGATTCAGCGTGATTCACTCATGAGCAGTCGCCTGAAAGAGAAAAAAAAACAGCACTAGAAAAGGAGCAGTGGTTCTCCTCAAGAAAACAAATCACTACTGATGCAGCCTGGCTTTGGAAAACCAGACGAGTGAATGCTTGTGGCTCTGAACGAGGATTATCTGAGATGTGTGTGTCAGCGGGAGGACGTTACAACAGGTGGAGGGAAGGTGTCATTTACAGACAGCTCTGTAAGTCAGAGAGGATGAGTCCATGTCTCCGACATCCTGACAGGACAGGAACACATGCAACAAGCACACAGCTTTAGAAAGGAAGAAAAAGACATGAATCCAACAGGATCTTTGAAGTGTTTTAAAGTTGAAGGTGAACAGAAGGAAATCTCACTGATCAAATCCTTCATCAATCACAGAAGCAGACTACAAGATATTAAAACAGAATTTAAGGACTAAAATTAAAAATATCCCACTAATGAAGGTTGCACTGATTTTCACTTCTTTAATATTGATTCTAGTTTAATTGATGAACTAAATTCATTATATTTTTCTTAAAGTAAGAAACTAAATGTCATTAAATGAACAGAACAGTTTATGGATTCTGACTAAACTCAATTTAACTGCATGCTGACGGCTGATGCTGCGTTCAAACGTCGTGTTCACGCGTCCAGAGGAGGGTCGTATGAACGGCGCCCTCTGGTGGTCGTCACCGCGTCACAACTCTAAATCTTCCATCAGCCTCCAGTTCACCAGTTGTGAAGTGTTTGCTGACGTTTCCAGAAAGGTCAGAGGTCACGGAGGCTCATGTCTGATATGTTGTGGTTTTAGTCACGTAGAGTTTGTCTTCATAACTTAGATAATATTCTACATCTGAGGAACACATTGATCTTCTTTTCCTTCTGTGTCTCCGTTTCCTGTTAGTTTAATAAACTGTTAGCCTCTGTGGCTTCGAGCGGCCGCCGTGGTGCTGTTGCCTGGCAACAGTGTTTTTACCACTTAACCACTTGAACGCCGATCATACGGTGCACACGACTTCCTGTGTTGTAACTACGAGCTCACGAGTTCCATTTGAAGGCAAAATATCAGCGATAACTGTGAAAGGTTTTGGACCGACTGCTTTCAAAGTGATTCGTCCTCTGGGAACCCTTTGAGCACTGGTTGCCCACAGCTTAGTTTTAGTCCCGCCCTCCTGCACTGTGATTGGACGGCTGGTGACGGTGACGAGCGAAGCCTTAACATTTTTACACATTCAACACTCAGCCCCTCGTCACGCTGCTGACCCGAGGTCGACGCCCAGTAAGATGGAGAGTCGCCTGACCCACATATTCACACCGTGAAGTTGGCAACGCCAGACTACTGGTCAACAGGGAATGGTGTCAGATTAATGCTCCACTAATTCACCACAGTTTAAGTAATAATCCTCTACAGCGGGTAGATTATCCACATCAGTGGCACCACAGCTCCACGAGGGAGAAAACCTCTGCAGCTGTTTCCAGTGTTTCTGTGAGCGGACAGTCACAGATGTTCACCTTCAGATGCTTCATTCCTGATCTTTGTCCTTCTTCCTGCCAGTCGCTGCCCTGCACCTGCGGCATCTCCCAGACCCGAACCATGGCCATGCTGGACGGCACCTACAGCGAGGCGGACACCAACAGCCTGGCCGGCTACACCGAGGAGCCCGTGGCGCCCGAGGAGGAGCCGGAGGAGATGCACGAGGTGCCGGAGAAGCCCGAGCACATGGTGGTCCACCTGTCGGTGAGCAGCGAGTCCACCGCCACCAAGAAGAAGAAGAGCCTGCGGGCGCTCAACATCATCCAGAATACGCACGCCATCGACAAGTACTCCCGGATGATCTTCCCCGGCTCCTACATCTTCTTCAACCTCATCTACTGGTCGGTTTACTGCTGAGGAGCCGCGGAGGAACCGAGGCCGCCGGATCTACCGGAGCGGAACCGAACGGTGTTCCATTTAAAACGTTAACGGAGACGAGACCGTGATCCATCGGAGATCCTCGTTGGTTCGTTTCCTTTTGCAGCAACGTGAATGTTCATAAATTAAAAACAAAGAATGAACGATGTCGGAGCTGCTGCTGAAAACGTCTCCGTCCTTTTTACTTCCTGTTCCTGACACGATGGAGACGGTTTCTGTGTTTCAATATTAACACTGTGTGTGTGTCTGTCTGTGTGTGTGTGTGTGTGTGTGTGTGTGTGTGTCTCTGTGTGTGTGTGTGTGTGTGTGTGTGTTTGTGTGTGTGTGTGTCTCTGTGTGTGTGTGTGTGTGTGTGTGTGTCTGTCTGTGTGTGTGTGTGTGTGTGTGTGTGTGTGTGTGTGTGTGTGTGTGTGTGTGTGTGTCTGTGTGTGTCTGTGTGTGTGTGTGTGTGTGTCTGTGTGTGTGTGTGTGTGTGTGTGTGTGTGTGTGTGTGTCTGTGTGTCTCTGTGTGTGTGTGTGTGTGTGTGTGTGTGTGTGTGCGTGTGTGTGTGTCTGTGTGTCTGTGTGTGTCTCTGTGTGTGTCTGTGTGTGTCTCTGTGTGTGTGTGTGTGTGTCTCTGTGTGTGTGTGTGTGTGTTTGTGTGTTTGTGTGTCTGTGTGTGTGTGTGTGTCTCTGTGTGTGTGTGTGTGTGTGTGTGTCTGTGTCTGTGTGTGTGTGTGTGTCGACTGCCGTCTGTATTTATATTCATCTATCAAACTGACATTCATCAGGATTATTATTATTATTATTATTATTATTATTATTACACTTTAAGGCCCAAAGTTTATCGTTCCTGACCCCATGGTGATGATGACATCACAACCCTCTGTGTGATGTCATCGAGAAGATGTTGAGTTGTTGGAGACCTGCTGACGTTCACATCTTAAACAGTGTTTTTATTGACCTGACCATGGTGGAAGATGAAGATGAAGATGAAGATGAATGTCTGCACCAACGCTTGTGACTAGTAATGCAGATGAAATCCACACAGGTCAAAGGTCAGCAGCTAGAAGGTTTAACTCTGTGCCGTTAATCCGTCGCAGCAGAAGGAGGGCCGACACGTCGGGATTTTAATCTGAAGTTAGTGTTTGTCACGTATGTTAGGATTCATCGGCTGAGTCAGACATTTTAATGATGAATCAGTTTTTCCAAACATAAAAAACATATTTTGTAATCTTTCAGCTTTATTTTTCTTTAATTTTTTTCCACTTTTTTCATGTGCAAATTAAAAACGTGTAAAAGCTGAGGATGGAGGCTGAAACAAAGGTGCTGATAACATTTAATAATCCTGAGATGAAACGTCAGTCCTGGTTCTGACAGCCTCGTCCCGTCTGGACCTCGTTCACACGTCTGTGTTCATCTTCAGCTCTGCACAAAACGGTACAACGTTTATATTGGAGTGATTTTCATCAGTGAGTGACAGCGAGGCGCTGCAGACCGCTGACTGTTCACACTTGTATTATATTTAAAGGTTTGCTGGCCGGCGGGACGTCGTCTCCTGAAGTCTCGTTTTCTGATTATCAAACGATATGAAGAGAAGTTAGAAGAATAAAAACATGGCGACCAACCAGCAGCCTCCCTGCTGCACACAGGAAGTGATGAAATGTGTTCTCTGTTGTTTCTCCTGTTTCTGAAATAAAGGTGTAGTGCAGATGTGGGACAGTGGGCGGAGCTTGTTGTCTGAAAACATATTTACCATCCTGAAGTTCTCCTTTACGTTGAACTATGGTTATTGATCCCATCTTTCAGTGTCATTGATTGTTTGATCGATTTACTCACACGACTCGGTCCCTCCACTGATTATTGCATCAAAAATTGTTGCTTTTGTGACGGATTTTCTCAAAAAGTATGATGTAATTTGTGAAGCTTTTTGTGGTAAAATTGCGGAAATTTGAAAAAATTACAAGCCAAGAATTTTTTTTTAAGAACTCAGTGATAAATAATAATCAGTGGTGACTTCCTGTGATAATAATCCTGCTGCACATCAGATATATTCCACCTGTAACGTGTTTTTCTGCCTGTGTTGAACTTAGAGAAGCATCACGGGGCTCAAAGGGATAAAAAGAGTCTCAAGTGAGGAATCTTTCCAGAACAGAGCGTCTGTGATGGATATCGAACAAAGAACACATCTGCCTTCAGAATAAGAGCTTTACAGGCTTTAAATCACATTCAACACTAAAACTAAGTTCAGTCTCTTCCAGCTGGAAGTGGACAAAACTCATTGAACATGTTCCTCATTTTAATTAGACCACATTTCCCACAAACCTCGTCACTTCCTGTTGTTGTGGTGAACTAGCAGCAGCTTGTTTTGATGGTGAGAGGAGAGGGGGCGGAGCCTAATGATTGGAAATGAACAGGTATATTTGGTAATGGAGTCGGTTTTATTTTGAAAGTCTTACTTTATGCTGTAAAACCTTCAGCAGAGCTTCTGTTCACCACATTTCTGCAGAAAAATTGCAGAAATTTTGCAAAACTGCTGCAAATATTGCTGAGTTTGCTTGAATATGTGTTAATTATTGTCATTGTAAGATTTCCTGGAGGGACTGAATGACTTCCTGCCTTGGTTTTATTGAAGTGAATCTAAATAAGTGAACACAGTTTCTCACATCAACCACAGCTGCTCATCATCATGTGAATATTCACTGGGTTCTGCACAAGTGGAATTTTTTTTACGGCTTCTTACCTAATTATTCCTGAAACACTGAATCACATGACTAAAAAATGAAACGTCTCATAATTTCAGCAAAGATAAAAAAAAAATGTATACAACTAATTTTCTCTTGATGCTTTAAAGACACTTCTGTGGCTCAGACTCACTGTTGAACAAAAACCAAATCATCATCTCTATTTAAAGATGACATTTCACGAAACAGCGCACTGATTTATCTGGTCATTTAAAATCAGGTTATTTTCATTGTTAAAAGAGTGAAGACAGAAATTGTCCACAAGTGAAATGCACCTGAGAAGCAGCAGAGTTCAAAAAGCAGGTTTCAAACAAAGAGACTGAAAATAAATAAACCGTTCAAAAAACATGAGAAAGTTCATTACAGACAAACTTCACCTCTGAAAACACTTTCTGAAAACATCGTTCAGGGTAGAAAAGATTCACTTGTTGTTTTGTCTCGTTTTGTTCTCTGTTCTCCAACACGAGCTGATCTACAGTCTGTAATCTGTTTCCAACAAAGAGCCTGAAACTCTCTGGGAGCAGTGGACGTGTGTGTGTGTGTGTGTGTGTGTGTGTGTGTGTGTGTGTGTGTGTGTGTGTGTGTGTGTGTGTGAGTGTGTGTGTGTGTATGTGTGTGTGTGTGTGTGTGAGTGTGTGTGTGTGTGTGTGTGTGTGTGTGTGTGTGTGTGTGTGTGTGTGTGTGTGTATGTGTGTGTGTGTGTGTGTGAGTGTGTGTGTGTGTGTAAATGATATGATCCACTTTAAAGGGGTCTTAAATCATAGAAAGTTATGACTGCATGACATTTGTGAGTCTGGTGAGACTGAGTCTTCATCAGGATTCAGGTGGTTCAGATACCTGCAGGTGATCCTTCAGATCAGCCACAAAGATCACTTTTCAGGAGGATTTTCTTTCCATCTCTTTTTCTTTTCTCCTTTTTGTTTCCTGGACATTTCCCAAGTTCTTCTCAGTGGTTCATTTGTGCTCATAAACTGTAACTAAAGAAAAAAATAGATTTGACCCAAAAAGAAAGGAACTCTTGTCTGTTAATAAAATATCACGAGTTGTTTCAGTTTCAAACCTTTAAAACCCCAAACATGACTTAGAATCAATGATGTCCTTTTTGCACAATAATGTTTGCCATTATAAATATTCACAGCTGAATATTTTTCCAAAACAAACAAACAACAACAAAAATCAAAACCAAATCTCAGAATAAAATTTCTAAAATAAAAAGTTATTTTAAAACTAAATGTAAGAAACCAGGCTGCTGATAAACTTCTGTGTGTCTGGACCTGACGTGACCTTCATCCACAGAAGAGGAAGGAGGCGCTCCATGCTGCAGACATGCAGGAGTCATATTACTGTTCTGGAGAACAAATTCAATTCAGATGTCTTAAAGGGACGGTTCATCTCAAACTCTGTTTCATCTGCTGGAGTGCAGCTCTGCACAGTTTTGCTTTTATTTGCCAACATTTCTAGAAACCGTTTCTGCAGATGATCCATGAAGCACCTTCTCTTTGAACTGCTGTCTGTCAGAGACTCAGAAGTCGTCTCGCTGAAAGCTGCTGACAGGCGGCTCTGATTATTCAGACTAACAGGGAGATGGACAGTTAAAAGAAGTGTTGATGTTGACTTCTGAAGTTGACTCGTTGCTGTGAGCAAAATCTAAACTCCATTCATCTGAAGATCTCACAACGAGCTGCAGGGATATAAACCTCAAGAGGTGTTTGTTATATTTGAGATATAATTTAAATCAGGTAAACAAGTAAATAAAAGATTGCAAATTACCACACAGCGTGAATGAACTGCACTGTAACAGGTAGTTAATATTAATAAGAGACATCAAATGTATTCTAACAGATTTTACAGACTATCAGCCACTGTGGCAGCATGTTGTTCTTTTTTTTTTTTATAGTTTTCATTGATGAAGTTGTGATGAAGGCAACTGGAACGCTTCCTGTCCCTTCAGCCAATAGGAAGTCACCTCTGAGGCCGCCCTGCAGTTTGAATGTGTGACGTCAGACTCCTGGACATCAGCAGCTGCTCTGCATTCGTTTCTCTTCTGGTTCAATCTGGTCTGCTGATGAGTTCAGGTGCCGTCTGAAACACTGAGACACTGAAGGAGTAACAGTGGCTCAGCAGGAAACTGATATAAAACAAGAGGAGTCAGTTAAAGAGGAGAGCTGAGAGTCACTGTGTTCAATCAACACTACGGTGGAGTCAGAAAGATGAAGCACTCCCTGTTTCAAGTTCCTATTCCCATTTTAATGTCAACTTGTGTTAGTTGAAAAGCCCTGAAATAAATTTTAAATCGTCACAGATAACTGAAAAGCTTTTATTTTCTGCCTGAAAAAGTTCAGGTGTAAAATAACAATCGTGTTGCTATAATCTCAGCTCAAAGAGTTTACAGCAGCACTTTTCTTTTCACACACAAGGATGTAAATCTTGTCCACAATTCCAATAATTTGTACCCTGAGGATGCCACTACTTTACCCTGATTTAAAAAGTATTTCTTAAGGAGGATAATTATCAATTTAGAATGTAAAAACATAGCAAAGAAATAACAGTGACATGATCCCTTTCTGGGAACTTATGAATTATCCATTAAAAATAGCTTGTAAAACATGTAAAGTAACTTCATATAGCCCAGAATTTCTTAGTATGTTATGTGATGTTTTGGTTTTTTTTTCTGATTTATTTTTCTTTAGATAATTGGGAAGGATGACATCGCAGAAAGATAATGGATGCAGCTTATAATAATAATAATAATAATAATAATAATAATAATAATAATAATAATAATACACGTTATTTGTTCACCACCTTTGATAGAAGAGCTGCAGCTCAGGTGTGTGACTGTTTAGAAAGCACTCCTCGCCCTGCTGGTGGAGGACGATCTGTGCAGATTTCCGTTCAGCGTCATTCCTTCAGGAAGTCCCACAATGCACCTCTTCAGGTTTTTATTTCGTTTTGTTTAACAAGATTTGAGAAAAGCTTTGTACAGTTTCACTATGATGCTGGTGATAATGCAGTTTCCGGGGAGCCCATGAAGGCAACACGGCGGTCTGCCGGTTGACCCCCCTCCCCTCCCTCCCTCCCCCTCCCGGCGGCCTCGCCTCCACTTCCTCCACTTCCTCCACCATAACTTCACGCGGCTCAGCGGACAGAGATCACGAGCATCGGCCGTGAGTCGGTTTATTTTCATGACGCAGAACACATGAACGCGCACCGCGTCCGGTTCGTTCAGTGACAGAAGGAGCGCGTGTTGTTCTACACAGACAGATCTGTGATCTCGGGACGTCAACGGCTCTGCGTCACATCACCGGCGAGCTGCCGACAGATACGACTTCCCGGTTAGAGTTGAATCTGCCGGCGTCGGTACCGTAAACCGGAGCGGTGGGTCTTCACCTCCAGAACAGCACCGCACGTTCAGGTCGGTAACAAAACACGGAAGTTCTGTCAATGTTCACATGTTGGATTAAAAGTGCGCGCGGCAACATAGTTGCGTGAAAAGTAAACAAAACAGGTGAATACAACAGGCACGTGACAGGGACTGGATTAAGTTTACTGCACGAGCTGTCAAACGGACGGAGCAGAGGCGGAAGTGGCCATATACGGACAGAGTTTCACTTCAGTACAAACCAGCGGTTACTAGTAGGTCTGAATTTAAACTATTTAACACAACTAGAATAATTATGACGAACAACCCGCTGATCGGTTTAGTTTGTGACGGAGAAGAAAAACAGGAAATGCAGATGATGAGTATTCACTGTTTAATCTGTCAGTGTGGATCAATCTGTGTTACAGAGTGTTACAGTGTGTTACAGAGTGTTACAGTGTGTTACAGAGTGTGTTACAGTGTTACAGAGTGTGTTACAGAGTGTGTTACAGTGTGTTACAGTGTGTTACAGAGTGTTACAGTGTGTTACAGTGTGTTACAGTGTTACAGAGTGTGTTACAGTGTTACAGAGTGTGTTACAGTGTGTTACAGTGTTACAGTGTGTTACAGAGTGTTACAGTGTGTTACAGTGTGTTACAGTGTGTTACAGTGTGCTACTGTGTTACAGAGTGTTACAGTGTGTTACAGAGTGTGCAGTGTGTGTAGTTTGTGTGTTTTGCGTGTTACAGTGTGTGCAGTGTGTAGTTTGTGTGTTACAGTTTGTGTGTAGTTTGTGTGTTTTGTGTGTTACAGTGTGTGCAGTGTGTAGTTTGTGTGTTTTGCGTGTTACAGTGTGTGCAGTGTGTAGTTTGTGTGTTACAGTTTGTGTGTAGTTTGTGTGTTTTGTGTGTTACAGTGTGTGCAGTGTGTAGTTTGTGTGTTTTGTGTGTTACAGTTTGTGTGTAGTTTGTGTGTTACAGTGTGTGCAGTGTGTAGTTTGTGTGTGCAGATGTTGTGCAGAAGGAATGTTGTGGTGGGTAGAAATGAGTCATTGAGGGAAATGTGTGGTGCTTCCTGTTTTATTTCCCTCTGAGATGACGTTGTGCCTCTTCAGGCTCCTGCAGAGCGACGACGCTCCTCCTCACACATTCCACTCCACACTCTCACTGCCTCGTCTCCAGTTATTTGAAGTTGTTTTCCACCCGACTGTTTGTCCGGAGGACACGAATACTTTCTGACACCGCAGCAGCGCTCTGAACGCAGGAGACGGAATTCCTGGAAGTTTTTACAACATAATCAGACAGGGAACAAATAACGAGAACAGCAGTAACGACAGTAGTTTTAACTTGTGTTGGAATTAATACAAAATACAAATGATATTGGCTCAATTTACATATAATTATATTATTATATTATTATTATTATTATTATTATTATTATTATTATTATTATTATTATTATAGTAGGACAGTCATCACAATCGGAGCCTTCCATCTTCCGTCTGTTAGAAATGTATTTGTTTGAAAAATGACTCAGAGAATTGATTCAAAATCAAACACATCGGACATTTATTCTTGCAAGAAGGAGCAACTCCACCCCTCAAAGAGAGGTGTGGAGCAAAAAGGCCCACGTCACTCCTCCGTAGTTCAGCTTTATACAGTGTGACCAACAGTCACCTCCATTCCCTCTGTCTCTGCTTTCGTATGGTAATACTGAGTTGGTTGTAGGTCACAACATAAAGACACAGAGTCGTCAAGTAAAACAAAAGGAATCACTTGCAAATAAGAGAGAAAACAAAAGAGACTTTCCGGAGCCACAAATGCAAATAAGAGGAATAGACAAATCTTTTCTTTCCATCAGTATTTCACGTTTGTAAATGTCCGAACACTCGGGTTTGTAATTCCCAACCTGAACCGTCAGACCCGACCCGATCACACCGGTTCAGATTACTGAATTATTCCAGCGGGTCTGAGAGGATCGGGCCCCCCTACTTCCTGTACAGTTCAGCTGTCAATCACACAGGACAGCTTTTCTATTGGATATTATTCATGTCAGTTGAGTAGGTAGTCCTCAGTGACTTGGAGCCCACCTGTGCTGCATGTTAACCTCAGGTGTGAACCGGGTCTTCTGTTCTGCAGGTCAGAACCAGGACCGGTCATGACTCAGCAGGAGCAGCTGGAGTTCATGGAGAACCTGGAGGCGGCCCTCTCCTGGATGCGGGCCGTCCAGGAGAGGCTGAAGGCCAACGACAACACGAAGGGGCCCCGTGACGCCCTTGAGGCCCGACTCAGGGAGACAGAGGTCAGATGCTTCACTCTCTGTTTGACCCTTGACCTCTGACCCACGCTGCTACTTCAGACTTCAGTCAGCTGCAGGATTCCGTTTTAACGTTTTAGCTCAACCTTCAATTGTTTTTCATAAAAATATACATTATATATACAAAATATACACAAGTGCATTTTTTATTTTATACAGATACTTTAAACATCTTCTTTGGAGATACAACATCAAAATAAATATTATTACTCAGGAACATTTGAATAAAAATGTGTTTATTCTTCCTTTGAACAAACAGGAATTGTGCAGAAAATCGAAGGGCTGACGTGTTTATTTTGAGAAAACATGAAGCTAATGAAACAACTTGTGTGAAAAAGCTGCATCAGTCTCAGCTGTTGACTTGCTTTAATCTAATATCACCATATGAAAGAATGTATTTGACCTACATACTGTAGACATATCTTCTACACTTACAGAAGATCCATCAGTCGGCGCATGAGGGTCGTGTGAAGATGGACATGGTGCTGGTGGCGGCAGAGAATCTCCTGCAGAGCGGAGACGAAGAGCTGAGGATGACCACCCACACCCAGCTGAAAGACCTGAAGAGCCTGTGGGAGGAGACCAGCACCTACATCATCCACTGTCACAGGTGTGTGTGTGAGTGTGTGTGTGTGTGTGTGTGTGTGTGTGTGAGTGTGTGTGTGTGTGCGTGTGCGTGTGCGTGTGCGCGTGCGCGTGAGTGTGAGTGTGTGTGTGTGTGTGAGTGTGTGAGTGTGTGTGTGTGTGTGAGTGTGTGTGTGTGTGCGTGTGCGTGTGCGCGTGCGCGTGAGCGTGTGTGTGAGTGTGTGTGTGTGTGTGAGTGTGTGTGTGTGTGTGAGTGTGTGTGTGTTCTCAGGTGATTGTTCCAAACCTCAACCAGAAGCCACATGACAACATCTGGAGTTGTAGCTGCCTGGATGATTTCATTAGTAAATAAACAGAAGGGGAAATAAAATCCAGTTAAAAACATGTTTCTGTGAACACACTGAGGTTGACCAGACTGAGTTGCTGAGAGAAGCTCCTCCTTGTTTCCTGTTAATCCAGCCGCATCGAGTGGGTGTGGCTCCACTGGAGCGAGTACCTGAAGGCCTACGAGGAGTTCGAGCTGTGGCTGACGAGGCAGCAGCGCGGCCTGGACGTCGGCGTGGAGCTGCAGCTGGGGCTGAAGGAGAAGCACTGGCAGGTGGACCAGCAGAGGGTCGCGGTGAGCGACGTGCACGGCCAGGCGGCGCTGCTGGAGAGGCTGCTGGACGAGGCGGCCGCGCTGCACAACAGGACCCAGGACCCCAGCGTGGAGCCGGCGGCTCAGGAGAGGCTGCAGGAGGCCTACAACGACGTCAGAGACAGAGCCGAGGTGAATATTTCAGTCTGTTCGGTTCCTCTGTGAAGGTTTGTTTGTCAGCAGTTTCATGGACGAACTAGATGCCTGATTTTAGTGGAACATGGTGGACGGATGGAAGAAGAAAGAAACCTGATCAGTCTGGTGCAGATCTGAAGCACGAGAGAATCCATAGATGGCAGTCGAGTTCAGTAGAGACGAAACATCGTCCATCCCAGAAAGATGAAGACTACACATCACAGGTAGCAGTCGGCAGAGGCTCTGCATATCTGAGACAGTTGGAGCCTTGATGGAGGTCCTTCTAGTTTCTTATTCTAGAGAAACAACAACCATCACACAGGTTGGAGGGTCAGTAGTTAAAGACCAGAAACTGGAAGAAGAAGAGGAACAAACTGCAGGAGAGAAGACACAAAGTTAGTGAAATGAGAGTACAGCACAGTGTCTCTGCAACAGGAAGGGACATAATATGCTTCTCCAATCCTACGTACAGTTACATACTTTCATTATTCACATATGATCAGAACTTTTGCAGCAGCTGTTACTGTACATTTTCAGCAGTGAAGTCTGTAAACTTCCTGTTTTGTGATCAGGTCATGTAAATAGTCTACTTGTATAGTTTTATCACCTTTCGGTCTCAAAGCTCTTTAACATGGTTTTCCATTCACACACTAATGAGACAGATCACCATGCAAGGTGCTGCCATCAGGAGAACATTCACACACCGATGGTTCACCATCAGGAGCAACTTAGGGTTCAGTGTCTTGCTCAAGGACACTTAGGCATGTGGACAGGAGGAGCTGGGGATCGAACCACCAACCTTCTGATTAGTGTGCGACCCACTCTACCGTCTGAGCTACAGCCTCCTGTGACTGCGTAGGTCATCCCTGTAACAAACCTCAGACTGCAGCAGCACGGCTGCTTCTGGTGTTGTTCATCTTTTCATTATCTCTGAAATTCTGCAGGTGTTGAACCGAACTGGAGTCTAAAGTAAATGTATGGGAGAGTTTTGAAAAGACACTCACCTGTGTACACAAGGCTCCACAATCTACACTGCATCTGCGGACAAAAAACAAACCACTGAAACTCTCTGCAGACCTTCACAATAAAAGCACAACAAAAAGGATCAAGATGTGTATAAACTGAGAAGCAGCTTCAGGATCCTCAGAAACCAAAGACTGACTTTCATTCTGCTCTAAATCCCTTCCTGTCCAGGCTGTGTGCTCCAGTTATAAACGTTATATGAACTACTGCTGTGTGCTCAGCTCTGGTAATCTTTCCCTTAAACCTGAGAGCTCTGATGTTTGAAAGTACTCGAAGATCCATCAGTACATCGTGTGGAAGGAGAAATACTTTCAAAGTAAGAAGTATAAGAATGAAACAACCAGAACACGTAAATACTTCCTCAGTTTGAGTGAAGAAACAGGAAGCACTTGAAATGAAATCTATCACTGTTGTTCTGCACGTCTCCTGTGGTCAGACGTCTGAGACGGAGGTGTGGGCGTGGCCTGCTGCGCAGCTCTGTGTGTTGCTGGTATTTGCATTTGATGCTGGTTGACATTCAGAGTCGGAGTGCGTCTGCCAATTATTCACTGAAAGCTTTCATTTACATCAACAACATTCAGATTCAGTGTTTGGAGAAAAACTTTCAGACAAGCAGCTTCATGTGAAGTTAGTTTCCACATGTGTTAGACCCAGATGTTGAAGGCTTCACCCGCCGATAAAAACACATCTTCACATGTCAGTCAGATTTTAGGTGAACCAGCCCGTTGTCCTGACTGCTCACAGGACGGTTTGAATAGCGCTGCCTGTTCATCCTGCTGCCTCCTCCTGTTTCACGCTCTCTGACAGATCTCACAGGAGAACACAGACTCTCATGTTGTTCCTGGTGAAGCTGACAGTCACCATCATGTTTCTCCTGCAGGAGCGTCTGTCACGGCTGCAGAAGATCGCCGAGGAGCACCAGATGTACCAGAGCTGCGTTCACAGGTTCCAGTCGTGGCTGCTGTCCAAGACCAAGGAGCTGACGGACCTGATGGAGGCGGAGGCAGCGACCGAGGACAAGCTGAAGGCTTTACAGGTGAGACTCAGGACCTTACAGGTGAGACTCAGGACCGGACCTTACAGGTGAGACTCGGGACCTTACAGGTGAGAGTCAGGGCCTTACAGGTGAGACTCAGGACCTTACAGGTGAGACTCAGGACCTTACAGGTGAGACTCAGGACCTTACAGGTGAGACTCAGGACCTTACAGGTGAGACTCGGGGCCTTACAGGTGAGACTCAGGACCTTACAGGTGAGACTCGGGACCTTACAGGTGAGACTCAGGGCCTTACAGGTGAGACTCAGGACCGGACCTTACAGGTGAGACTCAGGACCTTGCAGGTGAGACTCAGGACCTTACAGGTGAGACTTGGGACCTTACAGGTGAGACTCAGGACCGGACCTTGCAGGTGAGACTCAGGACCTTACAGGTGAGCCTCGGGACCTAACAGGTGAGACTCAGGACCGGACCTTACAGGTGAGACTCAGGGCCTTACAGGTGAGACTCAGGACCGGACCTTACAGGTGAGACTCAGGACCTTACAGGTGAGACTCGGGACCTTACAGGTGAGACTCAGGACCGGACCTTACAGGTGAGACTCAGGGCCTTACAGGTGAGACTCAGGACCGGACCTTACAGGTGAGACTCAGGACCTTGCAGGTGAGACTCAGGACCTTACAGGTGAGACTCGGGACCTTACAGGTGAGACTCAGGACCGGACCTTACAGGTGAGACTCAGGACCTTACAGGTGAGACTCAGGACCGGACCTTACAGGTGAGACTCAGGACCTTACAGGTGAGACTCAGGACCGGACCTTACAGGTGAGACTCAGGACCTTACAGGTGAGACTCAGGATCTTACAGGTGAGACTCAGGACCGGACCTTACAGGTGAGACTCAGGACCTTACAGGTGAGACTCAGGACCGGGCCTTACAGGTGAGACTCAGGACCTTACAGGTGAGACTCAGGACCGGACCTTACAGGTGAGACTCAGGATCTTACAGGTGAGACTCAGGACCGGACCTTACAGGTGAGACTCGGGACCTTACAGGTGAGAGTCAGGGCCTTACAGGTGAGACTCAGGACCGGACCTTACAGGTGAGACTCGGGACCTTACAGGTGAGACTCAGGGCCTTACAGGTGAGACTCAGGACCGGACCTTACAGGTGAGACTCAGGACCTTGCAGGTGAGACTCAGGACCGGACCTTACAGGTGAGACTCAGGACCTTACAGGTGAGACTCGGGACCTTACAGGTGAGACTCAGGACCGGACCTTACAGGTGAGACTCAGGACCTTACAGGTGAGACTCAGGACCGGGCCTTACAGGTGAGACTCAGGACCTTACAGGTGAGACTCAGGACCGGACCTTACAGGTGAGACTCAGGACCTTACAGGTGAGACTCAGGACCTTACAGGTGAGACTCAGGACTGGACCTTACAGGTGAGACTCAGGACCGGACCTTACAGGTGAGACTCAGGACCTTACAGGTGAGACTCAGGACCGGGCCTTACAGGTGAGACTCAGGACCTTACAGGTGAGACTCAGGACCTTACAGGTGAGACTCAGGACCGGGCCTTACAGGTGAGACTCAGGACCTTACAGGTGAGACTCAGGACCGGGCCTTACAGGTGAGACTCAGGGCACAGAGACACTTCTACACACATCGACACACATACAGGAAGAGAGCAATCATTTACAGGGAGTTAGCCAAGTGAGCTAACATGCTTTTTACCATTTGTCTTGTTTTTATGAACACGATAACTGAAGAACATCTTGAGGGAATTTCTTTAAACTTGGCAAAAACATTCACCTGATATCAAGGATGAACTGATTACATTTTAGAGGTCAAAGGTCAAGGTCACCGTGACCTCATGTTCCCCTCATTCTTCTGTCACGTTCTCTTCAAAGCGATATCTCAAGAACACTTTGAGGGAATTTGTTCAAACTTGGCAAAAACATTCACTGAGTACCAACGATGAACTGATGGGGTTTTGGTGTTCAAAGGTCAAAGGTCACTGTCCCATCACATCGACCCAAGCTAGTTCACACTATTTTTTCTGTGTAGAAGCCGACATGTCCTCATGTTTCTCCCACCGTCTGATTCAGGCTGTGGACGACAGTGTGGCCTGTGAGGAGAAGACGCTGCAGCACATCGAGGGCGTGGCGGAGGCGGTCCGGGCCAATACGTCGCCGGCAGGGGCGGAGGTGGTGGTGGAGCAGGCGGAGGAACTGCGGCTGCACTGGCAGCGGCTGAGGCAGGGCCTGTGTGAGGCCGAGGACGGCATCCGCTCCAGCCTGGACTCCCACAACCAGTACGTGACGCGCTGCCAGCGGCTCGGCGAAGACATCGGCCGCCTCCGGCTGCTGCTGCAGGGGCTGGACCACGAGCTGGAGGACACCCACGAGTCCAGGGAGCGCTCGGCCCACACGGAGGAGACCATGGTGGGACAGTGGAGGACGTTCACGGTAGGTTTACATCTGCTTATATCAGTGGAGACTCTCTAGCTGAGTCCATGTGAACACACTGCTTATAGACGTGAATACAGCCGGAGGGTTGTCATGACGTTGACTGTTTATTAGCTGTTAGTGTGATAAATGATGCTTCGTTTTATGTCTTTCTTTAAAGCCCCTGAGGACATGTTGAAGTCTTTAATATGTCTCCTTAACATTAAATATTCAGTCTTAAAACAGAAACAGTTTAAAGTTTAGTTGAAGAACATCTGAAGTTTCTCGTTATTTTTCTTCCAGTTCTTTGTGGGCGGAGTTTAATTAGATCTGATTGATGGTCGATACTGTCGTGATGTCATCAACTAATCTGTTAATGATGTCATAGTACAGAATGGTTCTCTAACATGTGATGTCTCTGACTGTAGTTTTAACAGAGTCGTGCTGTTTCAATCTGCACTGACAGGAAATGACGTCATCATGTGAACACGTCACCCTCCAACATATCTGCAGCTTTAATTATTTTACCCAGAAATCAGCGTGTTTTTGTGTCCTCTGTTTAACACTCAATAAACACACTGATTCTTCTGTCCAGCAGCAGCAGTGGAACAGAAACACATTACAGTTCTCAGTACCAGTTTGAAACTTGAGTTTTACCAAAACAATAAAAAAGGTGAAGTTCTCAAACAGGAACTTTTTAAAGTCACCAGTCTGTCCAAATGTTCGACGAAACTTTTCACTCGGTGACAGTTTTGTTTTCTTGTTTTATGAACTCACTTCAGTTGGTAGAAAACACGGACCGGGCCTGACACTCAGTACACGACGCGTTTCCTTCCTTGTCTCTCCTGCATGTCGTCTTTGGCTGCTGTTATTCGGATTTCTTCATTTTGAATTCCCCATTGGTTGTCGTGGCGACAGCTTCTCTTACAGCCTCTCCTCACAAAAAACACGGTGATAACTCAACGTGTCCTGACAGAAGAACTCTGAGTTCTTTATCTGCATCCCGGTGTTTTGAACCAGATCTCTGACAGGAGCTGTGAACTCTGTGGATGCCTCAGAGAGGTGTGTTGGAGCCACAGGTACGTTATTATTTCCACCTGGCAGCCTCACACTGTGACATATATCAGGTTTACCCGCCTGTTTGTCTGGGAAGTCACCGCCGGCTGAGCATGAAGCAGAGCTGTCTCACCGTGGAGCGAAACATGAGAATCTCTGTAGGGAGCTTTTTAGATGGATGTCTGCAGCGTGAGGCAGAAGCAGCACGAAGGAGGTGACAGACAAGAGCGGTGTGGACCAGTGGACCAGTGGACCTGTGGACTTGTGGACCAGTGGACCAGTGGACCAGTGGACCTGTGGACCTGTGGACCTGTGGACCAGTGGACCTGTGGACCAGTGGACCAGTGGACCTGTGGACCTGTGGACCAGTGGACCAGTGGACCTGTGGACCTGTGGACCAGTGGACCTGTGGACCTGTGGACCAGTGGACCAGTGAACCTGTGGACCTGTGGACCAGTGGACCAGTGGACCAGTGGACCTGTGGACCTGTGGACCAGTGGACCTGTGGACCAGTGGACCAGTGGACCTGTGGACCAGTGGACCTGTGGACCTGTGGACCTGTGGACCAGTGGACCAGTGGACCAGTGGACCTGTGGACCAGTGGACCTGTGGACCTGTGGACCTGTGGACCTGTGGACCAGTGGACCAACTCATTGGTGTGACTGGACTGCTGAATGATCCGATGCACTCAGCTGTCCGTCATCTGGGGGCGTCGACAGGCTGTCACCTCCCCGCGACAGTCTACTCCCTGTTAAAGACGTGAAATGGATTTTAAACAGAAAACTACACTGATTTACATTTGAATGTGTTTCCACAGGTGATTTATTTTGTTCTACGTTTGGACAGGAAATGGAAAGAATTACAAACAGTTTAAAAAACATTGTACTCCAACAACCTGAAAGAAAGGTGTGTCGTGTGAATAAATCCCACTTTTTACATATTATTCTGTATTCAGCGCTGGTCTAATAATAATAATCTATAATCAAAGGTTGAATAAGGTTATTGATAATCATCTGATTAAAGTAAATTAGTCAAATTAAGTGAGAGGAATCAATCATCATTCATCTGTACAGTTATGTTGATGGATTTAAGATGAACTCAGGTCCACTCAGGTCCACTCGGGGATACTCAAGGACACTCCGGTCCACTCAAGGACACTCAGGTCCACTCTGGGACACTCAGTTCCACTCAGGGACACTCAGAGTCGTTTCCCCTGTTTCACTCGACATCCACCCTGATTTATTCATGAACATGTGATGATTGGTGCTGAGTCTGGTGACTAATCCGAGTGTAGCAGGTGTTACTCTGAGAATATGAATCAGTGTAAACAACATATTTTAAATATTTGTAAAAACATTTATGTTGGTTACTGTTAGCAGGACAGACTGAAGAGGTTACTAACAACAGGATTTTTTTTTTTTTAATTTATGGCTGCTTTAATGTAACAGAGTCAGAAAAACAAGTCGTGCATTAAAAGATTAAGAAACTGACAGACTACAGGGATTAAAAACATCTCAGTTAATGTCTTTAAATTCTGCAGAAGACATTGTGTTCATGCAACAACATCAACATATTCAGAAAGAAGCAGCTGTATTATTGTCTTTTCATTATTCTCACATTCCTTGTTTGTGTGTCTCAAATAACTCGCTGGTCCCGGATGTAGACTCCGTTTACTGTACAGTGAATATTAACCATTTTTATTGATTTCTGTCATGTAAATGCACAAAACTCTCCAGAAAATATAAACAAAACACCGACATGCTTTTCTGACTCATTTTATTTGTTTCTCAGTCTGCAGTTATTTCACCATGTCAGTTGAGCTTTCTGTGGTTCTTTCAGCTGAGACATTTCATCCGGTAGAAGTTCTTCTTGTCAGTGAGCGAGAGAACCGACTGGTGTGATCATGATGTCAGGAACACGTCAGAAGGATGCAGATGGAGGTCAGTTGTTTGGTTGAAACTCAGTCTGCTGCTCTGTGTCGTTGGTTTCAGGGAGTGAGGAGCACTCTTGCGGGGGAGGAATCTCAGGTGGAGCTGCTGAAAGCTCAGCTGAAGGAGCTCTTCAGGTTCTCGGAGGACTCGCGGCACCTTTCTGACGACGTCCTCGCCGTGGTCAAAGAGCACCAGAGGTCGGAGACGGTTTACTGTGGATGATAAATACTGATGACCACACGTGTTCAAACCTGCTCATCTCCTCCGGAGGATCCCGTCTGTGTCCTCTTTAGATTCTCACTCCGCCGTCTGTCCTCTTTGTGTCTCAGTGTGAAGTGCCGAGCGACCCGACTGTGTTCAGAGTCCGAGTCGGAGCTGAGGAACGTCCTCCAGGACCCCCTGCTGGTCTACGCCCAGTGGAGCCACGTCGTCTCTCAGGTGATGGAGGCCTCGGCCGAGGTCACCGACTTCTCCCACATCGCCATGCTGGTCCAGAACATCGAGGTAAACAAACACACATACAGGTAAACAAACATAGAGGTAAACAATCACCGAGGTAAACAAATATAGTGCAAAGTCCGGTTTTTTCTAGTCTTACTCAAGACGCTGTGAGACGGTGGGTCAGTAGACGTCCCACCTGCGTCCCACCTGTCCACACATTTACGTCCTGATGTTAAAACCCATCATAAAGACTTCCAGCCGTCTGTTTCATGTCGGAGGTGGAAGAAGCTGCTGCTGCTGTAAGAGTTGCATCACTGCTGCAGCGGAGTCAGAAATTCTCTTTAAGTCTCTGTGAAATCCTGTGAGGAGATGTTTCCTGGGAGTTTTCAACATTTATACAAGAATTTATAGTAAATGTTCTTATTTATTTCATCATTGCAAAGTAAAGTGTAAGACCTTTAAACCAGGGTGACTCTTTAACTTCAGTCAGTGTTCACAGACGGACGTGTCCTCTTCTGTCCTCCCCGTCAGCGTCTCCTGAAGGACAGCATCCAGCTGCAGGAGCGCTTCGGTCTGCTGCAGGCGAAGACCAACCTGCTGGACTCGGTGTTCGGCCCGGAGCGGTCCGAGGGTCTGCAGGGGGAGCTGAGCGCCGCCATCAGGAACAGAGAGCTGCTGCACTCTCAGCTGCTGCAGAGGAGGAGCCGGCTGCAGGTATCAGCTGCTGCTGTCTCACTGTCTCACTCTGAGACATCACTCTCGGGGTTAGGGACGACTGTTGGTACGTTCACACAATATTTACACAGGGACATTTTTCATAAATAAATGATATTAAAACAGCTGGAACGCTAATAGTTCAGGAAGAGACGATACGACTTAACAAGAAAAGATGTGTCAAGATTCAAAGATTGTTTTATCCAGAATCCTCTGGCAGAAATAATAAGTTGAAGTTGAGTTCAGTGAGGGAGCAACAGGGATGGAGATGCTTTAGATTTGAATGTTGCTGCTGCTGTTTACTTCTACTGCTTATTGATCCAATAATCTAATTGGATCTTTTGGTGTTTTTTTAAAAACACCACATCATGTAGGCTGTACATAAATTTATATTCTTGAGTATTATTTTATACTTTAAAAAAATAAAACCCTACTGTGACCTGCTGCCATGTAGACTGTTGAAAGTATCTGACAGACCTGAAGAAGAAAACTGGTTTTAATAACTTTTGCTTTAATTCTTGGATAAAAATCAACTTTTAAATTGTCGGAATGGAAACTACTCAGCAGCCTCAAGCAGGATTCTTCATCCTGAATATGTCTGTATTTAATACCAAAACTGTGAGAATGATGGTGAAACATCACTGCTTCAGTTCTCCTCAGAGCTCCATCATCCCTGCTGTGTTTCCCAGAGGATCACTGCATCCTGAATGTGGACTCATGCTGTTTATAGACGAGTCCATGTTGAACTTTACTACCATCTTCTGGATGTTTCAGTTCATCCATCCCCCAGTTATCTGTTCCCTCTTCATCCTCAGCAGGTCAGAGGAGGATAAAGTGAGTATAGATACCCTCTGTATCTATTTTTAGAAACTTATCCCAGCTGATCTCTGGGATACTTCACCTCAGGGGGGATTGAAATACTGTTGAAGGGGGTAACATCCCTTTAACAGGGAGGGATCTCCAACAGAACCCAACCCAGAGGAGGAGAGCATCTGCCTGGGTCGGTTCCCCCGGGTCTCCACTCAGAGTTTCTTTCTTTCTCTGTAATCCTGCAGCGGAGACATAATCTCTCTGTCTGCAGGAAATACGGGTGATTAACGAGCAGAGACGCAGAATGAACATTTTTTTGATATAGGTCAGCGTCTCCGTCAGAATTACATTACATTTAGCTGACGCTTTTATCCAAAGCGACTTACAACACACCGATGGTTCACCATCAGGAGCAACTTAGGGTTCAGTGTCTTGCTCAAGGACACTTAGGCATGTGGACAGGAGGAGCTGGGGATCGAACCACCAACCTTCTGATTAGTGTGAAGCCCACTCTACAGACTGAGCGACAGCCTCCCTTTGAATGAAGGATGTCGGTCACTGCAGACAGAAAAACGATGAAATCAGAGACGGATTTGGAGACACTAAGGATGAAAGGTCCTGCACAGCCTGTTGTCTTCCACACGTGTTGAAGATGTTTCAGCATCCCTCATTTCCTAAAGAAGTTATTGTCTCCACCTGCGGTCCAGGTATCTCCACCTGTGTAACATCTCCCTCCACAGGGCCTCATCTCCAGAACCAAAGACTTCGGAGACACCTACCAGCTGATCCAGTCCAAGCTGTCCTCCTTCAGAGACCGACTGATTTCCGCTGACAGCCTGCAGCCGGACATCCTGGCCAAGAAGAGCCAGGCGGACCAGTTCATGGTGAGTCTGATAAATACAGATCCTCCTCTCTTAGCGTCGTCTCCGTGGATTCAGATCATCCTGCAGCTTCTCCACAGATCCAGCAGCTTCAGGTGGAGATCTTTGTAGTGTTCAAACTATCTGTCCACTGAGCATGCCCAGTACACGTTAATTCAGCTGCTTCTCTGCTGGTGCTCAAGAAGATGTTTGTTCTGATGACGCCATTATTTATTTTCAGCAATTTATTCTCATTTTAAGACCATTGATTATAAATACTGAGCGGTGCAGCAGTTAGCATGGTCGCCTCACAGCAAAAAGGTTCTGGGTTTGAATCCCGGCCTTCCTGTGTGAGTCTGCAGGTTCTCCGTGTGCCTGAGTGGGTTCTCTCGGTTCTCCAGCTTCCTCCCACCATCCAGAAACATGCTATCAGGTTAACTGGTAGTTCTACAAATGTCCCTGAGGGGTGAATGAGAGCGTGAACGGTCTTTGTTTCCGTCTGTCTCTCTGTGTTGTCCCTGTGATGGACTGACCACCTGTCCAGGTGAACCCTGCCTTCACCCAATGTGAGCTGAGATAGGCTCCGCCCCCCGTGACCCTGTTCAGGATAGAGCGGGTGGAGATGATGGATGGATGATTATAAATAATAAATCAGTTTGTCTGATCAGACGCTGCCTGGTGTGTGTTGTTGTGTTGTCTCATCATGTGTGTCCCTGTGTGTCCGTGTGTCCCTGTGTGTCCTCAGGTGCTGCAGAGGGACCTGGAGGACTGTGAAGCCCACCTCATTGCCCTGGAGACACTGGTGTCCTCCAGTCAGAGCAACAGGACTCAGTTCGAGAAGCTCTACGTTGAATGGAGACATCAGTACAGGACAGTCAGGGTGAGACAGGACACGTGCAGGCTTTATGTCTGTCATTAAATATTTGAATATTTATTTTAATAGATGAATGTGGGTAAACTGGGCCTCTTGTATCTGGTGTCTGCAGGAGAAAGTTCAGGAGAGTGAGGACAACATCTCCGACCACGAGAGTTTCCACGACAGCCTGCTGAACTTGCAGAAGTGGCTGATGATCATGAAGCAGAAGCTGGAGTCCTTCTACGGAGCGTCAGCAGGGTGGAGCATCGAGGGGCGGCAGTACGAAGCCCAGGTCGGTGCCGGAACCTCTTCTGACGTATCATCGTCCCGTCAGTCTGAAAGATTTCCTTTAGTATCAGGATTTTAAGGACAGATTTGATCCAGTTTGGAGAATATTTTATTTTCTGAGATGTCCTTTACAATTTGAGCAACATGTGATTTCTTCATCCACCAACTCCTGGACTCTAAATCCAGAACTAAAGATTCAGTGAAACACCTGACAGAGTCAACCCTTCATCTTCATCTTCATCTTCATCACTCAGCCAACAGTCATCCTGGTATTAGTTCTGTGACCATGTTGCTTCTTTTCTTTTTTTTATATTAAAATAAGAATCAATTAAAGTCAAAGATGAAGATGAAGAAGCCAGTTCAGAGACCGAGCTCTGCATGATGAAACATTTCCTCATTAAGTCTTATCTGTCTGTCCTCCGTGTCTCCGTCCTCAGAGAGCGCTGGGAGAGTTCCCAGAGAAGGAGCTCCAGCTGCAGCAGATGGAGGTCCAGGGTCAAGAGGTTCTGGAGAAGACGTCAGCAGAGGGACAAGTCCACATCCTGCGGGACATGAAGCACCTCAAAGAGTCCTGGTTCACCCTGTACAACACCAGCCTCAACCTGCACAGGTATCTGAGGAGGACGGATGAGGAGGACAGGGACGGATGAGGAGGACAGGGGCTGATGAGGAGGACAGGGATGGATGAGGAGGACAGGGACGGATGATGAGAACGTGCTGATGAGGAGGACAGGGACGGATGAGGAGGACAGAGGCTGATGATGAGGACGTGCTGATGAGGAGGACATGGACTGATGAGGAAGACAGGGACTGATGAGGAGGACATGGACGGATGAGAAGGACAGGGACAGATGAGGAAGACAGGGACTGATGAGGAGTACATGGATGGATGAGGAGGACAGGGGCTGATGAGGAGGACAGGGACAGATGAGGAGGACATGGATGGATGAGGAGGACAGGGACCGATGAGGAGGACAGGGACGGATGTGTCTTCAGTGTGGGTCGGGTGGAAGAAACGTCTTCTTACTGTCGTGTATCAGACCTGCAGAACATTTAACGTCTCTGTTTGTCCGACAGGCTGCTGAACATCTCCTCAGGACATGTTGACCAATCCGGAGGCCTGAAGAACTCTGGACCAGCAGGAGGAGGAGCAGGAGGAGGAGCTTTCACCCTGTTCAGACGGGACTCAGCCAAGACGACGTGGACGCCAGCAGTTCAACACACATCGGTATGATTACTCAGACGAAGTGTTCGTTCTCTCTGTTAACTGGTTTCATTTCATTTAGAAGCACAAAGTTAAAGAACCAAGTCGTCTCTACGACATCTAAAACTCAGACGTGTAAGACGGGCAGCGGTGGGCGGGGCTTAGGAGGAATGACAGCGAGAATCAGCTGTTCAAACACAACAATGATGTCATGTGGTTGATTTTGCTGTCAAGTAATTTTTGAGAGTTCCTCCCGTTTCCAAACACAAACTTTCAGACACTGCTGGGTAACAAACCTCCACCGCTCTGACCTCTGACCTGTTTGTGTTGTGGTTTTTTTCAGGGGAGCAGAGGACTCCTCCGATCCAGGAGGAGGGAGTTTGAGGCCTGGCTGTCCAAAGAGAACGAGATCCTGTCGGGGATCCTCAGAACCAAGGAGGCACCGCTCGGTACCAAAGAGGTGCAGATGAGACAGGACACACTGAAGGTCAGGTTCTGCAGTTTAACTCCACCTGCTGCTCTGTGAGCTGAGAGGATGTAACCTGACACACAGATGGGATCATATATTATTTATATTCAATCATAACTGCTGTTGAAAACACACCTGTCCTGCAGGTTTTATGATTTCATGATAAAAAAGACTTCCTTTCACGCTGTCTTCAACTGTTACAGCATCACGGGGTGGTGAGACCGTCTCGGTCGGGGTGGTGAGACCATCTCAGAGACTGATGTAATAACCTGAAAATATTATCATTAAACAGGAAGTGCAGGCAAAGTTCATTTTATACTGATATGTACACTGCTCCAAAAAATAAAGGGAACACTTAAACAACACATCCTAGATCTCAATGAATGAAATATTCCAGTTCAAATCTTGATTCATTACATAGTGGAATGTGTTGAGAACAAAATAACATCAGAATGATCAATGGAAATCAGAATCATTATCCATGGAGGTCTGGATTCAGAATCATACTCCAAATAAAAGTGGAAAAATCAGATCACAGGCTGATCCAACTTCTGTGGAGATTCCTGAAGACAAGTCCAAATGAGTCTCAGTAGTGTGTGTGTCCTCCACGTGCCTGTATCACTCCCTACAACGCCTGGGCATGCTCCTGATGAGACCACGGATGTTCTCCTGAGGGATCTCCTCCCAGACCTGGATCAAAGCATCGGTCCACTCCCGGACAGTCTGCGGTGGACGTGGCGTCGGAGGACGGAACGAGACGCGATGTCCCGGATGTGCTGGATTGGATTCAGGTCTGGGGGACGGGCGGGCCGGTCCGGAGCATCGATGCCTTCATCGTGCAGGAACTGCTGACACACTCCAGCCACATGAGGCCGAGCATTGTCCTGCATCAGAAGAACCCAGGACCCGCTGCACCAGCAGATGGTCTTCAACGGGTCTGAGGATCTCATCCCGGGACCTAATGGCAGTCAGGGTACCTCTGGCTAGCACACGGAGGGCTGCGCTGCCCTCCGAAGAAACGCCTCCCCAGACCGTCGCTGACCCGCCGCCGACCCGGTCCCGCTGGAGGATGTTGCAGGCAGCAGAACGTTCTCCACGGCGTCTCCAGACTCCGTCACGTCTGTCACATGCTCAGTGTGAACCTGGTCTCGTCCGTGAAGACCACAGGGCGCCGACGGAGAAGCTGCCGATCTCGGTGTTCTCCGGTAAAGTCCGATCGCCCCGCACGGTGTTGGGCTGTGAGCACAGACCCCACTTGTCTCCTGGTGGACCGGCCCGTCTCCCGGTATGTCCTCCGTCCTCTTGACACTGTGCTGACAGACACAGCAAACCTTCTTGCCACAGTGTGCATTGATGTGCCATCCTAGATGAGCTGCACGACCTGAGCAACTTCTGTGGGTTGGAGACACCTCATGCTCCCTCTAGTGGTGAGGACACTGGCAAAATGCAAAAGGGACCAACGATCATCCAGAAAGGACGAGGACAGAGAAACGGTCTGTGGTCACCACCTGCACAACCGTTCCTTTATAGGGTTGTCTTGATAATTGCCTCATTTCCACCTGTTTGTTCCATTTGTACAACAGCAGGTGAAACTGATCCTCAATCAGTGTTGATCCAAACTGGACACGTTGATTTCACAGAAGTGGGATTGATTGGAGTTACATTGAGGTGTTTAAGTGGTCCCTTTATTTTTTGGAGCAGTGTATATTATATGTAAATTCTACCTCTATGTATTCAGTAAGTACTTCATGTATTCAGTAAGTACTTCATTACATAGATTTTCCTGTTTGTTTTTCTCAGTAACTGATTTGATAATTGATCATTGAACTGATTTATTAGTATTAAACCTGGTTTCTGCAGCAACAATCTGTCAGTCTGATGTTTTAATGTCTGAGATGATTTATGTTCTGATTTATTCTATTTGAATAAATAAAACTATTAAATAAAACTGAACTGGATTGAAACTAGCAGAGCGTTATAGATCACTATGGATTCATGTTTAATAATCTGTTGTGTCCTGGTCCAGGCTCTGAGGGACAGAGTGTCCTGGGGTCAGGACCAGTTTCAGCTGCTGCTCCAGGAGGGACCAGGACATCTGGAGGGACCGGGAGGTCTAGAGGGTCCGGAGGGACCGGGACATCTGGAGGGTCCAGAGGGACCGGGAGGACCGGGAGGTCTGGGCAGTGAGGCCAGTTCTGGACCGGCAGAGGATGTGGGTCTGGAGGAGCTGCGCTACCGTTGGATGCTCTACAAGTCCAAGCTGAAGGATGTGGGAGACATCCGGACCAGGACCAGGACCGGTGCCAAGGTGAGAGGACAGACAAGTTAAACTATCAGCTTTGAAAAGTAAAACTATCAGAAACATTTGAATCACTTTTTATATTGGAGAGAAAAACTCCCGAACAGGTTATTAAAGTTTGAGGTGTTGATCAGAGGTCTGGCAGGAGAACAGCTGATGTCCCGCTTCATCTGTTGATTCTGTCGTCCAGAACCAAACTAAGAGCTACTGAACCGTCTGTACATGGTCCTGTTATCAGGGTCCTTCAGGCTGCTGGTCCGTCCCTCACTCACTGAAGTCTCATTAAAGAACTCGTAAAAAATCTTCCATGAGAAACGAGAAGAGACAAGAACACCAAAGAAGCCTAAATTATTGTACATTTAAAATGTGTCGGCTGCGTCTCTGTTTTCAGACTGACGGTTGACATACGGTTATTTATGTTTTGTTTGTTAAAAAATTTAAAGTCATATATTTGTTCAACTTGTGTCTTTATCTTAATGTATTTTTTGAAGCTGAATGTAGAAATTAGAGTGATAGATTATGCACTCATGAGCAAAATAAAAGAGAAAGTTGGATATATAATAACATGTATAATATAATAACAGCTATAAGATATAATTATATATATTAACAGATATAAGACATAGATCATAACGGACCACTTTGTGTGTGCATGTAAACCGATGCAGTAAAAGTCTGTTATGTTGGACATGATGTATTTGGTGGTCCTGCAGCCGTTGTCTTCACTGTGAAATGCACTGAGGATGTCTGACCACCAGGTGGCAGTGTAACCTAATGTGGTTGAGTTCAGTCCTGTTGTTGGGAGGATGATGTTGACGTTGTGATGTTACTGGAGTTCTGCTGTGGCTCTGAGGTGGTGTTACAGCTGTCAGTGTGAAGGATGCTCTCTGACATCACTTCTTCTATTTTGTCTCCCTGCAGAGAGTCGCAGCCAGAAAGGAGGAGGAGCCAGCCGTCACCGCCAAAGTACAGAAGGTAACAACAAAATACAGTCACTATGGTAACAGAGAAAATGAATTTAATACATAACTTTTATTCTCCAAAGACTGAAAACTGTATTTATTATTCCAGTTGAATACAGACGTGATGAGTCATAGTTAACTTTTGTTTTATTTGTTGCCTGCAGCTGTTTATTAATTTTGATTACATTTATAGTGGAAACCAAATAGATGCTGATGTTTATGGAGGTTTTTTTATATGGTTTAGATTCATACAATAAATTTTGTTTGTCATTATTTTAAAAAGATTTTCTGTCAAGTGGCAGAAAAACATGAAAACAGCAGCAGCTCCTTCTGATGGTTCAATCATATTTGATAATAAGCAGTTATGAAATATATAAAAGGCTTGTTTGGAGTTTTCAAACTGGTGCAAAGAAACTTATTCTGGTGCTTTGAACATTTTTCATGCAGTGCAGCTATAAATAAAAGTTATGAGGAGGTTATTGATCGGACAACACCGCCTCTCCCTCACTCTTGCTCGCCCTCTCACTCACTCTGCTGGTGTATTATTAGTCAGCTGTTAACTGAAACACTCTGAAGCTCTGCAGCTGAAGCTGTGAAGAGTTCCTCATCTTCATCACTTTACATTCAGTGGAACAGAAACATGGACTTTCACCTGGACTTAGTTCCCAATAGTCCCTGTTGGGGGGTCGTTCCTTCTGAAAGGACGCGGGGGCGGGGCTTACAGCGGCAAATGTCACTAATTGACAAATCCCGGATTTATTAAAACCTGCTTGTAGTTTATGTCTGACAGTGTTTAGGACGTAACAGCTCCAGACGTTTAACAGGCAGTGGACCAACAGCCAAGCTCAGACTGATGCAGAAAACGCCTTCCAGGGGACGCCTTCCAGGGGACGTCTTCCAGGGGACATCTTCCAGAGGACGTCCTTTGTTTTGGTCCGTCAGTGGACACTTGATGAATTTTCCAGTGTTTCGTCCCTCCTGTAAACTTCTGATCCAGAGTACGTTTTTGTGGAATTAAAGTTCCTCATACTTTTGGTGAAGAAGCTCCTACGTGGGAGAAAAGAGAGACACGAGAGAAGACAGGATGTCCAGGTGTCCTCTCTAATGAAATACTGTGTCTCCATCAGTGGATGGACTCATTCTCACACTGCTGAAACACACATACCTTTGTCCTCAGGATGTTTGTCATGTGGAGGAATGATTAGCAGGTTTCACTTCCTCCTCCATCAATCATTGACTTTTACACACACATCTGGACTTCAGTTGATTCTGTCTCTGTAGTAGTCAGTTGTGTTTTCCAGCTGATCGCCGGTGATGTTGCTGATGTTGTTGGTGACATCACTAACAACACCATCAACACCACCATCACCAACATCACCATCGACACCACCATCACCAACATCACCAACACCATCACCAACATCACCAACAACACCAACATCACCACCAACATCACCACCACCATCATGGCTGTTGGTGATGGTGTTGTTGGTGATGGTGGTGATGGTGATGTTGGTGATATTGGTGATATTGGTGATATTGGTGATGTTGGTGATATTGGTGATGTTGGTGATATTGGTGATGTTGGTGATATTAGTGATGTTGGTGATATTAGTGATATTGGTGATGTTGGTGATGTTGGTGATATTGGTGATGTTGGTGATATTGGTGATGTTAGTGATGTTGGTGATATTGGTGATGTTGGTGATATTGGTGATGTTGGTGATATTGATGTTGGTGATATTGGTGATGTTAGTGATGTTGGTGATATTGGTGATGTTAGTGATGTTGGTGATGTTGGTGATGTTAGTGATATTGGTGATGTTGGTGATGTTGGTGATGTTAGTGATGTTGGTGATGTTAGTGATATTGGTGATGTTAGTGATGTTGGTGATGTTAGTGATATTGGTGATGTTGGTGATGTTGGTGATGTTGGTGATGTTAGTGATATTGGTGATGTTAGTGATGTTGGTGATATTGGTGATGTTGGTGATGTTGGTGATATTGGTGATGTTGGTGATGTTAGTGATGTTGGTGATATTGGTGATGTTAGTGATGTTGGTGATGTTGGTGATGTTAGTGATGTTGGTGATGTTGGTGATGTTGGTGATATTGGTGATGTTGGTGATGTTAGTGATGTTGGTGATATTGGTGATGTTGGTGATGTTGGTGATATTGATGATGTTGGTGATGTTAGTGATGTTGGTGATATTGGTGATGTTAGTGATGTTGGTGATGTTAGTGATGTTGGTGATGTTAGTGATATTGGTGATGTTAGTGATGTTGGTGATGTTGGTGATGTTGGTGATATTGGTGATGTTGGTGATGTTAGTGATGTTAGTGATGTTGGTGATATTGGTGATGTTGGTGATGTTAGTGATGTTGGTGATATTGGTGATGTTAGTGATGTTGGTGATGTTGGTGATGTTAGTGATATTGGTGATGTTGGTGATGTTGGTGATGTTAGTGATGTTGGTGATGTTAGTGATATTGGTGATGTTAGTGATGTTGGTGATGTTAGTGATATTGGTGATGTTGGTGATGTTGGTGATGTTGGTGATGTTAGTGATATTGGTGATGTTAGTGATGTTGGTGATATTGGTGATGTTGGTGATGTTGGTGATATTGGTGATGTTGGTGATGTTAGTGATGTTGGTGATATTGGTGATGTTAGTGATGTTGGTGATGTTGGTGATGTTAGTGATGTTGGTGATGTTTGTGATGTTGGTGATATTGGTGATGTTGGTGATGTTAGTGATGTTGGTGATATTGGTGATGTTGGTGATGTTGGTGATATTGATGATGTTGGTGATGTTAGTGATGTTGGTGATATTGGTGATGTTAGTGATGTTGGTGATGTTAGTGATGTTGGTGATGTTAGTGATATTGGTGATGTTAGTGATGTTGGTGATGTTGGTGATGTTGGTGATATTGGTGATGTTGGTGATGTTAGTGATGTTAGTGATGTTGGTGATATTGGTGATGTTGGTGATGTTAGTGATGTTGGTGATATTGGTGATGTTAGTGATGTTGGTGATGTTGGTGATGTTAGTGATATTGGTGATGTTGGTGATGTTGGTGATGTTAGTGATGTTGGTGATGTTAGTGATATTGGTGATGTTAGTGATGTTGGTGATGTTAGTGATATTGGTGATGTTGGTGATGTTGGTGATGTTGGTGATGTTAGTGATATTGGTGATGTTAGTGATGTTGGTGATATTGGTGATGTTGGTGATGTTGGTGATATTGGTGATGTTGGTGATGTTAGTGATGTTGGTGATATTGGTGATGTTAGTGATGTTGGTGATGTTGGTGATGTTAGTGATGTTGGTGATGTTGGTGATGTTGGTGATATTGGTGATGTTGGTGATGTTAGTGATGTTGGTGATATTGGTGATGTTGGTGATGTTGGTGATATTGATGATGTTGGTGATGTTAGTGATGTTGGTGATATTGGTGATGTTAGTGATGTTGGTGATGTTAGTGATGTTGGTGATGTTAGTGATATTGGTGATGTTAGTGATGTTGGTGATGTTGGTGATGTTGGTGATATTGGTGATGTTGGTGATGTTAGTGATGTTAGTGATGTTGGTGATATTGGTGATGTTGGTGATGTTAGTGATGTTGGTGATATTGGTGATGTTAGTGATGTTGGTGATGTTGGTGATGTTAGTGATGTTGGTGATATTGGTGATGTTGGTGATATTGGTGATGTTGGTGATATTGGTGATGTTGGTGATGTTAGTGATGTTGGTGATATTGGTGATGTTAGTGATGTTGGTGATGTTAGTGATGTTGGTGATGTTAGTGATATTGGTGATGTTGGTGATGTTGGTGATGTTGGTGATATTGGTGATGTTGGTGATATTGGTGATGTTGGTGATGTTGGTGATATTGGTGATGTTAGTGATGTTGGTGATATTGGTGATGTTAGTGATGTTGGTGATGTTAGTGATATTGGTGATGTTGGTGATGTTGGTGATGTTAGTGATGTTGGTGATGTTAGTGATATTGGTGATGTTGGTGATGTTGGTGATGTTAGTGATATTGGTGATGTTGGTGATGTTGGTGATATTGGTGATGTTGGTGATGTTGGTGATGTTGGTGATGTTGGTGATATTGGTGATGTTAGTGATGTTGGTGATATTGGTGATGTTGGTGATGTTAGTGATGTTGGTGATATTGGTGATGTTAGTGATGTTGGTGATGTTAGTGATGTTGGTGATGTTAGTGATATTGGTGATGTTAGTGATGTTGGTGATGTTGGTGATGTTGGTGATATTGGTGATGTTGGTGATGTTAGTGATGTTAGTGATGTTGGTGATATTGGTGATGTTGGTGATATTGGTGAAGCCGATGATGCAGTAATCATAAGTTGAAACATGATCGTAGGCGGTTGAAGATGATTCAGAGTCTGGAGGAGAGCAGCTGATTGGAGCAGCTCTCTGTGGAACATCATGTTTCTGACTGAGTGGGCGAGCTGCTGCTGCTGCTGCTGCTTTTATCTCCTCAGACTGCTTACAGTCACCAGAGGTTCTGCGTCGCTTTCTCTTTCAGCCCAGAGAGCATTCTGGGTAGTGAAACCCTTTAAAAACACTGTGGAAGACATTGGACCTCTGAATCAGTTCCTAAACATCAGTTTCATAGAATAAAGTCTCAACCAGCTCCTGTTTCCTCCTGCTGCTACCGTGGTGTGTGTCTGGAGGTGTGATGTGACATCTGATCCTTTTAAAATCACATCTCAGTTGTTAGACTTGTTCGCTTCAGTGAAACTCACTTCCTGCTGGTTTTTCAAATTAAAAGCCTCGTGTTGAAGGGAGCTGTCGTCCATTTGGAGCTGCTTTTATTTGGAAAAATGGCCACATTAACCCTGCAGAGTGTATTTCAGCAGCTCAGTTCATTTGTTATTTTACCTTCTGTGTGTGTGTGTGTGTGTGTGTGTGTGTGTGTGTGTGTGTGTGTGTGTGTGTGTCCTCAGAAGCCCGGCCTGCTCCAGCGGGTGTGTCGCCTCGCTCTTCCTCTGTGGCTCCTCCTCCTCG
>NW_027185407.1:192500-220000 GCF_022577435.1 Embiotoca jacksoni | reverse complement strand
CACAGGGAGACACACAGGGATCAGAGGACAGAAACACAGCAGAGGTGGAGCCCCGCCCACAGGGAGACACACAGGGATCAGAGGACAGAAACACAGCAGAGGTGGAGCCCCGCCCACAGGGAGACACACAGGGATCAGAGGACAGAAACACAGCAGAGACTCTCACACTGGCATTTATAAACATCTGTGTAACTGTAGATATTAAAAACAAAGAAATGTAAATAGAAAAAAACATGCATGTGCTGTTGAATTAAAGCTGTTGTGAAACTAAATGTGTTCAGTATCAGTTTGTTATTGTTCACAGAAAAGAAGCTGATTCAGCTGGTTTGGGTGGAGCTCAGCTATGTGAATAGATGTCACTGAACATGAGGAGCTCTCCCTGATCTCTGATCTAGAACCACCTTGACTCATAAAGCTGAACGTTTCAAAGAGCTGAACGGAGGTAAATGGTGACCAAATGTTTGTTTCCACGTCAGTGAGCGACCGTGTGTTGCTACGCTGTGAAGACGTTTCCTCACTGGACCGGAACAACTTCAGAGATGAAGCGGTGAACTATTCCTGAGAAAACAAAACCCAGAAGAATGAGCAGGTCGATGAACTGAAGTCAAAGAAGTGCAAAGGTACGATGTTTCCTCTTCATGTGATCTGTGCTCGTGGTCATTTTAAATCTTCTTCCAGGTCCCAATGATGAAAATCGACGCAGCTCTCTGTGTTCTTTGGCAAACATTCGAAATGACTCCAGCTCTGTTCGACACAAGAAGAAGCGACAGACTGGAACTCATCGGTTTGTACACTGAAATAATGAAACCACACCAAGAGGGTCACATGTTGGTTTTTATTGTGACACATCACCAGCCTCGTTAGCTGGACTTGCATCGTTCCTCCTTGTTATCCGTGACAGCTTCCTCTCATCTGCAGCATTCTCTGCATTCTTCAGCAGTAATTACACGTCTGATCTCTGGCAGATAGACGCGAGCAGGGACGACTAAACCGACACGTCGTGATCACGTCTGAGGCTGAAGAACAGGAAACCCGGTCTGAGCTCTGAGGGTCATCGGTGGTCCGGCATCACAAACAGACCGAAGGAGCTGTGTGATGTGATTATTTGCTGCTGGGAGCAGTGAAATGTTCCAGATGGCTTTTAACCAGATTACTGAGAATGATATCGGCCTGCAGCTCACCAAAAATTAGGATCAACTTTAAGGGTGAAACTGTCGCCGTGGTGACCACCGTGTGTTTGTGTGTGGGCCGGCTGCAGCATGATAACCTCCTTACTGTCACACCGGAGATGTGGGTCAGCATGCAAATGTGCTTCCTTTCTGCTCTCATCTGGACTTATTTATAGAGAGTTCACAAGATGTTTCACTCTGGAGAAGTAATCTGTTCAGCCCTCGTCTCTGAATGACCTTTGACCTGAACTTTTTCTGTTTCATCGTCCTTCAAACTTCAACATGGTTCAAAGTAGAAATGATTTAATGCAGTTATGCAACTGTACATTTAAGCTGCAGGGCAGTAAACAACAACAACTACAGTTTTCACAGAATCCAACATGCAGAGCTCGATTCTCCTGGAAAATATACTTTCAATTAAAAAAAGATAATAATTATGCACAATCACCCACATTTATAATTACTGATGCAATAATATGTATTTTGTTTTACTGTTGCAGCTGCTGAAGGTGCAGTTTTATATGACTGTAGTTTGTGAATGATACATCCTGTAATTCATTATGTTTTATAATATTAGTCTGAGTCTCCAATAACTATAATAAACACAACGTTTCTCTTACAGAAATGGAAAAACATGAACTCCAAATTTAATCCAGTGCCCTCAGTTATTTTCCACCATGTGTGTGTGTGTGTGTGTGTGTGTGTGTGTGTGTGTGTGTGTGTGTGTGTGTGTGTGTGGTGGGCGGGCTCTGGATCAGATCCATCCCACCTCGGAAATACCAACCAGGTGCTGCAGCTCCTTCCTCCTCCTCACTGCGCTGCGCTGCGTTCATCCCTCCGGCGGCTTCCCGGAGCTCTGACGGTCCAGCAGCCCAAGTAAACAGCAGAAATGTCGGCCAGTGAGCGGAACCGTCGCGCTGCTGCAGTCTGAGCCCGGCGTGCATGGAGCCCCCTCGGCCGGCCGGACAATAGAGAGCTCGCCTGCCCGCCTGCAGCCGCCGTAGCGTCGCCTCCTCCGGCCGGAGCTTCCCGAGTGTTCCCGTCCAGGATTCCCGCATTCCGCCGCTCCAGATGGCAGGACACGAGTGGGAGGACTGGTTCGAGCGGGAGGAGTTCATCGGGCAGATCAGCGACATCCGAGTGCAGAATCTGCAAGGTAGGAGCATCCCGTCGGCTGCAGAGATTCATGCTGTTTGTATCGGAGAGCTGGGTGGCCTCACCGCGGCTCCATCCCCGCACAATCACCGCACACAAGACTCACCGCGGGGCAGGAAACTTTGAAAGGGAGTAACACTATGGTAGTAGGAGTAGAGTTCAGGTGCTTTAAAGAGTGAACAGCAGTCCCAAACTTTACAGGTCCGGTCCTCTAACACGTCCGCATTTCACTACCATTGTCCTGGACTGAGTCGGTGCTCAGGGGCCCCTCAGGGTGTCCCGGACCTGAAGAGCCTTCAGTCCTGAGGAGCCTCCAGTCTCTGATATGTGACTGTAACTGATGTCTCCGACTTTTAAAAGACTAAAACACATTAATTATGGAGCTGTGATCATTAATAAACTGAATGATCAACAATTTCAAACCATCACTGAAACAGTTCTTACTCAGTTCTCAGTTTGGAACCAAACCCATGTTGAGTTCATTATATTAGACAGATGAGTGGAGAATCTGTGTTTGTGGTTGATGTGAACGCAACAACAATCAGTCAGCAGCAGAATGAAAGTGTCCTGAACATCTCAGCTGTTTTAAGGAAACCCGTCTTCAGGAACACTTAGAGGAGTATCGGAGTGTTTTATACATCCGCCATGAAGTAGAAGGAATTACAGGAGACAGTTCAAATATAATGCAGCAGAAGTTTTGACTCCTCTCATCAACACAAACCACAGATTGATGAATCAGGACACAAATACTGGGTCAGATATCAGCTTTTAAAAAGAACCTTTCGTTTGGATTTGATCCTAAATGAAAGCTTTGTGACCTGCAGAACGTTTCCTCCGTGTTTGATTCCTGATGTCCTGCTCTCTACCTGTAGTTTAGTTTCACCCCCCCCCCCCCCCTTCTGATGATGTTGTTGATGAGGTCACTCAAAACATTTTTAGATATTACATTTCAGCGATGATGTCACTCTCTCCACCTCCAGCCAGTTCTTCACATCAGAGCCAATAATAACAGAAGTGAGCCGTTACATCACCTGAGCTCTGACGGGGTTTATTACTCTGAATGTGTTGAGCTGCAGGCTTCACGTCTAGCTGATCCGCCGCTTATAAAGTCGAAGTTATGAACCGTTGTTTCCGTCAGTGTTGTGTTTGTTGCTGCAGAAGATTTTTATCTTCATATATTGTAGATGATCAGAGGTCCAGGGCCAATGAGGTATTTTATCACAGTCTACAGTACTAACAGCCTGCTTTTGATTGGTCTGGTGTTGTTTCATATTTCCACCTCTCTGCTGTTTGAACCGGACCGACCCGGTGGGTCACGTGGGAATATTTAATACTTCCTAAATGTTTCCAGTTTTCCAAACAGGGCTTCCCAGAGATCAGAGGCTCAGTCCAACAACGCTTGTTCTTTAAAGTGGAAGTAATTGATTTAATGAGTGTGGTGAGAAAGGACGCTTTGTTCAGCTCTGACCCACTTCACCCTGCAGCCCGACCCAGACCCGTTCTGATGGACTCAGAGCGTCACTGCTGGTTCTGTGTTGGCACCAAACACTCGTGGAACTGTGGAACGGCCTGATGACACGGAACCAGAAGTTCTGCTGGTCTGTGACTCAGAGAAAACTTTATTTCTACTGAAGGAAAGCTGTTAGTTTCAGATTATAAACTCAGTCATGTTTCTTTTTGTCTACAGCAGCTTTAAATTGACTTCATTATGACACTGAAAAGTGTTTAAAGCTTCATTCTGAAGTTTTCTAGTCATCTTGTTGCCAGAAGCAACATTTTACGAAAATAAATGCCTGTTTAAATATCCTGCAAACATGGAGCAGAGGTCACATTCATTTAACGTGAACATCACAGACTGGATATAAAAGAGTTCGTAGCTTCAGGTCTGTAAAATGGTTCTGATCCAGAAGTGTCTTCAGCTGCAATACCAGCGAGTGCCACTAGAGGTCGGCTCCAAAAAGCCTCCGGCTCCATAGACTCCCATTCAACTTCTCTCATCAAATCCAAAGTGAATAAAATGTGTCCATCAGTTATCTCGGTGTTGTTAGCTAAAGTCACTCCTTCTTATTAGTTTTCTGGAGGTCCATCTGAAAATAATCCCTCATTCATTAGAAAAGAAGATTCAAGAAGACCTGTTTCTGGGGGCGTGTCTGTTTGATTGACAGGCCTGTGGTGCAGTCAGGTTACAGCTATCGGTGGGCGGGACGTAGTATCGTCAGGTTTCCGATCAGATCGGTCAGATCCACCTCTGGCTCCTCCCCCAGCTCGTCCAAATATGGTCACTTCCTGCTCCGAACCGCTCCAAACTAGCAATTGATCAAATAATTGAAGGTTTTAGAGGTAAAAACGAGATTTAATCCGTTTTAAAGGACCCTTCTGTTTTGTTCCTACTTGGGTTTTATGTTTAGTTTTTCCAGTGACGGTAATAACTACGTTATTAATAAAAAATCTCTAAACTTCGTCGGGCTGCTGTTGTGATGTTAAAGCAGTTGTCTGATTACAGTCATTACTGTGGTGACTACAAGTAAACCAGAATTATACTTTCACACTACATACTACTTTTAATTTCAAGTCTAAAGTCGTGTAGAAAAATAAGTTAATCCAATGAAAATTATTACCTTTTTTAAAAGATTTAAACGTGCAAACATTTGATCGGCTTTGAAACTTGTAACTTGATTAACAAAAGTAACTTCTTCCCTTCATTTATCACTCCTTATTTACACTGCTCAAAAAAGCTCCCCCTGACGCTCTGCAGTACAGAACCAGGACATATAGACAGGATAGACCGGCATGCAGGCCATCAAACCCTGAAACATTAAGATGAAAGTCGTGGCCTGCGCTAGCAAATTGTTTATCTGAGGGCGACGTCGGCAGCTCTGGACGGAGCGTCGGCCTCCACGTTATCAGCCCCTCGGTTCAAGCAGAACCGGCGTCTATTTACACCAGGAACCATGTGACCATCACAACGGTCAACGGCTCTCGAGAGGTGAACGACCCACGAGAAAAAACTCACAATGAAGAAATGATCAGAGGAGAAACGTCCTCGAGAACCTCAAACCTTCAGATAACACTTGGACCCGGTCGGTTGTGGACGTATCGGCCTCCCGTTCCAAAGAAAAGACAAACTGGATCTGTTGGTAGATTATTTTGGTAAAAACCTGCAACACCAACTGATGAAGGAAAGAACTGAATGTGGTCTGACAGGACCGGTCGAGCTCCACCTCCACACTCAGGCTCCACCCCCACACTCAGGCTCCACCTCCACACTCAGGCTCCACCTCCACACTCAGGCTCCACCCCCACACTCAGGCTCCACCTCCACACTCAGGCTCCACCTCCACACTCAGGCTCCACCCCCACACTCAGGCTCCACCTCCACACTCAGGCTCCACCTCCACACTCAGGCTCCACCCCCACACTCAGGCTCCACCTCCACACTCAGGCTCCACCTCCACACTCAGGCTCCACCCCCACACTCAGGCTCCACCTCCACACTCAGGCTCCACCCCCACACTCAGGCTCCACCCCCACACTCAGGCTCCAGAAGGTTTCAGCGTCGCGACGTCCCCGATAGATGAAGTGAGGATGTGATTCCTGTTGGAGGAGGTTCGAGGTCCTGATGCCAGCTGACTCTGTTCAAGTGGACAGAGACTCATGTTAGAAACCTTAGCGTGTTCACTAACGACACGCTTCACTACATGTGAGCTGGGCATTCCTTCTCGGCTTTAAACGCAGCTTTTCTTCTCATCTTGGACTCCTACCAGATTTTTCTTTTTTAAATGCAGGAGTTTTGTGCTTTTGTCTCTTTTCTCTGAGAGTCGTCTGATGAGCTGAGAGCTTTGAAACAACGGCTGTTACATAACAGAGACTCTGAGCATCACAGCACCGAGCTGAACCTTCCCACACACACACACACACACACACACACACACACACACACACACACACACACACACACACACACACACACACACACACACACACACACACATCCAACACTGCCTCCCACCTCATTGCAGGTTTCTGTCTGATCCGTTACAGTACGACGTTCTGCTAGTTTATACAGCAGCTTCATCACTGTGGTGAACTGGATGTTTTCAGGTAAATGATGACCACTAATAACTCTGGAAGCACACGGTGGGAGGTGTCGGTTAACTTTCGGTAACCGGGGGGTTTAACTGGACGCTGATGATGCAGTGAGGAAATTAAATGTTCACGACTGTCTTTAACGGTCAAAGTTGTCATGTTGACATTTAATGTGTATCAGCTGATCCGTAATCAAATTCAGACAATGCAAATGTGCATTATTCACTATTTCTTGTGAACAGTGGTTACGTCACAGGTATATTTCAACAAGTAGCCCCACACAGTTGTATTAATATTGTACAGCAGAATGAGCGATATTCTCTTTTCATAATAAAAGGTTTTAACATGTCTGGTTTAAACAGGACTGGACCTGCTCAACTTCTTCCTGGTATGTTTCCCAGAGAGGCAATTTTTGATTTGATCATTTAAAGAATCAAAATGATGGGATGTGTAAATTATTAACCGATACTATTAATTGGATTTCATGAGACTTTGTTGGTAAACGGACATGGATGATGACATCACCACCATGATGTCATGATGGTTCAACAGAACGTCTGCGTCATCGTCAGGCTGCAGGGAGCAGTGGTCTAAATAAAGACGCTGCCCAGTTGCATTATGGGAAAAGCATGTCGTTGTTTTCATTGTCTGCTGTTTTTTTAATTTAAACTTTATGGAAGCCCAATTAGACTCAGCTGTTAACATGAAGGATGTGAGGAGGCTCAGCAGCAGAAGGAATCAGGGTTCCTCATAAATGTACGTTTGATAGAAGAACGGCTGACTGAAATAGAACCAGATAAACATGAAACCTGGCACGACTTGATTTTGTTTTGATGGTTGCTAGGATACCGCTCCTCCCACTCGGAGGAGCGAAGTACCATTTTATCCCAAGGTTGACAAAGACGGCGCCAGCACAAAGCTTCTCTGTAGAGACGTCAGATTACGGTCTAATCTGAAGTGGAGGCAGGTGTTGGTGTGAGAGCAGCCCGGTTCTGTTCTGTACTGGACCCGTCAATCAGTGGACATCAGGGCTGATTCAGGGTTTACTGGTCCCAGTCCGCCTGCTGACTCACTCTTTGATCCAAAGAAGTCATCGTAACCAACAGTTTTTAATTAATAACTCGATAATGGTACACGTACTCGTCCCAAACCGTTGATCGGCCAATCAGAGGCTGCGATGTGAGCGAGTTTCAAAATGATTTCAAAATACAATATTTACTGAAATCTACGTGAAGACGACATATTATAAGATATGAAATGTCCTGTGAAGAAACGTTGGAGGCTCAGAGGGTTTTCTGCTGCGGTGGAAGAAACACGTCTGGTGGAAACATGTCGTTCACCTCAGAGACGAGCTTCAAGTCACAGGAACACACACACACACACACACACACACACACTAGTGCACAACACACACACACACACACACACACACACACACACACACACACACACATACACACACACTAGTGCACAAACACACACACACACACACTAGTGCACAAACACGCGCACACACACACACACACACTAGTGCACACAGACACACACACACACACACACACACACACTAGTGCACAAACACACACACACACACACACACACACACACACACACACACACACACACACACACACACACACTAGTGCACAAACACACACACACACACACTAGTGCACAAACACGCGCACACACACACACACACACTAGTGCACACAGACACACACACACACACACACACACACACTAGTGCACAAACACACACACACTAGTGCACAAACACGCGCACACACACACACACACACACACACACACACACACACACTAGTGCACAAACACACACACTAGTGCACAAAGTGTGTTTGTGTGTTCAGACTCGTTTCACGTGTTGAGTTCTGAGCTGTTGAGGATTCAGAAACGAGTGAAGGATTCTCCATAAATTACAGAAGTGACGAGGAAACGATGGCGTCAGGAAGAGTTCAGACTTCTCTCTGATCATCTGCTCACAGCGGTGACATCACAGCGGTGACATCACAGCTGAGGAGACGTGGAGCTCTGCTGCTTCCTGACTGTCAACTTCAGGCTCCACAGACTCTGCTGAGTTCTGAAGTTCAACTCAGACTCGACTCCTCTCGTCAGCTGATCCTCTCCTTTCGTTTGCGTTTCCTCGTCCACGCTGTGAGTCGTCCGGCAGCAACGACTTAGAAACTTCACATCTGTTTCACTCACCGTAACTCACCGGTAGAATTCAGCAGCTCATGATGAACGCACACCATCACAACAGACTCACAAAACATCCTCATTATAAAAGAAGCTCATCCTTATCTGCAGCCTCAGCATCTTTTCAAATGTGTGAGCAGTGTGGTCATGTGCAAGCTCAACATTCAGACTATGACATCATAGATGTCCTGTGATGTGTTCTCTGAAGGTTGTTGGAGCTTCATGTTGCTGGTCACTTCCTGTCTGGACTGCATTTTACACACGACTCTAAAACACTGAACATCATCTGTGTCACTCACTTTGTTTTTAAAAAGCACCGTAAGACTATAAAGTTGGAGGATTGTGTTGTTGGAGGATTGTGTTGTTGGAGGATTGTGTTGTTGGAGGATTGTGTAGTTGTGTGGATCTTTACTTCAACAGTTTCATTTAAATCTGAACAGAATCTTCCAACATGAAGTTTTTCGAAGGCGAAACTGTTTCAACAGGAAGAAAGCTGAAAGTGTGTAAAGCAACACATTCATGATGCGACTGAATAAAGAGCACTGAGGTGATCGTCTGTCCAACAGGAGGGCAGGCAGGTATTCTACAGGTAGTCTACATCATAGTCTACAGCATAGTCTACAGGTAGTCTACATCATAGTCTACAGGTAGTCTACAGGTAGTCTACATCATAGTCTACAGCATAGTCTACAGGTAGTCTACAGGTAGTCTACATCATAGTCTACAGGTAGTCTACAGGTAGTCTACATCATAGTCTACAGGTAGTCTACAGGTAGTCTACAGGTAGTCTACATCATAGTCTACAGGTAGTCTACATCATAGTCTACAGCATAGTCTACAGGTAGTCTACAGGTAGTCTACAGGTAGTCTACATCATAGTCTACAGCATAGTCTACAGGTAGTCTACAGGTAGTCTACAGGTAGTCTACATCATAGTCTACAGGTAGTCTACAGGTAGTCTACATCATAGTCTACAGGTAGTCTACAGGTAGTCTACATCATAGTCTACAGGTAGTCTACAGGTAGTCTACATCATAGTCTACAGGTAGTCTACAGGTGTGCAGCCACGAAGATGCAAAGCAGGATGCAAATCTGTCATTTTCCATAACTCCGACCAACCAGCTGTCCTTCGGCTCTGCTGCAGCGTTGGAAACATCCTGAACACCTCCATGTAAAGCAGACTTTACTTATTATAAAGACAGATGGACAAGATTAAAGTTATTCAATAGAAACACAGAAAGACATTACAGTTTAATTTAATAAAATAGCCACCTATCATTTATGTCCCGGTCAACAATGGTCTGAATGCTTTAGGTTAGGTAGTTACTTTATTAATCCCCGAGGGGAAATTTTAAGTTTAATATTAAATTCATCCAGTCATATACTTTGAGTTTTACAAACCTAAAATAAGATCAGACTCAGTTCATCCAGAAAGATGTGTTGGGCCAAATAAAGGAAGTTGAGCTGGGAGAACATTGATCCTGAAATCAGCTCCATTCAGTTGAACAGGAATAAACCTCCAACTCATTTTTCCTGAGAGGAGAGCAGAGGGAGAAAAGAGCAGCATAGACAGATAGCAGGAAATAAACACGGTTCGGTTCAAGGACATCCGAGTCTGTCCAAACTACAGCTGAGACCCTAAAATAGACCAAAGACAACAAATCAAATGCTGAAACTGAGAAATGTTATTGTTTTATAAAAAAATGTGATGTCAGCAACATGTTTTTAAAAAGTTGTTCCAGGATCATGTTCACCACTGAGCTGCATCACCTCTTCTTTTAAAAACACTCTGTAAACGTCTGGGAAGTGAGGAGACCAGTTTCTGGAGTTTTGAAAGTGAAATGTGGTTCCATTCTTGCCTGTTAGAAGATTTCGGCTGCTCAACATTCAGTTTTTATTCACATTTATGTTATTCTTCACACACCATGAAGTCCCTGAACCTTTCTAGTAGCCGACCAAACGTTAGGATTTCATGTGTTTTCATGGTGCCCGGCGGTAGACATGAATCCTTCTGGCTCACTAACTTCCTCCTGCTGCTGCAGAGCGACGGCACGGCGAGTGCTCAGAGACAAACACTGAAAAGTGCTCCTTTTATAAAGCCCTGCCCGGTTCCTCCTCTAAAAATACACAGGCTCTTCTTAAAAGTTCACTGGTTCCTTTAATGGGTAGACCTCCACCGCTAGTGATGTAAGTCTGAGTGAGCTCACCCGGCCGTCTGATTGGTCTGCTGAGAAACAGCCTGGCAGTAACTCGCTGAAGCAGAGCGGTATCCGAAGGGTTAACGGCAGCGATGACAGCCTCACCACCCCGCCGTGTTTCTAAGAGACCGTGCTCTCCGGCTGACCTGCGGCCCCCGGGGGCGTCCGCTGAGTAGGTAGAAGAGCTTCAGGAAAACACACCAGGGAACGCTCCTCCCTTCTCCACCGGATCTCTGCTGATGTCTCGCTCTGTTCCACCTCCGCGGTCACAAACACTTTCACCATCTCTGTTTACCTTTGAACACCTGAAGAAAAGTCGCTTATTTTGCAGACGGATCCGTCCAGCCTTCGGAGCGCTCTGTTTTAGTGTTTGGTCACGAAGGTATTCGTGTGTGTTGTGTGATATTAGATGTGTAATCATACCTCTGAGTTTCTTCCAGAAAGCTGCTGACTCGTAGAATCTGCTGGAAGATGTTTGACGCGATGACATCAGCAGGTGTGTGATGTGTTGAGCTCTCAGTTCAGTCGAACAAGTTCTTCCTAAAGACGATGTAATCCGAGGGATCAAAGTCTTCATGTCTTTAGTTGTCTGATAAGTTCTCCGTGACTGAAGGAGCTCAGAGGACTTTGTTTTGGTACATTTCACCACCTGGTGAGCTCATGTTCCTCTGAGGATACAATCACACTCCAGCTTCAGTTTATTTGCTCTGAACTGGAGGCTTTTCTTTTATAACTCTCACATGTTTGAATTTTGGTAGAGATGTGTGAGAACAGAGCGAGCGGTGAACAGCTGGGTCAGACAGACGGGAGTCTTCAGTCATCGGGAGACGTCCTCTTGTGTTAACCGTCCATCAGCGAACATTCAGGAGGACCTGCTGAGGTTAACTTTGGATTTGACTCAGAATAATGAAGCTGGTTGGACGAGCTCGCTAACATGACGTTGTAATTAGAGACGAGCATTTCAGGCACAATTATCTGTTTATAACTCTTCAAAACTCGCTCTGAACTATTCAATTAAACATCAGTTTTTCTGAAGGAGTTCCAGATAGAAGTTTCTGATGTCTGCAGGAAGCATCAACCATCAGTGATGTCATCGACCATCAGTGAAGTGACCATATTTGGACGAGCTGGGGGAGGAGCCAGCGGTGGATCTGACCGATCTAAAGTTTAAACTTTGAACTCAGTTAGGATGTGCTTTAATATGGATGGTTGTTCACCACAGGGGGCAGAACAGACTCTAACTCCGCCCACTTCAGACCCCTGTCAGACAGATGTTTACTCAGCTGTTTGTTTGCTATTACAGAAGAATTCATGTATAACATTTTTATTATTTGCTATTTAGCGAAGCACAGGCAAGTTTGATTTTAGTCATTTAAATTGGACTTTGACTGACTTCCTAAAAAAGTATCCGCTGCATGAGTTTTAATCAGAAACAGAGTGAGTGTAGTATCTGAATCTTTGCTGCTGCAGTGGACAAACAGAAGCAGTAAATATTCTTCTGAGTGTCTGTCAGTAAAGCAGGACGTCACCGTCTCATCAAACCTGAGACACAGAAGCTTTTAGGTCCTCTGATCAGGGAGGGATATGACACTCAGTCTGTTCATGGTGTTTATCGTCCTGCTCAGGGACTCCTGATGAAAGTTTATGGTGATGATGTTGATGATGACGATGACAGAGCTGCTGTTACAGGACGCAGTGTTTGATCCGGAGACACCGGGACAGTTTGTCTCCTCAGGACATCGGAGATCATGTTCCTGTGTGCAGCTGTGAAGAGGTGATTCAGGGATCAATCTGAGGACTTTAGTTGACCTTTATCTGACCTCAGAGCTTTGTGCATCTGCAGAGTGAAAACAAGCGTCTCTGAGCAGAAACACCAGCGTTCACTGGGAGTGTTTGGACATTGTACCTGCTCATTATCCCAGGACGTGGTTTAAAGACTAAAATAACCACCTCAGTCTGTTTGGTTATGAAAATAAAATGTTACCTGACATTTTAAACTCTCCTCATTGTGTTTCAGACACAAACTGTAGTTTAGTTTTCTCCTTCTGTTCCATGACTTCATGTGAGAGATGATCCTGATGAGGAGCCTCAGCGGCACACATCAGCTTTAATGTTCAGCAGATATGAATCCCTGGAATATATAATATACATGCTGCTGTCTCTGATCCAAGGAATCCTTCTGGTGTCACAGAGCAACGACTTCTGTTTCAGTTTCCACCTGCTAACCTTACTGAATCTGATCAGTTCCTGATCAATAACCAACAATAATCTGATCAGTTCCTGATCAATAATCAACAATAATCTGATCTGTTCCTGATCAATAATCAACAATAATCTGATTAGTTCCTGATCAATAATCAACAATAATATGATCAGTTCCTGATCAATAATCAACAATAATCTGATCAGTTCCTGATCAATAATCAACAATAATCTGATCAGTTCCTGATCAATAACCAACAATAATCTGATCAGTTCCTGATCAATAATCAACAATAATCTGATCAGTTCCTGATCAATAATCAACAATAATCTGATCTGTTCCTGATCAATAATCAACAATAATCAGATTAGTTCCTGATCAATAAGCAATAATCTGATCTGTTCCTGATCAATAATCAATAATCTGATCTGTTCCTGATCAATGATCAGATTAGTTCCTGATCAATAATCAACAATAATCAGATTAGTTCCTGATCAATAATCAATAATCTGATCTGTTCCTGATCAATAATCAATAATCAGATTAGTTCCTGATCAATAATCAATAATCTGATCTGTTCCTGATCAATAATCAATAATCAATAATCTGATCTGTTCCTGATCAATAATCAATAATCAATAATCTGATCTGTTCCTGATCAATGATCAGATTAGTTCCTGATCAATAATCAACAATAATCTGATTAGTTCCTGATCAATAATCAATAATCTGATCTGTTCCTGATCAATAATCAATAATCAGATTAGTTCCTGATCAATAATCAATAATCAGATTAGTTCCTGATCAATAATCAATAATCTGATCTGTTCCTGATCAATGATCAGATTAGTTCCTGATCAATAATCAACAATAATCTGATTAGTTCCTGATCAATAATCAATAATCTGATCTGTTCCTGATCAATAATCAATAATCAGATTAGTTCCTGATCAATAATCAATAATCTGATCTGTTCCTGATCAATGATCAGATTAGTTCCTGATCAATAATCAACAATAATCTGATTAGTTCCTGATCAATAACCTCTGCAGACATCATCTTCTGGCTGCTTCTGATTTTTTTGATGAGTGGGTGATAGAAGGGGAGGAGCTTGGCGAAGGGAAAAGAGGAATGTGGTGGTTAGGCGTCAAAAACACGCACAGAATGCATTGTGGGACATGTAGGCACGGCTGGCTGGGACCTCCAACACCGAGAAGCACTGATGAGTTCACTGCTTCATCTCAACTCATTCAACATCAACACTCAGCCGTCAAAGGAACATATTTTCCCTTTAAATTAAATAATACATTTTGTTGATAAAAATAGATTGAAATGTGAAATTATTAGAAATAAATGCAGAAAACTGGGTGTTTAAATCCAAAAAGCCTCATAAAGATTATTTAACAGTTTTATTTATTTAATTTCATGCAAAATGATATTTTCTGTAAACGTGCATGAACATGTTCTTGTTCTGCTCCCATGTGAAGTGTTGACAGGAAGCAGGAGTCTCTGCTCTTATGTAATCCTGCTGGATGATGATGATGATGATGATGATGATGATGATGATGATGATGAAACGCTGCAGTTTGAAGGGATGCCCCCCTCCCCCCCTCCCCTCCCTTCCCCTCCCTCCCCTCCCCTCCCCCTCCCCTCCCCTCCCTCCCCTCCTCCCCCTCCTCCCCTCCCCTCCCCCTCCCCTCCCCTCCCTCCCCTCCCCTCCCCTCCCCACCTCCTCCTCCTCCCCTCCCCTCCCCTCCCCTCCCCTCCCCTCCCCTCCTCCCCCTCCTCCCCTCCCCTCCCCCTCCCCTCCCTCCCCTCCCCACCCCTCCCCACCTCCCCCTCCCCCCAGAGCGGCTTGATGAATATTTCAGTGGAGGAGCTCCTCTGGTGTTTCCTCCATATTAGAACTGTCCCTCTCCTGCTGATGAGGTCCCTGAACGTCTCAGTGAGTTTGTGTCGGTGGATCCAGAAGGACTGCAGGCGCTTCTTTGTTCTGTCCATCAGAGGGAGGACGCTCGTCTTGGCTCTGATGAGACAGAAATCAGAGACACTTAGAAGGTCCTCTTATCGTGTCATTTTATTCAGAAATCATAAACGTTCCTGTAATGATGGAGTTGATCAGCGAGGTCGTAAACACACTGACTCCATCTGAAGTATGACATCAGATTCAGTTCTCACACTGGATTCAAATGAAGAACATCTGTAATAAAAACAGAAATAGAAACGTTGAACATGTAGTAGACTGGTGACTCTGGTTACTGCTGTTGTCATGTTTACTCTGTGTGTACTGGTTGCTATAGTTACCATTGTGGCGCCCCCAGCGTTGTTGTGTAATGGCTCTGGATGGATGTGATCCTCCTCTTCATCAGGTGGAGACGAAGCTCGAGTTCCACCTCCTCTACTGGTCTGTGGTCTGTGGTCTGTGAGACAGTGAGACAGTAGGAGACAGGAGGAGACAATAAGAGACAGTAGGAGACAACAAGAGATGGTAGGAGACTGTAGGAGACAATAGGAGACAACAGGAGACAGTAGCAGACAGTAAGAGACGGTAAGAGACAGTAGGAGACTGTAGGAGACAAAAGGAGACAATAGGGGACAGTAGGAGACAACAGGAGACAGTAGCAGACAGTAAGAGACAGTAAGAGACAGTAGGAGACTGTAGGAGACAAAAGGAGACAATAGGAGACAGTAGGAGACAACAGGAGACAGTAGCAGACAGTAAGAGACGGTAAGAGACAGTAGGAGACTGTAGGAGACAAAAGGAGACAATAGGAGACAGTAGGAGACAACAGGAGACAGTAGCAGACAGTAAGAGACAGTAAGAGACATATGCTTTGTTTGTATCCACAGAACAAAGAAGCCACAGAAGTCTTTAATAGATGTGTGTTTATTAAGTCCCACTTAATTGTGTTTGCTCACCCCCCCACCCCATCCCGTAACCCTTGTCCCTCTTGTCCCCCTTGCCCCCCCCCCCCACCCCGTCCCATCATTCATGCTGCAGTCAGCAGACATGTGGAGCCTGTAGTCTGTTTGCATGACAAACAAATGAGAGATTTCAGTCTCCAGCCAGCTGATCTGAGAACAGTGATATTAAACTGAGTTAAACCTTCAGTCTGAACCATGAGGTCATATACATACATATATATATATATACATACATATATATATATATATGTATATATATATATATATGTATGTGTATGTATATAATTACGTCTACGGTGACGATCTCCCGCTGCTTTGGTCTCCCACCTGACAGACACACTCTAAGCAAACAGGAAGTGTGTGTGAGATGACCTCATCATGTTCAGAGGGAGAATAATGTGTCCGGTCTGAACACACCTGAAGCTCAGGAAGTAATCTGAGAAGCAAACGTGTCTTCTGACGGGGAAAGGACTTGTTGTCGGATTGTGTGTCTGTGTTTGTGTGTCTGAGTGTTTGTGTGTCTGAGTGTTTGTGTGTCTGTGTTTGTGTGTCTGTGTTTGTGTGTCTGAGTGTTTGTGTGTCTGAGTGTTTGTGTGTCTGTGTGTTGTTGGAGTGTGTGTACTTGTGTATTATTGTGTAGAAGAGGACGGTGCTTCACTTTCAGGTTCATCTTTTAAAATGAACGTTAAAGTATCCTGTTAAATCTTTTTGTCAACAGCTTGTGGCTCCTCCCCCAAAGCACATTTGACCTTTTAAAATTAAAAACATGCCGATTTTAAGCATTAACTGAACGTCAACATTTCTCAGAAATTTGCTTCTGTTCTTCTTTCAATAAAAACTGAATGTAACTGGAACTTTACTGTATGTATAAATAATTAACTATAGTATGAATAATTAATTATAATCATGGAATTTCATTGAATATCAGGGAATTTTTAAAACTCTTTTCCAGACAGAGACAGTCAGCTGATTGGATCATTTTTTTTGGACCAAGTCCTGGAATATCAGGGAATTTTGTTTGCATGTTTAAAGTCAAGTTGTCATTTATAAAAACATAATATTTTCCATGTAGTTTTTTTTAATTTGTTTTTTATTTCACGTGTTTCCCGTCCTCCCTAAATGGTTTGATCCTCCTTCCGTTCGTCAATAAGCTTCTAACGCAAATATGTAGGAAATTGTAAATTTCAAGAGCTTTGGCTACAGAGTGATAAAAATAGACAACAGAAAACAAAATATAAAATTTGTAAAACTAATAATTGTGCAGCAGGTTGAAGCAGTGAAAGGTTTTGTACTGAAAACAGTTCAGTTTGTAAAATGATGGAGATGAAATGATGTCTGTTGTCTGCTCAGCACAACATCCTGTTTGTGTGTTGATTCGAGGTCAGGCAGTTTCAGTGTCAGTGACAGTCAGAGAGTTTCACGTCTGACTGGAAACCCTGTTTCTAGTAAAAGAGATGTTTGTTGGCTACCGGGCCCGTGAGAATACAAAAGGGGCAGTAAAACTGCTCCCCTTCCTGTGTCTGCTCTGACAATGATTCATGAAATAAAGCCTCAGTGACACCTCTTGAATACCAACAGCGAAGCAGAGAGGACAGAGTGAGACGACTGTCGGCCCGTCAGGTCACAGATCGATCGAAACGATCGGTGATCACAGCAGAGCTCTCGTTAGCCTCAGAGGACCGCAGCAGATTATCAGTGTGTCTCCGCTGATCCATTCTGGACATAACAATGAAGAGCTGACTGTGCTGCCATAGTAACCCTCCCATAGTAACCCCTTCATAGTAACCCTCCCATAGTAACCCCTCTCATAGTAACCCCTCTCATAGTAACCCTCCCATAGTAACCCCTTCATAGTAACCCCTTCATAGTAACCCTCTCACAGTAACCCTCCCATAGTAACCCTCCTATAGTAACCCTCCTATAGTAACCCCTTCATAGTAACCCTCTCATAGTAACCCCTCCCATAGTAACCCTCCTATAGTAACCCTCCCATACTAACCCTCTCATAGTAACCCTCCCATACTAACCCTCCCATACTAACCCTCTCATAGTAACCCTCCCATACTAACCCTCCCATACTAACCCTCTCATAAAAACCCTCCTATAGTAACCCTCCCATACTAACCCTCTCATAGTAACCCTCTCATAGTAGCCCTCCCATAGTAACCCTCCCATACTAACCCTCTCATAGTAACCCCTCTCATAGTAACCCCTTCATAGTAACCCCTCCCATAGTAACCCCTCCCATAGCAACCCTCCCATACTAACCCTCTCATAGTAACCCTCCCATAGTAACCCTCCCATAGTAACCCTCCCATACTAACCCTCTCATAGTAACCCTCCCATACTAACCCTCCCATACTAACCCTCTCATAGTAACCCTCCCATACTAACCCTCCCATACTAACCCTCTCATAAAAACCCTCCTATAGTAACCCTCCCATACTAACCCTCTCATAGTAACCCTCTCATAGTAGCCCTCCCATAGTAACCCTCCCATACTAACCCTCTCATAGTAACCCCTCTCATAGTAACCCCTTCATAGTAACCCCTCCCATAGTAACCCCTCCCATAGCAACCCTCCCATACTAACCCTCTCATAGTAACCCTCCCATAGTAACCCTCCCATAGTAACCCTCCCATACTAACCCTCTCATAGTAACCCCTCTCATAGTAACCCCTCCCATAGTAACCCTCCCATAGTAACCCTCCCATAGTAACCCCTTCATAGTAACCCTCCTATAGTAACCCTCTCATAGTAACCCCTCTCATAGTAACCCCTCCCATAGTAACCCTCTCACAGTAACCCCTCTCATAATAACCCCTCCTATAGTAACCCTCCCATAGTAACCCTCCTATAGTAACCCTCCTGTAGTAACCCCTTCATAGTAACCCTCCTATAGTAACCCTCTCATAGTAACCCTCTCACAGTAACCCCTCTCATAATAAACCCTCCTATAGTAACCCTCCCATAGTAACCCTCCCATAGTAACCCTCCTATAGTAACCCTCCCATAGTAACCCTCTCACAGTAACCCTCCCATAGTAACCCTCCTATAGTAACCCCTTCATAGTAACCCCTTCATAGTAACCCCTCCCATAGTAACCCCTCCTATAGTAACCCTCTCATAGTAACCCCTCCCATAGTAACCCTCCCATAGTAACCCCTTCATAGTAACCCTCCTATAGTAACCCTCCCATAGTAACCCTCTCACAGTAACCCCTCCCATAGTAACCCTCCCATAGTAACCCTCCTGTAGTAACCCCTTCATAGTAACCCTCCTATAGTAACCCTCTCACAGTAACCCCTCTCATAGTAACCCCTTCATAGTAACCCCTCCCATAGTAACCCCTCCCATAGTAACCCTCCCATAGTAACCCTCTCATAGTAACCCTCTCACAGTAACCCCTCTCACAGTAACCCCTCCCATAGTAACCCTCTCATAGTAACCCTCTCACAGTAACCCCTCTCACAGTAACCCCTTCATAGTAACCCTCCTATAGTAACCCTCTCACAGTAACCCCTCTCATAGTAACCCCTTCATAGTAACCCCTCCCATAGTAACCCCTCCCATAGTAACCCTCCCATAGTAACCCTCTCATAGTAACCCTCTCACAGTAACCCCTCTCACAGTAACCCCTCCCATAGTAACCCTCCTATAGTAACCCCTTCATAGTAACCCTCCTATAGTAACCCCTCCCATAGTAACCCTCCTATAGTAACCCCTCCCATAGTTACTCCTAATATTTAATGCTGCAGTCCCAATCCATAACAGTAACTTATTATTATATAATAACTCTGCACTGATTAAAGAGAGACCAGAGAGCTGTTGTATTTCATAATGTTCTTTATTCCGAACATAAATATTTTACATTTTGTAAAACTAAATGGAGAATCTGGAATCATATCAGACAAAATAAGACACATGGTTCTATGATTTAGAGTCCATGCTTTATTCCTTAAAAGAAATTCAGCTGAATATCAGAACCAACGCTGTAAAATGTCTCCTTGTTTTCTTTAAAACTTGTGAATTATTATATATTCAAAGTAATTTACTTTCTTTAATTGAATTTAACTGTGCCATAATTAAATGGAAAAACCTCAAAGAAAATAATTTGAATTTGAATGCGTCATTTTAAGAACAGAAGAAAACAATACCTGCGTTTTACCTGAGACTCACTCAGACCTCAGGTGTTTTACCTGAGACTCACTCAGGCCTCAGGTGTTTTACCTGAGACTCACTCAGACCTCAGGTGTTTTACCTGAGACTCACTCAGACCTCAGGTGTTTTACCTGAGACTCACTCAGGCCTCAGGTGTTTTACCTGAGACTCACTCAGACCTCAGGTGTTTTACCTGAGACCCACTCAGACCTCAGGTGTTTTACCTGAGACTCACTCAGACCTCAGGTGTTTTACCTGAGACTCACTCAGACCTCAGGTGTTTTACCTGAGACTCACTCAGACCTCAGGTGTTTTACCTGAGACCCACTCAGACCTCAGGTGTTTTACCTGAGACCCACTCAGGCCTCAGGTGTTTTACCTGAGACTCACTCAGACCTCAGGTGTTTTACCTGAGACTCACTCAGACCTCAGGTGTTTTACCTGAGACTCACTCAGACCTCAGGTGTTTTACCTGAGACTCACTCAGGCCTCAGGTGTTTTACCTGAGACTCACTCAGACCTCAGGTGTTTTACCTGAGACTCACTCAGGCCTCAGGTGTTTTACCTGAGACTCACTCAGGCCTCAGGTGTTTTACCTGAGACTCACTCAGACCTCAGGTGTTTTACCTGAGACTCACTCAGACCTCAGGTGTTTTACCTGAGACTCACTCAGGCCTGTGAGGACCTCGTGGGTCTGTACAGACTGACGTCTCTTTTACTCTGATTGGTGCTAACTGGCTTCCTGCTGCTGATGGCTGACTTCCTGTTTCTGTGTTGCAGTTGAAAGAGAAGTGGTGCAGAAGAGAACGTTCACCCGATGGATGAACCTCCATCTAGAAAAGGTTTGTTCAGCTTCCTTGATCCGACCTGAGTGGAACAAGATCATCTTTCTTTTATGACATTTCAGCCCCAAACCTCAGAGAAGCAGCGTGTTCATGCCTGTAACAGCCAGCAGAGACTACTGAGCATGCTCAGTGCGTGTCTTCCTCTGCAGCTCAGACACGTGCAGAACATAAACAGCAGTTACCCTCACTCTGAATTATACATGTGGCCCGTAGTTAAAGTGTCACTGGGCTGTAAAGAGCCAATCGGAGGGAGCCGTGGTGATGTCACATGACTCACTGCAGGGCTGCATGTACGGTCAGTGGGGGGGGGGGGGGGGGGGGGGCTCCTGCTCAGTGGTCTGGGTCACATCCAGGAGATATGTCCTGTCAACACCGTCAGGGAGGAAGAAGACACATCGATTAAATGAGCTGTTGTAGTTATTATTTCTGCATCTCCTTTATCATAAAGGAAAGAAAATACAGAGTTAAAGAAATCAATGTGTAAATTTAAGCCAGGATATGTTCCATCTTCATCATGTGACTGATGGAGAACTGTCACAGAGGACATTTAGAAACAGCATCTTCATTTCTATTAATGCAGCAGTTTATTTCAAACTTAGTATGTTGCTGTTGTGATGAAAAAGTATTCAGGAAGTGTCCTGTTTCTGTTTACTGAGCATGTTTACCTGTTTACTTTTGATCATTTTCATCATCAGATAATCTGCTGCTCATTTTCTGCTTAATTTCTTCACTTTTTGTCTATAAAATGAAAATAAAAATGTATAAACTAGTGAAGAAAACAGTCTGTTATCTTTAAATATCCAGAAACAATAAATCCTGTTGCTCTCTACCACTGACCTAAACGGTCTGTTAAGGTGCAGTAGTACGATGTTCTTCAGAATAGATGGAGGTCAGCGTGTCTCCAGTTTGTGTCGGCATGGAAACAAAGCGATGTCCTGCTGTAGTTTATCCTCCTAAAAAACAGCTGAAGCAACCAGTTTACGTACAGACAGAAGGATGGTGGGGTGAGTCTGGGTGAGTCTGTCTGAGTCTGGGTGAGTCGGGGTGAGTCTGTCTGAGTCTGGGTGAGTCTCTGAGTCTGTCTGAGTTGGTGTGAGTTGGGGTGAGTCTGTCTGAGTCTGGGTGAGTCTGGGTGAGTCGGGGTGAGTCTGGGTGAGTCGGGGTGAGTCTAGGTGAGTCTGTCTGAGTCTGGATGAGTCTGGGTGAGTCTGTCTGAGTCTGAGTGAGTCGGGGTGAGTCTGTCTGAGTCTGGGTGAGTCGGGGTGAGTCTAGGTGAGTCTGTCTGGGTGAGTCGGGGTGAGTCTGTCTGAGTCTGTCTGAGTCTGGGTGAGTCGGGGTGAGTCTGTCTGAGTCTGGGTGAGTCTGGGTGAGTCTGTCTGAGTCTGGGTGAGTCGGGGTGAGTCTGTCTGAGTCTGGGTGAGTCTGGGTGAGTCGGGGTGAGTCTAGGTGAGTCTGTCTGAGTCTGGGTGAGTCGGGGTGGGTCTGTCTGAGTCTGGATGAGTCTGGGTGAGTCTGTCTGAGTCGGGGTGAGTCGGGGTGAGTCTGTCTGAGTCTGGATGAGTCTGGATGAGTCTGGATGAGTCTGGGTTAGTTGGGGTGAGTCTGGGTGAGTCTGTCTGGGTGAGTTGGGGTAAGTCTGGGTGAGTCGGGGTGAGTCTAGGTGAGTCTGTCTGGGTGAGTTGGGGTGAGTCTGGGTGAGTCTAGGTGAGTCTGTCTGGGTGAGTCGGGGTGAGTCTGGGTGAGTCTGTCTGAGTCTGGGTGAGTCTGGGTGAGTCTGTCTGAGTCTGTCTGAGTCTGGGTTAGTCGGGGTGAGTCTGGGTGAGTCGCAGCGTCTCCTCCAGCCTTTTGTTTTCTGTCCCACAATGAGCTTCTCTCTCTCTCTGACCCACTAACTGACAATCACACATTTGTCTTCTGTCATCTTGGAAAGTTCCAGTCAGCCCCCCCCCCTCCACACACACACACACACACACACACACACACACACACACACACACACACAAACACACACACACACACACAAACACACAAACACACACACACACACACACACACACACACAAACACACACACACACACAAACACACAAACACACACACACACACACAGTGCAGACATGTCCATATATGTCCTCAGACTTCAATCATTAAAGACAGACTATTCCAGTTTATGTTTATTTATATTTAGGAATCAGTGTATTAAAAGTGGCGGTTAACCCTCCCCTCTGTCTCCTCTGTGTCTCCCCTCTGTCTCCCCTCTGTCTCCTCTCGGTTTCCCCTCTGTCCCCCCTCTGTCTCCTGTCTGTTTCCTGTCTGTCCTCTCTGTCTGTCTCTTGTCCTCAGTGTGACCCTCCCATTGAGGTCCACGACCTCTTCCAGGACATCCAGGACGGTCGTATCCTCATGGCTCTGCTGGAGGAGCTCTCCGGCTGCAAACTGGTCAGACTGAAACACTTTCATTTTCACACATGTAAACTGAGCAGTAGTTGTTGTTGTTGTTGTTGTCATCGTGTAAGCAGTTTGTATATTTTTATATATTCTGAATGAACTCACAGCTTCAAGGGTTCAAGAAGTCCTCCCATCGTATCTTCAGACTCAACAACATCGCCAAGGTGCTGTGTTTCCTGGAGGAGAGAAACGTGAGTGTGTCGGCTGTTTCCTGCTCCATGAATGAATATCGCTGCTGCATACACAACGTGTGTGTCCTCAGGTGAAGCTGGTCAGCATCGATGCAGTTGATGTTGCTGACGGAAACTCCTCCATCATCCTGGGACTCATCTGGAACATCATCCTCTTCTTCCAGGTCAGAAACTTCCTCCTGACGATTTGTTCTGATCCGTCGTTTTATTTAAAACCTCGTCATCACATCATCTGTGTGTTCATCTCTGAGATGAGGTCAGGAGTAAGAAACCGTTGCAACATCAGTGTGTAAGCAGCGAGGTGGAGCTGCGGGTGGAGCTGCGGGTGGCGCTGCGGGTGTTGATCTCACCATTAACGGAGCAGGTTCTCCTGCAGAGCTGACGTGGTGCTGCTATTTCCACCGTCGCCGTGACTCTGACGAGTAAACTGAACCCAGATCCTTTGGATGATTGACGGACTCCGATTCTGTGTTTGCATCCTGTTACCACGGTAACCGTTACGCAATAAGTCATTTTAGAGTCTGGGATTTTGACCAGTTTGTTGTCTTTAAACAGGATTTGAAGCCAGAGCAGGTCTGACTTTATACCCGGGATGGTTTCTGTTTAATGTACGTTTCATGTTTCCACGGCGACCTCTCTCTCTCTGGTGGAGGTCTGTGAGCAGCACAGAGAGGAGGAACGTAACCTCTGAGCTCTCTGCAGCTGCTCAGGACTGTGATTATTCTTATTGGTATTAATAGCACGTTGTCAGGTGAAGTGTCAGCGTAACACAGCCGGGTAAAATAACACGGTGGGATTCAATACTGAACGGCCTGAAGGAGAAGTTGATCCATCTATGTGTCTCCTCGCAGATCAAGGAGCTGACGGGGAACATCCGGAGCCAGTTCCCCTCCACCTCCAGCCTGTCCTCCATCCCCACCAGCTCCGACTCCGACGCCTCCCACTGCAGCTCACCGTCAGACGAGAGGCAGTCGGCCTCCGCCGCCATGAGGGAGCACAGCAGGGCCATCAAGAAGCTGCTGCAGTGGGTGCAGAAGAGGACGCGCAAGTGAGTCTACTGTGGGACATAAAGACTGCAGGCTCCGCCTCCGAAAACAGTGACGAGGTAATGTGGTGTCTCTCTCTGAGTTTGTCTCCGGACCGTCTCTCCGTAGGTACGGCGTGGCGGTGCAGGACTTTGGGAAGAGCTGGACGAGCGGTCTGTCCTTCCTGGCTGTCATCAAGTCCATCGACTCCAGCCTGGTGGACATGAGGAAGGCCCTGTTGAGGAGCGCCAGGGAGAACCTGGAGGACGCCTTCAGGATAGCCCACTACAGCCTGGGGATACCACGGCTGCTGGAGCCCGAGGGTAACCACAGCACACCTGACCTTACATGTCACCACCATCTGGTCACTACCATCACCTAGTTAGCACTGAAATTCACCTCTAATGATAAACTGCAGGCTCTCTGAAGGAAACAAAGAGCCGTCTCAGCGGTGACGGCAGTGTCTCTAATGTGTTCATCATGGGCGAGCTCTTCTTCATTAAACAAACCTTCTCCTACAGCATTAACTTTGTCCCACCAGGACTCAGTTTCAGAGGTAAGGAGTTCATCAGGAGGGTGATGGTGAGGGTGAGGTGATGGTGAGGGTGAGGTGAGGGTGAGGGTGAGGTGAGGGTGAGGTGAGGGTGAGGTGAGGGTGAGGGTGAGGTGAGGTGAGGGTGAGGTGAGGGTGAGGGTGAGGTGAGGGTGAGGTGAGGGTGAGGGTGAGGTGAGGGTGAGGTGAGGGTGAGGGTGAGGTGAGGTGAGGGTGAGGTGAGGGTGAGAGTGAGGTGAGGGTGAGGTGAGGGTGAGGTGAGGGTGAGGGTGAGGTGAGGTGAGGGTGAGGTGAGGGTGAGGTGAGGGTGAGGGTGAGGTGAGGGTGAGGTGAGGGTGAGGTGAGGGTGAGGGTGAGGTGAGGTGAGGGTGAGGTGAGGGTGAGGTGAGGGTGAGGGTGAGGTGAGGTGAGCTGAGGTGAGCTGCTCTCAGGGAAAAGAAGCGAACCTCATTTTTAAGTGTAACATCAGATGTGAACATCGTCCTGCTTCCATTCAGACTTCAGATCTAACATTCGTCATGACGACTGACTCGGAGCCTCGCTGTGTTTTTATGTCCAGATGTGACCATGAACGCACCGTGTGAGCAGGCCATCATCACCTACGTGTCCCAGTTCCTGGAGCACTTCCCCGGCACGGAGGAGGTGAGGCTCCCCGACACTAACATGGACGGCCGAGCATCAAACACGTGGTCCTAACTTCCTGTCTTGTCTCCCAGCCGGAGGACACCTCCCAGCTGATCGAGCGCAGCGTCTCGATGGGCCGACTGAACTTCAGAGACGCCAACTCGGAGCTGTTGAAGAACGGAGTCCAGCGAGGCAGCGTGAAGGAGCGCTCCTCCATGTTCCAGAGGGACGCCATCCAGGCTCCGCCCAGAATCTTAACCTCCTCCATCTCAGAGGACCGAGGCCTCCCGTCTCCGTCCTTCAGGGCTGCGGCTCGGTCCTGGTCCAGTGAAGACGTTCTAGATGATCCCCCCCACGTGGGGGACGTGTCCAGCAGTGTGCCCGAAGAACCCAAAGTACCCACCAAGGAGGTCTCCACCAGCTCTGAGTCCCCTCAGCCATCCTCCAGTCAGTCTCCGACCGGGTCCTCGGTACCAGAGTCTGTGAACACCGAGTCGCTGGTCGGGGACTCGGCCATCGGCTCCCCGGACTCCTGGCTGGACTCTGCGTCGGGAGGGAAGTTCGGCGAGAGCCGCAGCGACAGCTCGCTGTGCGACAGCGGGACGGCCTGGGAGGTGTACCGGGCCACGCCGGTGGACGTGACTCCTCTGGACGAAGGACCGGTTCCATCCATCACGGACTCCTACACCGATGAAGGGATTTACTCTCTGAGCTCTCTGGAGAGCAGCCAGGGCCGAGTCCAGGGACCACTTGAGGAAAACCTCCAGAACCAGAACCAGGACGTAGCAACAGAGCTGGTCCCGGATCAGAGCGAAGCTGAGATTATAAGAGAAGTGGACTCTGAACAGACGGATGTCAGTCAGCTTCAGAAAGATCAAGAACAAGAACCTTCTTTTGGTCCAGGGAATGCTGAAGTACCGGCCCAGTCCGCTGCTCAAGGTCTACGTAATGCTGACGAACCAGATCGGATCCAACTGATCTCCAACACGGAACCACCTCCGCCTGAACTCGTGGAGACAAACAGGACTTCAGGACAGCTGGACGATCCGAAGAAAGACATGGACGTCATTTCTGTTCAGAACCACGAAGGACAAACTGAACGTCAGGAAACCGGAAACAGTCACGAAGATGACGGAGAAACACAAGACCAAGCCAGTGAAGGACTTTTGAGAGACGACCCAGAGAGGAACACACTTTCGGCCAATCAGGAGGGAGCATCAGAAAGAAGTCCGGTTCCCAGCATGGACATAGTCGTCCCTCTGATCTCCATCTCCAGTGAGCCGGAGGAGCCGGAGGACGAGGAACAAGGTGTCCCAGAAAGACAGGAGGACAAAGATCTGGACCAAGGAAGTGAGGGAACCGACCCGGATGTTAAATGTCCTATAAGCCCAGATGAACTGAGCCGTGTGTCCACTGAAGACGAAGACAAAGTCCCTGTGGAGAATCCCTCCTGTCCAACATCAGAAAACGGCAAACCAGCACTAGAAAGTGAAATGCTGGACGATGCAGACGGACAGAACCTCAGCAGGTCCTCTGGTGGAGTCGGATGTGGGACAGACACAATCAGTGAGGACGAACAGAACCGTCCGTCTCCTCAGGACAAGTCTCAGGCAGGAGATGACCCGACGGCCGGAACAGAACTCACCAACACTGAGCGGGACACAGATTCAGCGGATATGCCGGAGGGACACCGGGACAAA
>NW_027185407.1:185000-187500 GCF_022577435.1 Embiotoca jacksoni | reverse complement strand
AAACAAACTGCCAAAGAAGAGGAAGAAAGATGAACTCCCACCATCAGGAGTTCACCGCCGACACGAGGCAGAGCACGACGTGTGAAATGATTTTCTACGATGAAGGTTTTTTGCTTGTAAAAGAGGAGAGATGCTTCACAATGAAATATCTTATTATATGTTATTTTCGAACAATGTCTGTAATGAAGCACTATGACAGAAACTAAATATGTCATCATCATCGTCATCTTCATCATCGTCAGGACTCGCCTGCTTCACACCAGCAGACCAGTGAATGACGTCTGTTTACTCTGAACACAAATCCTCCGTCCTCCGACACAAACAAGAACATAAACAACAAAAAAACAGGGTCGTCCCTAAAGCACAGTGCATCTTCATCATCGTCATCATCATCATTTCTACTCAATCCCTGTGAGAACTAGAACTTTGTCCCAATTCCATGTTTACTGATTGCAGTACATCACCAACAGGAAGTAAACTAACAAATACTTCATTTCAAAGTAAAAGTCCTGAATTCAACATCCTATCTAAGTACACGATGAGGCCTATCTACAAAATGTTTTATGTTTATTTATGTTTATATGAAGGCATTTTTAGATGGTAACTGATGAATTCATGTAAATGTAGTTTCAGTTCAGTTCAAACTTTATTTCAGACTCAGAAGAATCTGAGATGATCAGTAAACCGTCCTTTTCTTCAACACACCTATAATCAGAACTTTTTATGAAATCTGGACCTTATGCCTCAACAAGTTACTGAACAGAACCAGGACATGTTGCAGAAGGATTTCTCTGGTTGAACGTTGAACTTTGTGTTACTTCTGTAAACGTACTGCAGCCCTGTGTTCTGGTGGGAATGGGACCCGGTTCAGTTCTTCACGGACATCGTACCAGTCGTCTCTTCAACCAAGGGCTCGTTCAGGTTTACAGAAGGTCAATGAGACCGTGAGAATTATCACCGTATATTTATGCTTTGATCTTCTAATAATACAAACTTTATTCTCCTGATCATGAGTTATATGTGGAATGTGAGAAGTTATTGATGATATTCAACCTGTGTTTCCCAGAAAGGAACTTCATGGCTCCAGTTTTTATTATTGACTCTGTGAAAGTAAATTCAGTCACTATTAAAATTATGGAAACAAGAAATGGGAAGCACATTTTTGTCTTTGTTCTTTTCTCCTGTTTGAAACAAGTTCTTCCAGCTCGTATAACGATGATGTGATGAAGCTAACCAGGAACAGGAAGTGAGTTCAGATTTGAGTGGAGTTTAAACTGACTTCAGCAGGATCCTAAGTGTGAGTCAATAACAGATTTTACAGACGTGTTGAATGGAAACTTGTTGGTTTGAACCGATGCACCAACAGCTGTAGTTGTTCTTCAGTCTTGATCTTAAAGTTAGTCTGGAGAACATCTGTCCTGGAAACCAGCAGCAGGCCTGCAGAGGGCTGGAAGACTGAGAGAGGCTTTCACTACCACTCTGTGTGTGAGTGAGTGAGTGAGTGAGTGAGGGAGTGAGTGAGTGAGTGAGTGAGTGAGGGAGGGAGGGAGGGAGGGAGGGAGGGAGGGAGTGAGTGAGTGAGTGAGGGAGGGAGTGAGTGTGTGAGTGTGTGAGTGAGTGAGTGAGGGAGGGAGGGAGTGAGTGTGTGAGTGTGTGAGTGAGTGAGTGAGGGAGTGAGTGAGTGAGTGAGTGAGTGAGTGAGTGAGTGAGGGAGGGAGTGAGTGTGTGAGTGTGTGAGTGAGTGAGTGAGGGAGGGAGGGAGTGAGGGAGGGAGTGAGTGTGTGAGTGTGTGAGTGAGTGAGTGAGTGAGGGAGTGAGTGAGGGAGGGAGTGAGTGAGTGAGTGTGTGAGTGAGTGAGTGAGTGAGTGAGTGAGGGAGGGAGGGAGGGAGGGAGGGAGGGAGGGATGGAGTGAGTGAGTGAGTGAGGGAGGGAGTGAGTGTGTGAGTGTGTGAGTGAGTGAGTGAGGGAGGGAGGGAGTGAGTGTGTGAGTGTGTGAGTGAGTGAGTGAGGGAGTGAGTGAGTGAGTGAGTGAGTGAGTGAGTGAGTGAGGGAGGGAGTGAGTGTGTGAGTGTGTGAGTGAGTGAGTGAGGGAGGGAGGGAGTGAGGGAGGGAGTGAGTGTGTGAGTGTGTGAGTGAGTGAGTGAGTGAGGGAGTGAGTGAGGGAGGGAGTGAGTGAGTGAGTGTGTGAGTGAGTGAGTGAGGGAGGGAGGGAGTGAGTGAGTGAGTGAGTGAGTGAGTGAGTGAGTGTGAGTGAGTGAGTGAGTGAGTGAGTGAGTGTGTGAGTGAGGGAGTGAGTGAGGGAGGGAGTGAGTGAGTGAGTGTGTGTGTGTGTGTGTGTGAGTGAGTGTGTGAGTGAGTGAGTGAGTGTGTGAGGGAGTGTGTGAGTGAGTGAGTGAGTGAGTGAGTGAGTGAGTGTGTGAGTGAGTGAGTGAGTGAGTGAGTGTGTGAGGGAGTGAGGGAGTGAGTGAGTGAGGGAGTGAGTGAGGGAGTGAGTGAGTG
>NW_027185407.1:167500-175000 GCF_022577435.1 Embiotoca jacksoni | reverse complement strand
ACTTCCGGTGTCCGTTGAATTGATCCTCTTCCACGAAGAGTTGTCGCTGAAGAGGCAGATGGTTTCATTTCGACCAATAGGAACGCGGCTCGTGTGACGTCCAACCAATCGGATTCAGCGGCCCACTTCCGGGAAGTCAGAAAGTATAAATGACCCCGACTAGCTAAACCGCGCTAGTTACCTCTAGCACAGGACGGACGAAGGCCTGTTCGTTAGAGCGAACTGCTCATCTTCCTCATCTTCCTCGTCTTCCTCATCTTCCTCGTCTTCCTCGTCTTCCTCGGTTTAACCTCAGTAAACATGGTGAGTTTCAACAGTCCGTCTTGTGCTGTTTGAACCGGTCCAGCCCGGTGAGGTGTTCCGGTGTAACTTCGGGACGGTTTAGTTTTAACGGTTCCGGTTCGCTCGTTGGTCAACACAGAGGAGGGTTACCGGAACATTTTGCTCCAGAATAACGAGATTTTAACTTCACGGATGACGACATGTCGTCTCATTCACCTGAGCAATATTTTTAGTTCAATTTTAATTTGAGTCATTTAGTCAAATGTGTTCTGAACCCGAAACAAACCAGATGTGATGGTGTGAATGTCCCCCGGTGTGTATGTCCCCGGTGTTTATGTCCCCCGGTGTTATGTCCCCCGGTGTTTATGTCCCCGGTGTGTATGTCCCCGGTGTTTATGTCCCCCGGTGTGTATGTCCCCGGTGTGTATGTCCCCGGTGTGTATGTCCCCCGGTGTGTATGTCCCCGGTGTGTATGTCCCCCGGTGTGTATGTCCCCGGTGTGTATGTCCCCCGGTGTTTATGTCCCCGGTGTGTATGTCCCCGGTGTGTATGTCCCCGGTGTTTATGTCCCCGGTGTGTATGTCCCCGGTGTGTATGTCCCCGGTGTTTATGTCCCCCGGTGTGTATGTCCCCGGTGTGTATGTCCCCGGTGTGTATGTCCCCGGTGTGTATGTCCCCCGGTGTGTATGTCCCCCGGTGTTTATGTCCCCGGTGCTTATGTCCCCGGTGTGTATGTCCCCCGGTGTTTATGTCCCCCGGTGTTTATGTCCCCCGGTGTTTATGTCCCCGGTGTTTATGTCCCCCGGTGTTTATGTCCTCGGTGTTTATGTCCCCCGGGTCCTCCCCCCTGGTCCTCTCCTCCCGGTCCTCCCCCGGTCTCCTCCCACGGTCCTCTCCCCCCGGTCCTCTCCCCCCGGTCCTCTCTCCCGGTCCTCTCTCGGTCCTCTCTCCCCGGTCCTCTCTCCCCGGTCCTCTCCCCCCGGTCCTCTCCCCCCGGTCCTCTCCCCCCGGTCCTCTCTCCCGGTCCTCTCCCCCCGGTCCTCTCTCCCCGGTCCTCTCCTCCCGGTCCTCCCCCGGTCTCCTCCCACGGTCCTCTCTCCCCGGTCCTCTCTCCCCGGTCCTCTCTCCCCGGTCCTCTCTCCCCGGTCCTCTCTCCCCGGTCCTCTCCTCCCGGTCCTCCCCCCGGTCTCCTCCCCCGGTCTCCTCCCACGGTCCTCTCTCCCCGGTCCTCTCTCCCCGGTCCTCTCTCCCCCGGTCCTCTCTCCCCGGTCCTCTCCCCCCGGTCCTCTCCCCCCGGTCCTCTCCCCCGGTCCTCTCTCCCCGGTCCTCTCCTCCCGGTCCTCCCACGGTCTCCTCCCACGGTCTCCTCCCACGGTCCTCTCTCCCCGGTCCTCTCTCCCCGGTCCTCTCCCCCCCGGTCCTCTCCCCCCGGTCCTCTCTCCCGGTCCTCTCCCCCCGGTCCTCTCTCCCCGGTCCTCTCCTCCCGGTCCTCCCCCGGTCTCCTCCCACGGTCCTCTCCCCCCGGTCCTCTCCCCCCGGTCCTCTCTCCCGGTCCTCTCTCCCCGGTCCTCTCTCCCCGGTCCTCTCCCCCCGGTCCTCTCCCCCCGGTCCTCTCTCCCCGGTCCTCTCCTCCCGGTCCTCCCCCGGTCTCCTCCCACGGTCCTCTCTCCCCGGTCCTCTCCCCCCGGTCCTCTCTCTCCGGTCCTCTCTCCCCGGTCCTCTCTCCCCGGTCCTCTCCTCCCGGTCCTCCCCCGGTCTCCTCCCACGGTCCTCTCTCCCGGTCCTCTCTCCCCGGTCCTCTCCTCCCGGTCCTCCCCCGGTCTCCTCCCACGGTCCTCTCTCCCCCGGTCCTCTCTCCCCCGGTCCTCTCTCCCCGGTCTCCTCCCCCCGGTCTCCTCCCCCCGGTCTCCTCCCCCGGTCCTCTCTCCCGGTCCTCTCCCCCCCGGTCCTCTCTCCCCGGTCCTCTCCCCCCGGTCCTCCCCCGGTCTCCTCTCCCGGTCCTCTCCCCACGGTCCTCTCCCCACGGTCCTCTCTCCCCGGTCCTCTCTCCCGGTCCTCTCTCGGTCCTCTCTCCCCGGTCCTCTCTCCCCCGGTCCTCTCCCCCCGGTCCTCCCCCGGTCTCCTCTCCCGGTCCTCTCCCCCCGGTCCTCTCCCCCCGGTCCTCTCTCCCGGTCCTCTCTCCCCGGTCCTCTCTCCCCGGTCCTCTCTCCCCGGTCCTCTCCCCCCGGTCCTCTCCCCCCGGTCCTCTCTCCCGGTCCTCTCCCCCCGGTCCTCTCTCCCCCGGTCCTCTCCTCCCGGTCCTCCCCCGGTCTCCTCCCACGGTCCTCTCTCCCCGGTCCTCTCTCCCCGGTCCTCTCTCCCCGGTCCTCTCTCCCCGGTCCTCTCTCCCCGGTCCTCTCTCCCCGGTCCTCTCTCCCCGGTCCTCTCCTCCCGGTCTCCTCCCCCGGTCTCCTCCCACGGTCCTCTCTCCCCGGTCCTCTCTCCCCGGTCCTCTCTCCCCGGTCCTCTCCCCCCGGTCCTCTCCCCCCGGTCCTCTCCCCCCGGTCCTCTCCCCCCGGTCCTCTCCCCCCGGTCCTCTCCCCCCGGTCCTCTCCCCCCGGTCCTCTCCTCCCGGTCCTCCCACGGTCTCCTCCCACGGTCCTCTCTCCCCGGTCCTCTCTCCCCGGTCCTCTCCCCCCGGTCCTCTCTCCCGGTCCTCTCCCCCCGGTCCTCTCTCCCCGGTCCTCTCCTCCCGGTCCTCCCCCGGTCTCCTCCCACGGTCCTCTCTCCCCGGTCCTCTCTCCCCGGTCCTCTCTCCCCGGTCCTCTCCCCCCGGTCCTCTCTCCCGGTCCTCTCTCCCCGGTCCTCTCTCCCCGGTCCTCTCTCCCCGGTCCTCTCCTCCCGGTCCTCTCCCCCCGGTCCTCTCCTCCCACGGTCCTCTCTCCCCGGTCCTCTCCCCCCCGGTCCTCTCTCCCGGTCCTCTCTCCCCGGTCCTCTCTCCCCGGTCCTCTCCTCCCGGTCCTCCCCCGGTCTCCTCCCACGGTCCTCTCTCCCCGGTCTCCTCCCCCCGGTCTCCTCCCCCGGTCCTCTCTCCCGGTCCTCTCCCCCCGGTCCTCTCTCCCCGGTCCTCTCCCCCCGGTCCTCCCCCGGTCTCCTCTCCCGGTCCTCTCCCCACGGTCCTCTCTCCCCGGTCCTCTCTCCCGGTCCTCTCTCCCCGGTCTCCTCCCCCGGTCTCCTCTCCCGGTCCTCTCTCCCCGGTCCTCTCCCGGTCCTCTCTCCGGGTGCTCTCTCCCGGTCCTCCCCCGGTCTCCTCTCCCGGTCTCCTCTCCCGGTCTCCTCTCCCCCCGGTCCTCTCTCCCCGGTCCTCTCTCCCCGGTCCTCTCTCCCGGTCCTCTCTCCCTGGTCCTCTCCCGGTCCTCTCTCCGGGTGCTCTCTCCCGGTCCTCCCCCGGTCTCCTCTCCCGGTCTCCTCTCCCCCCGGTCCTCTCTCCCCGGTCCTCTCTCCCCGGTCCTCTCTCCCGGTCCTCTCTCCCTGGTCCTCCCCCGGTCTCCTCTCCCGGTCCTCCCCCGGTCTCCTCCCCCGGTCCTCTCTCCCCGGTCCTCTCTCCCGGTTCAGTCTGAGTCACTCTGTCAATCTTCTGTCGCGTATCAAACGTTCTGCTGGTGCTTCATTACAGATTTCTTAGTTTTTACGATAACGTCCCACCTTGTAATATACCTTCATAATAAGATTAATGTTGGCAGCATTCATTTATTTAAAGTCATTTAAATTAAGTTTTGTGTTAGAATTTACTTTTCAAAATTTTGACACAGATTTTCATTTTTACTGCAAATATTTGTCTGTTCCAAATATTAGTTCATCGGTCTCCTGATTACCGATAATCAGTATCGGCACTGAATCTTCATCATGTTTTAAGAGTCATCGATAATTAGCCAGAAGGTTTCAATCAGGCGTCACGTGAGTGTGACGTCGTGGAGTTTATCAGGTGACTTCGGTCCAAAGAACCGGTGACACAAATAACGGAGGTTTTGAACCGATTCATTAGTCTGGAACATTTATTAGGAGTTGTTAAAACATCTTTGGTTGACTTTAATGCTCAGTATCGTTTATCCTTCAGCGCGAGTGTATCTCCATCCACGTCGGTCAGGCTGGTGTCCAGATTGGCAATGCATGCTGGGAACTGTACTGCCTGGAACACGGGATCCAGCCGGACGGACAGAAGCCCGGCGAGAAGACCATCGGAGGAGGAGACGACTCCTTCAACACCTTCTTCAGCGTGACCGGAGCTGGAAAACACGTCCCCAGAGCCGTGTTCGTGGACCTGGAGCCCACCGTCATCGGTGACCTCGTCTCTTCTGGCTCAACTTTCATTTGAGTAAATAGCACTGAAATATATAAACGTCAATAAACCACATCTAATTCAAAGCCTGTTTTCGTCTCCTCAGATGAGGTGCGCTCTGGGACCTACCGCCAGCTGTTCCACCCTGAGCAGCTGATCACCGGCAAGGAGGATGCTGCCAACAACTACGCCCGCGGACACTACACCGTCGGCAAGGAGATCATCGACCTGGTTCTGGACAGGATCCGCAAACTGGTGGGTGAGTTCACAGAAGACGAATGATAGAAATGCAAAGTAACTGCTATAATTGTCTCATGTGTGGTTTCCGTGTCTCCCTCCTGTCCTCAGGCTGACCAGTGCACCGGTCTTCAGGGCTTCCTGATTTTCCACAGCTTCGGCGGCGGCACCGGCTCCGGTTTCACCTCCCTGCTGATGGAGCGTCTGTCCGTCGACTACGGCAAGAAGTCCAAGCTGGAGTTCTCCGTCTACCCGGCTCCCCAGGTGTCCACCGCCGTGGTGGAGCCCTACAACGCTATCCTAACCACCCACACCACCCTCGAGCACTCCGACTGCGCCTTCATGGTAGATAACGAGGCCATCTACGACATCTGCCATAGGAACCTGGACATCGAGCGTCCCTCCTACACCAACCTGAACAGGCTGATGAGTCAGATCGTGTCCTCCATCACTGCGTCCCTTCGTTTCGACGGCGCCCTCAATGTTGATCTGACAGAGTTCCAGACCAACCTGGTGCCCTATCCCCGTATCCACTTCCCTCTGGCCACCTACGCCCCCGTCATCTCTGCTGAGAAAGCTTACCACGAGCAGATTACCGTATCCGAGATCACCAACGCCTGCTTTGAGCCGGCCAATCAGATGGTGAAATGTGACCCTCGCCACGGCAAGTACATGGCCTGCTGCCTCTTATACCGTGGAGACGTGGTGCCCAAAGACGTCAACGCAGCCATCGCCACCATCAAAACCAAGCGCTCCATCCAGTTTGTGGACTGGTGCCCCACCGGTTTCAAGGTGGGCATCAACTACCAGCCGCCCACCGTAGTTCCCGGTGGAGACCTGGCGAAGGTCCAGAGGGCCGTGTGCATGCTGAGCAACACCACCGCTATAGCAGAGGCTTGGGCTCGGCTCGACCACAAGTTCGATCTGATGTACGCCAAGCGGGCCTTCGTTCACTGGTACGTAGGTGAGGGGATGGAGGAGGGCGAGTTCTCTGAGGCCAGAGAGGACATGGCTGCTCTGGAGAAGGATTACGAGGAGGCTGGAACTGATGGTGTGGGAGAGGAAGAAGAAGAAGATGATGAAGAATATTAAAAAGACATGCATTCCACGTCTGTGCCTTTATTAATGTAAAATAATAAAGCTTTTGTTTACCGCACTACTGTCAACTTTCTAATGCATTGATCATGTTATTGACGTCCTGTTTAAAGGATAACGTGTTATTAGTTCTCATTGAGACTAAACACATCATCAGCCTGATCCAGTTATACTCTGATCCACTGTTCAAGTTAACTAGTACTTAATCCTGGATTCATTTTAGTGTCACTTTGAAGCTTAAATATACTTTATAACTATCGAGATGGAGCTCTGCTGATTTCAGCCACCTGGGGGCAGCGTTGTCCACCACCCAGATAGGTTCTGGGCCGGCTGGTGTCGGCTGACCGACGCCAGAACTGGTCCCGATGTGGAAGTTGCGTTACAAGAATTTGGAAGTAAAGCTGTTACTGGCCGAAGCTTGTTCTGTAGGTCAGGCCCGGTTCTGGTTGTTCTGTAGGTCATGGTGCAGTTCTGGTTGTTCTGTAGGTCAGGCCCGGTTCTGGTTGTTCTGTAGGTCATGGTGCAGTTCTGGTTGTTCTGTAGGTCAGGCCCGGTTCTGGTTGTTCTGTAGGTCATGGTGCAGTTCTGGTTGTTCTGTAGGTCAGGCCCGGTTCTGGTTGTTCTGTAGGTCAGGCCCGGTTCTGGTTGTTCTGTAGGTCATGGTGCAGTTCTGGTTGTTCTGTAGGTCAGGCCCAGTTCTGTAGGTCAGGCCCGGTTCTGGTTGTTCTGTAGGTCAGGCCCAGTTCTGGTTGTTCTGTTGGTCATGGTTCAGTTCTGGTTGTTCTGTAGGTCAGGCCCGGTTCTGGTTGTTCTGTAGGTCATGGTGCAGTTCTGGTTGTTCTGTAGGTCAGGCCCGGTTCTGGTTGTTCTATAGGTCAGGCCCAGTTCTGTAGGTCAGGCCCGGTTCTGGTTGTTCTGTAGGTCAGGCCCAGTTCTGGTTGTTCTGTTGGTCATGGTTCAGTTCTGGTTGTTCTGTAGGTCAGGCCCGGTTCTGGTTGTTCTGTAGGTCATGGTGCAGTTCTGGTTGTTCTGTAGGTCAGGCCCGGTTCTGGTTGTTCTGTAGGTCATGGTGCAGTTCTGGTTGTTCTGTAGGTCATGGCCCGGTTCTGGTTGTTCTGTAGGTCATGGTGCAGTTCTGGTTGTTCTGTAGGTCATGGCGCAGTTCTGGTTGTTCTGTAGGTCAGGACCGGTTCTGGTTGTTCTGTAGGTCAGGCCCGGTACTGGTTGTTCTGTAGGTCATGGCCTGGTTCTGACACATATTATTATTCTATGATATGATGATCTCCATAATAATAAAGTATTAGAGAGGCTGAACAAACATGAATAAAAAGTGTTCTGTGGTTTTATTAGTTATGAACCAACATCGTGTTCATCTGTAACATGAAGCTTCCAGCAGGTCCATGATGTCCTTCACTCTCCTCCTCCAGCTTCCAGCAGGTCCATGATGTCCTTCACTCTCCTCCTCCAGCTTCCAGCAGGTCCATGATGTCCTTCACTCTCCTCCTCCAGCTTCCAGCAGGTCCATGATGTCCTTCACTCTCCTCCTGAAGCTTCCAGCAGGTCCATGA
>NW_027185407.1:127500-162500 GCF_022577435.1 Embiotoca jacksoni | reverse complement strand
GGTCACCTGTGATGGTGGTGGACGGTCTACCTGAGATGGTGGTGGACGGTCTACCGGTGATGGTGGTGGACGGTCTACCTGCGATGGTGGTGGACGGTCACCTGCGATGGTGGTGGACAGTCTACCGGTGATGGTCTGCTGCTGTGTCTTTCATCTGTATGTACATAGAAATATAATATTCTGTCTCTCCTGTCAGTGAACGTGAGAAAAGAACAGGAGGATGAAATGAGATAAAGGTGACACCTGGAGGAGCCCCACCCCCTCACCTCCACCTGTTTGAAGCATGGCAGGCCTGCAGCTCGTCACCCCTGCTACGTCTCCCATGGGGCCTTTCTTCGGTCTGCCGTGGCAGCAGGAGGCCATCCATGACAACATCTACACACCTAGGAAATATCAGGTCTGTAACAGCCCTCTGGACCTCCTGCCCTCCGTCACCTCCTCTTAGTCTGAACCTGAAACTCTCTCCACAGGTAGAACTTCTGGAAGCAGCTCTTGAACACAACACTATCGTCTGCTTGAATACCGGCTCAGGGAAGACCTTCATCGCAGTACTTCTAACAAAAGAGCTCTCCCACCAAATCCGAGGACATTACCAAGCTAATGCAAAGAGGACTGTCTTCCTGGTGAACTCGGGTACCTGCAGCACACAGTGCTCCAATGGAAACTAAATTAAAGAAATCTACTGTCTGGTATTGCTTATTAAAATGAAAGAAGTCTCTAGTGTATAAAAGGATTGAGCTTGATGTTCTTTTTTTACTTGTATTTTTTGTGCAGTGTTGTCTGTAGTTCAGCAGGCAGCTGCAGTCAGGACTCACTCTGACCTCCAGGTGGGAGGTTACACAGACGTGGAGGAGACCTCATCATGGACGGACCAGCAATGGAGGCAGCAGATCATCCACAATCAGGTGCATGAACATGCTGTTCTTATGTTTTATAGGTTGTTGTGATCACTGTGCTTCCACCATGGTTTGTGTTTCTGATTCGTTCACGGAAGCTGTATCCTCCTGAATATAACATCTGACTACATCCTCCTGAATATAACATCTGACTACATCCTCCTGAATATAACATCTGACTACATCCTCCCGAATATAACATCTCTGACTACATCCTCCCGAATATAACATCTCTGACTACATCCTCCCGAATATAACATCTCGTGACTACATCCTCCCGAATATAACATCTCGTGACTACATCCTCCTGACTTCTACAGGTGCTGGTCATGACCTGCCACATTTTCCTGCATGTTCTGAGGAGGAAAATCTTACCGCTGTCTAAAATTAACCTGGTGGTGTTTGATGACTGTCACCTGGCCATCACAGAGCACCCGTACCGGGAGATCATGAAGGTAACAGACAGAATAATCTTCTTCTGGAGGACTGTTAAAGAGACCAGAGGATGACTGCTGTCCTTTGTGCCTGCAGCTGTTTGAGGGATGCTCAGGTCCTCGTGTCCTCGGTCTCACAGCGTCCATCCTGAATGGAAAGTGTGACCCGTCTGAACTGGAGCAGAAGATCCAGAACCTGGAGAGGATCCTGAAGAGCAATGCTGAAACCGCCACCGACCTCGTGGTCCTGGACAGGTACTGGTGCTGGGGACCTCACTGAGTAGCATTTGTAGAATCATCTGATAACTGAATCAGTGCCTTCTCTATCACACCTGTGTTAACATGTTTTTACGCCCAGATACGCGTCCCAGCCCAGAGAGGTGGTTTTGGACTGCGGCCCCTACGTGGATAAGAGCGGTCTGTCCTCCCGTCTGCAGGCCGAGCTGGATGAAGCTCTCCACTTCCTCCATGACTGTCAAATATCTGCAGCCAGAGAGGACCGCGACCCCACCTTCATCTCCAAACAGGTCAGAGCACCAACATTTTTACATTTTAGTTTCTGTAATTTAGTTATCGTTTGATCATGTGAAAGTTGTTTTTACTAACTGAACAAAAAAGGGTTAGAAAAATGCTCCCGTATCGCCACGCAGCCTGTCTGGGAACCAGACTAAACTAAAAAGGAATATTCTGGACTAAATAACAGCAGGAAATGAAGTTCTCTTTGTGTGCACACTTGTTAACTGTTTAAAGTATGTAAAGAATCAGGAAGATGAAGATTATGTCAATAAGATGAACAGAAAGCAACTGATGATCTTACCATGACGGGACAGACATTAACACAATGTGATCACATTTCTTATAATTTGCTGTTTTGTGACTGATATGTTTTTTAAGAATTTTGTGGGAGAAGATTCTTGTTTCTATTTTTATTTTTTGTATAAAACCACATTTAACAGTTGGGAAATAGAGTCAAAGCGTAGCTAATGAATAGTTACATGAGATCAATGTATCAGTTGACCTTGTGTAATAATGAGGTTAAAGTGAAACATTGATCAGACCTGCAGTAGAACCGGGTCCACGACAGTGTTGTTGACACGGTCCCTGTCCTCTGCAGGTCCTCAGTGACTGCCGGGCCGTGCTGCAGGTGCTCGGGCCCTGGTGTGCCGATAAGGCAGCAGGCATCATGGTGCGGGAGCTGCAGAAGTACATCAAACATGAGCAGGAGGAGCTCAGCAGGAAGTTCCTGCTCTTCACCGACACCATCCTGCGTAAAGTGCACGCGCTCTGTGAGGAGAACTTCTCCCCCGCCGCCCTGGACCTGAAGTTCGTCACGCCCAAGGTCCTCCGGCTCATCGAGATCCTGCGAGAGTACAAGCCCTTCGAGCGGCAGCAGTTCGAGAGCGTGGAGTGGTACAACAACCGCAACCAGGACAACTACGTGTCCTGGAGCGACTCGGAGGACGAAGATGAGGATGAGGAGGTGGAGTCCAAAGACAGGCCTGAAGCCAACTTTCCTTCACCGTTCACCAACATCCTGTGTGGCATCATCTTCGTGGAGAGACGCTACACGGCAGTGGTCCTCAACCGGTAGGACGTTTTGACCATCTTACAGATGTTTAATGTTCCCTTTAATGACTGTGCTGGAGAAATTCAAATAATAGATTTTGTATTTGTTATTGATGCATAAAAGTTAATCTGCTTGTTTGATCTGGCCACCTCCTCCTCCCTCTGACCTCAGTCAGTCTCCCTCATCCTGCTCCACACTCTTCCTCCCGTCCACCACTAACACACAACCGCTGCTGATTAATCAGACGCCCTTTGTTTGTTCCTCAGTCTCATCAAGGAAGCGGGGAAGCAGGACCCGGAACTCGCCTACATCAGCAGCAACTTCATCACCGGACACAGCATCGGCAAGAACCAGCCGCGCAACAAGCAGATGGAGGTGGAGTTCAGGAAGCAGGAGGAGGTACGTCATCAGAGAGCATCATGGGACATTTTTAAGCTGCTCGTCAGTCTGGTGATGTCACACTGGATGCTGCAGGTGTCTGTCGCTTGTGGGATCTGATGAGATAGAAAGAAGAGAATGTTGAAAATGAGGATCTCCGTGAACACCATCACAGCTCTTCAGTCATTTTTCTGATATTTGTTTTTAATCTTTCTCTTCCAGGTTCTCCGTAAATTCCGCGCTCATGAAACCAACCTGCTGATCGCCACCAGCATCGTGGAGGAGGGTGTAGATATCCCAAAGTGTAACCTGGTGGTGCGGTTCGACCTGCCCACAGAGTACAGGTCCTACGTCCAGTCCAAAGGCCGAGCCCGAGCTCCCGTCTCCAACTACATCATGCTGGCTGACACGGAGAGGACCAAAGCCTTCGAGGAGGATCTGACCACCTACAAGGCCATCGAGAAGGTTTGTCGGACTCAACTCAGACCGGCAGCTTTGACAGGACTACCGATCTCAGATATATTCAGATAGTTAAAAATGAACGAGGTGCTGATGATGAAGATCATCTTCTTTTCAACAGATCTTGAGGAATAAATGCTCCAAGTCGGTGGAGGTCAGCGAGTTTGAGGTGGAGCAAGTGCTGGACGACGACAACATCCTCCCACCGTACGTCCTTCGATCTGAGGACGGAGGAGGTCCGCGGGTCACCATCAACACGGCCATCGGACACATTAACAGGTGGGTCACCATCGGACACATTACACCGTCGAACACATAAACAGGCGGGTCACTGTCGGACACATTACACCGTCGGACACATTAACAGGCGGGTCACTGTCGGACACATTACACCGTCGGACACATTAACAGGCGGGTCACCGTCGGACACATTAACAGGCGGGTCACCGTTGGACACATTAACAGGCGGGTCACTGTCGGACACATTAACAGGTGGGTCACCGTCGGACACATTACACCGTCGGACACATTAACAGGCGGGTCACCGTCGGACACATTAACAGGCGGGTCACCGTCGGACACATTACACCGTCGGACACATTAACAGGTGGGTCACCGTCGGACACATTACACCGTCGGACACATTAACAGGTGGGTCACCGTCGGACACATTACACCGTCGGACACATTAACAGGCGGGTCACCGTCGGACACATTAACAGGCGGGTCACCGTCAGACACATTAACAGGCGGGTCACCGTCGGACACATTACACCGTCGGACACATTAACAGGCGGGTCACTGTCGGACACATTAACAGGTGGGTCACCGTCGGACACATTACACCGTCGGACACATTAACAGGCGGGTCACCGTCGGACACATTACACCGTCGGACACATTAACAGGCGGGTCACCGTCGGACACATTACACCGTCGGACACATTAACAGGCGGGTCACTGTCGGACACATTACACCGTCGGACACATTAACAGGCGGGTCACCGTCGGACACATTACACCGTCGGACACATTAACAGGTGGGTCACCGTCGGACACATTAATAGGTGGGTCACCGTCGGACACATTAACAGGCGGGTCACCGTCGGACACATTAACAGGCGGGTCACCGTCGGATACATTAACAGGCGGGTCACCGTCGGACACATTAACAGGCGGGTCACCGTCGGATACATTAACAGGTGGGTCACCGTCAGACACAATAACAGGCGGGTCACCGTCGGACACATTACACCGTCGGACACATTAACAGGCAGGTCACCGTCGGACACATTAACAGGCGGGTCACCGTCGGACACATTAACAGGCGGGTCACCATCGGACACATTACACCGTCGGACACATTAACAGGCGGGTGTTAGGTTCAGAACTATAACATAGCGCTGATAGGATAAGAATCAAACCCACAGTCAGACAAACACAAGGCTTGGACCCAAATCTGAGTTTTACTTGCAGCAAGGGAAGTCCGTGCAGGGTCTTAGAGTTGTAAGCTCTTCACCTGGCATCAGCCAACTCCGAATCAGACTTCCCTCTTTGCTCCTTTTATTGTACGTATGGGGTTACAAAACATCACGTGATTACATTACTATAGATAAGGTCACATGTTCTGTAACGTGAGTGCATAGGGGTTCAATGCCCTTTGCACCCTATATGAGTATGTTTGCTTTTAATCAAAGTGTGTGCTAAATTAGATGAGTCAGTTCCTTTGTTGCAAGAGAGGAACTCGTGGTTTGTGTATGTAGTAGTGACCTTTCAACTACAGTTATCTACATAGATTAAAGAAAACTTTTCACACATAACAGTAACTTAATTTACACACTGACAATGAGTTACTATTTTTCCTAACAGCGGGTCACCGTCGGACACATTACACCGTCGGACACATTAACAGGCGGGTCACTGTCGGACACATTACACCGTCGGACACATTAACAGGCGGGTCACCGTCGGACACATTACACCGTCGGACACATTAACAGGTGGGTCACCGTCGGACACATTAATAGGTGGGTCACCGTCGGACACATTAACAGGCGGGTCACCGTCGGATACATTAATAGGTGGGTCACCGTCGGACACATTAACAGGCGGGTCACCGTCGGACACATTAACAGGCAGGTCACCGTCGGATACATTAACAGGTGGGTCACCGTCGGACACATTAACAGGCAGGTCACCGTCGGATACATTAATAGGTGGGTCACCGTCGGACACAATAACAGGCGGGTCACCGTCGGACACATTAATAGGTGGGTCACCGTCGGACACATTAACAGGCGGGTCACCGTCGGACACATTAACAGGCAGGTCACCGTCGGATACATTAATAGGTGGGTCACCGTCGGACACATTAACAGGTGGGTCACCGTCGGACACATTAACAGGCGGGTCACCGTCGGACACATTAACAGGCAGGTCACCGTCGGATACATTAATAGGTGGGTCACCGTCGGACACATTAACAGGCGGGTCACCGTCGGACACATTAACAGGCAGGTCACCGTCGGATACATTAACAGGTGGGTCACCGTCAGACACAATAACAGGCGGGTCACCGTCGGACACATTAACAGGCGGGTCACCGTCGGACACATTAACAGGCGGGTCACCGTCGGACACATTAACAGGCAGGTCACCGTCGGACACATTAATAGGTGGGTCACCGTCGGACACATTAACAGGCGGGTCACCGTCGGACACATTAACAGGCAGGTCACCGTCGGACACATTAACAGGCAGGTCACCGTCGGATACATTAACAGGTGGGTCACCGTCAGACACAATAACAGGCGGGTCACCGTCGGACACATTAACAGGCGGGTCACCGTCGGACACATTAACAGGCGGGTCACCGTCGGACACATTAACAGGCAGGTCACCGTCGGACACATTAATAGGTGGGTCACCGTCGGACACATTAACAGGCGGGTCACCGTCGGACACATTAACAGGCAGGTCACCGTCGGATACATTAACAGGCGGGTCACCGTCGGACACATTAACAGGCGGGTCACCGTCGGATACATTAACAGGCGGGTCACCGTCGGACACATTAACAGGCGGGTCACCGTCGGATACATTAACAGGTGGGTCACCGTCAGACACAATAACAGGCGGGTCACCGTCGGACACATTACACCGTCGGACACATTAACAGGCAGGTCACCGTCGGACACATTAACAGGCGGGTCACCGTCGGACACATTAACAGGCGGGTCACCATCGGACACATTACACCGTCGGACACATTAACAGGCGGGTGTTAGGTTCAGAACTATAACATAGCGCTGATAGGATAAGAATCAAACCCACAGTCAGACAAACACAAGGCTTGGACCCAAATCTGAGTTTTACTTGCAGCAAGGGAAGTCCGTGCAGGGTCTTAGAGTTGTAAGCTCTTCACCTGGCATCAGCCAACTCCGAATCAGACTTCCCTCTTTGCTCCTTTTATTGTACGTATGGGGTTACAAAACATCACGTGATTACATTACTATAGATAAGGTCACATGTTCTGTAACGTGAGTGCATAGGGGTTCAATGCCCTTTGCACCCTATATGAGTATGTTTGCTTTTAATCAAAGTGTGTGCTAAATTAGATGAGTCAGTTCCTTTGTTGCAAGAGAGGAACTCGTGGTTTGTGTATGTAGTAGTGACCTTTCAACTACAGTTATCTACATAGATTAAAGAAAACTTTTCACACATAACAGTAACTTAATTTACACACTGACAATGAGTTACTATTTTTCCTAACAGCGGGTCACCGTCGGACACATTACACCGTCGGACACATTAACAGGCGGGTCACTGTCGGACACATTACACCGTCGGACACATTAACAGGCGGGTCACCGTCGGACACATTAACAGGCGGGTCACTGTCGGACACATTACACCGTCGGACACATTAACAGGTGGGTCACCGTCGGACACATTAATAGGTGGGTCACCGTCGGACACATTAACAGGCGGGTCACCGTCGGATACATTAATAGGTGGGTCACCGTCGGACACATTAACAGGCGGGTCACCGTCGGACACATTAACAGGCAGGTCACCGTCGGATACATTAACAGGTGGGTCACCGTCGGACACATTAACAGGCAGGTCACCGTCGGATACATTAATAGGTGGGTCACCGTCGGACACAATAACAGGCGGGTCACCGTCGGACACATTAATAGGTGGGTCACCGTCGGACACATTAACAGGCGGGTCACCGTCGGACACATTAACAGGCAGGTCACCGTCGGATACATTAATAGGTGGGTCACCGTCGGACACATTAACAGGTGGGTCACCGTCGGACACATTAACAGGCAGGTCACCGTCGGATACATTAATAGGCGGGTCACCGTCGGACACATTAACAGGCGGGTCACCGTCGGACACATTAACAGGCAGGTCACCGTCGGATACATTAACAGGTGGGTCACCGTCAGACACAATAACAGGCGGGTCACCGTCGGACACATTACACCGTCGGACACATTAACAGGCAGGTCACCGTCGGATACATTAACAGGCGGGTCACCGTCGGACACATTAACAGGTGGGTCACCGTCGGACACATTACACCGTCGGACACATTAACAGGCGGGTCACCGTCGGACACATTAACAGGCGGGTCACCGTCGGACACATTACACCGTCGGACACATTAACAGGTGGGTCACCGTCGGACACATTACACCGTCGGACACATTAACAGGTGGGTCACCGTCGGACACATTAACAGGCGGGTCACTGTCGGACACATTAACAGGCGGGTCACCGTCGGACACATTAACAGGCGGGTCACCGTCGGACACATTAACAGGTGGGTCACCGTCGGACACATTACACCGTCGGACACATTAACAGGCGGGTCACCGTCGGACACATTAACAGGTGGGTCACCGTCGGACACATTAACAGGTGGGTCACCGTCGGACACATTACACCGTCGGACACATTAACAGGTGGGTCACCGTCGGACACATTAACAGGCGGGTCACTGTCGGACACATTAACAGGCGGGTCACCGTCGGACACATTAACAGGCGGGTCACCGTCGGACACATTAACAGGTGGGTCACCGTCGGACACATTACACCGTCGGACACATTAACAGGTGGGTCACCGTCGGACACATTAACAGGTGGGTCACCGTCGGACACATTACACCGTCGGACACATTAACAGGTGGGTCACCATCGGACACATTAACAGGTGGGTCACCGTCGGACACATTACACCGTCGGACACATTAACAGGCGGGTCACCGTCGGACACATTAACAGGTGGGTCACTGTCGGACACATTACACCGTCGGACACATTAACAGGTGGGTCACCGTCGGACACATTAACAGGTGGGTCACCGTCGGACACATTAACAGGTGGGTCACCGTCGGACACATTAACAGGTGGGTCACATTAACAGGTGGGTCACCGTCGGACACATTAACAGGTGGGTCACCGTCGGACACATTACACCGTCGGACACATTAACAGGTGGGTCACCATCGGACACATTACACCGTCGGACACATTAACAGGTGGGTCACCATCGGACACACTACACCGTCGGACACATTAACAGGTGGGTCACCATCGGACACATAAACAGGGGTCACCGTCGGACACATTACACCGTCGGACACATTAACAGGCGGGTCACCGTCGGACACACTACACCGTCGGACACATTAACAGGCGGGTCACCGTTCATTCTTAAAGGACGTAACATTAACAAAGCAAACTTTAATCTGCTTCTAAATAGTGTCATTTAAAACCTTTTATGTTTTCTTTTTCCAGGTATTGTGCCCGTCTGCCCAGTGACCCGTTCACACACCTCGCACCCAAATGTAAGACAGCGGAGACGGGCGATGGACGCTTCCAGTCCACGCTCTACTTACCCATAAACTCTCCTCTGAGAGTCCCTGTGAAGGTGAGATCTGCAGGAGATCAACACGATGTCCTCCAGCCTTTTTATTTATTCAGACTGCTCTGTATGACGAGCTCTCCTCTTCTCTTGACACGTCTTCACAGGGTCCTACCATGAACTGTGCCCGACTGGCAGAGAAAGCAGTGGCCCTCGTCTGCTGTGAGAAACTCCACAAAATAGGTAAAACTAGAATTCAGCTGTCTGAGGAGAAACTCTGAACTTTTCCCACCTGTCGTTACGCATTTTCTCCTTATATTCCTCCACCTTTGGCTTCCTCCCTCCCCAGGTGAGCTAGATGATCACCTGATGCCGGTGGGGAAGGAGACGGTGAAGTATGAGGAAGAACTGGACCTTCACGACGAGGAGGAGACCAGCGTCCCAGGCCGGCCCGGTTCTACCAAGAGGAGGCAGTGCTACCCTAAAGCCGTACGTCAGTGACACCTGTTCACAGCAGCAGGGGGTCCCAATTGAAGGGAAACACTGGATTTCATTCGTTAAATCTGATATTAGAATGATTTATTTGACACTTTTCAAATCAGTTTGGCCAAACAGGAGTTGTGTTCACTGAAGGATGCTTTTAGGGAACATCCGTGTAATTGAAAATATGAAAAGATGTGCAGAAAATACTGAAAAAAACTGCACATGCTGTTGAATTGTAGCTGTTGTAATACAAAATGTGTGTTCAGCATCAATTTGTTATTGTTCACATAAAAAAGGCTGATTCAGCTGGTTTGGGTGGAGCTCAGCGATGTGAATAAATGTCACTAAACATGAGGAGCTCTCAGAGGAAAAACGGTTAGAGACCCCTAGTTTAAAGTTTAGATTGTACCCTCTGGGCTTCTGTACTGTTTCCCTACTATTAGTTATTTCAGGTAATGAATACATTCAATTCTGTTCCCCTCCTCCCTTTATTTAAATGAATCATCTGTCAAAGCATCAATGAACAAAACAACAGTACTTCATCTGTGCTGTCTGTCCTCTGTCCCGTCCAGATACCAGAGTGTCTACGGGACAGTTACGCTGTCCCGGAGCAGACCTACTACCTGTATGTGATCGGGATGGTCCTCACCACCCCCCTCCCTGATGAGCTCAACTTCCGCCGGAGGAAGCTGTACCCTCCGGAGGACACCACCCGCTGCTTCGGCATCCTGACTGCCAAACCCATACCTCGAGTACGCTGCCGGGTGAACACTTCCCGACCACACTGTTCATCTCCTCTGTGTCCCTCAGCAGTGGACATGAGGCCTCACCAGCTGTCCCTCTCGTCCTCCAGATCCCTCATTTCCCCGTGTACACTCGCTCCGGTGAAGTGACCATCTCCATCGAGCTGCAGAAGTCCGGCTTCACTCTGAGCGCGGGGCAGCTGGACCTCATCACCCGCCTGCACCAGTACATCTTCTCCCACATCCTCCGCCTGGAGAAACCTGCACTGGAGTTCAAGCCCACGCTGGCTGACTCCGCCTACTGCGTTCTACCTCTGAATGTTGGTGAGTGAAACACCGCTCACACTTTTACTCCTCGGGTTGTGTGAAGACGCTGATCGTCATCCTCCCTCTGCTCTTCAGTCGGGGCCTCCAACACTCTAGATATGGACTTTAAGTTCATGGAGGACATCGAGAGGTCTGAGGCCCGCACCGGCATTCCTACCACTCAGTACACCAAGCAGAACTCCTTCACCTTCAGGCTGGAGGACTACCAGGATGCTGTCATCATTCCAAGGTACCACGGCATTAAATCAATCAGTGTTTCAGATGTTAAACTGTTCAAGCGATCATGATAACCGTCCTGCTGCTCCTCTCCAGGTATCGGAACTTCGACCAGCCTCACCGCTTCTACGTCGCCGACGTCTACACCGACCTGACGCCGCTCAGCAAGTTTCCCTCGCCGGAGTATGAGACGTTCGCCGAGTACTACAAAACCAAGTACAACTTGGACCTGTCCAACCTGAACCAGCCGCTCCTGGACGTGGACCACACCTCCTCCAGGTCTGCAGCACCAACACAGAGCTGGACACAGATCAATACGTCTGACAGAAGGATGTAACGGCTTAACTGGTTTACATTTTACTCACATTAAAGAGCAGGATTTTTTTAATTTAAAAAAAGGATTATTTTTACACCTCTGTACTGACGTCTACTGTTAGTTACTGGCCAACATATTTTATGATGTGATTTGCACCGCACACATTTTAAGGCTGTTATGATGTCATATGTGAAACACGAAATGTCAGTTCTGTGTTCAGAAACAGTGTCCATCAGAGATCTATTACTTTGTTCAATCAGTCGCTCCAGGAAATATTGAGATCACAATAACTGAAGGATATTTAAGCACTCTCCTATATTTTTGTGAGCGCTTGCAAGTTAGCAAAAATCCCAAGATTCTTCTGCAGAAACTGTTGTCAACAGAGAATTTAGTAACATAAAATAATATTTTCAAATGAGCTTTTAGCTTCAACTTTGAGACTTTTTATCACTTTGAGCCCCGTGATGGTTCAACACAAAGAAAAACACATTAGAAGACTAATATTTCTGGGATGTGCAGCAGGATTATTATCACAGGAAGTCAGCAATAGTACTCTTTAGGAGGGAGTGCTTAAAAAAAACAAAAATTAAAAACAAATAAAAATCCACCACATTTTTAATGCAACAATCACAAAAACACTCCTGGAGGAACTGATTAATATTGTATTATGTTCAGATTTTCCAAAGCCTCAAACATCATGGTGTTTATTTTTGTCCTTTATTTGGTCCATTGTTTAATGCCTGGGATAACATCAGTGTACTTGTCCTCCCTCAGACTGAACCTGTTGACCCCTCGCCACCTGAACCAGAAGGGGAAAGCTCTGCCGCTCAGCAGTGCAGAGAAGAGGAAGGCCAAGTGGGAGAGTCTGCAGAACAAACAGGTGACGCTGCCTCTGATGGAATCAGCTGATCGTTGCTGAGCATCACTTTTCTTTATAGATCATCATTGTGTGTGTGGAGAGTCTGTATGTTCTGTATAACTCCAGCAGGTTTATAAACCGGGTTACAGTGACCCAGTATTAACACGTTACGGTCCAACGGGCCTGCTGTTAACGCTGTCCTGTGTTGATCAGATCCTGGTTCCGGAGCTGTGTGCCATCCACCCCATCCCCGCCTCCCTGTGGAGGAAGGCGGTGTGTCTACCCAGCATCCTGTACCGCCTCCACTGCCTGCTGACCGCCGAGGAGCTCCGAGCCCAGACGGCCAGTGAGGCCGGAGTGGGAGCCCAGACGCTGCCCCCCGACTTCAGGTTGCTGCTTCCAACAAAACATTCGAGTTTCTTCAGAGGGGGCATGAGGAGAGGCTCATTTACTAAAAGTACTGAATACGTTATGTTTAAGAAAGAAGCAGTCGCAGAGCACATCTGTGCTGAAATACTGTTTAATGTCAGAAAGTTCACCAGAACTTAATAGGTTCAGTTTCCACTGATCATCAGATTGCACAAACTGAAACCAGAACCTGACTGAAGAAACTTCAGCTTCTGCCTCATGTTGAGTCATCACATCATGAAACTATCTTGGTGGTCATATTAACTCGTGTTCATAATGTCAGCTGTCAGACCAAAAGGAGGACAAACACCGGCTTTAATATCATCCTCACATTCAAGATTTTTTCTGCTGCATGTTGATCATCACATATGAAAGGTGAAAGATGATAATGTTTCTGTGGTATGAACGTAGAAGGATTACAGGGAGTCTCAACTGGGCATGCTCAGTCCATTGAGCAGTTAGCATTCATCCAGCGAGCATAGGAGCGTTACCGAGGCAACAGATGTACAAACTCTGAATACTGTGAAATACGGAGACAGATCTTTTCGTGAAAGGGTTAGTCCGAGACCACCGTCCAGTCCGAGACCACCATCCTGAAACCGTAATGAGCAGGGAGGAAGTTCCTCACTGAACATGACATTTCGGAAAGTATTTGTGAAGTGTCTCTTGGTTGGTTCTGTTCCTCTGGTGACCCATTGAACATGTTAGAAGTTGGTTCTGTTCCTCTGATGACCCGTTGAACATGTTAGAAGTTGGTTCTGTTCCTCTGGTGACCCGCTGAACATGTTAGAAGTTGGTTCTGTTCCTCTGGTGACCCGTTGAACATGTTAGAAGTTGGTTCTGTTCCTCTGGTGACCCGTTGAACATGTTAGAAGTTGGTTCTGTTCCTCTGGTGACCCGCTGAACATGTTAGAAGTTGGTTCTGTTCCTCTGATGACCCATTGAACATGTTAGAAGTTGGTTCTGTTCCTCTGGTGACCCATTGAACATGTTAGAAGTTGGTTCTGTTCCTCTGATGACCCGTTGAACATGTTAGAAGTTGGTTCTGTTCCTCTGGTGACCCGTTGAACATGTTAGAAGTTGGTTCTGTTCCTCTGGTGACCCGCTGAACATGTTAGAAGTTGGTTCTGTTCCTCTGATGACCCATTGAACATGTTAGAAGTTGGTTCTGTTCCTCTGGTGACCCATTGAACATGTTAGAAGTTGGTTCTGTTCCTCTGGTGACCCATTGAACATGTTAGAAGTTGGTTCTGTTCCTCTGATGACCCATTGAACATGTTAGAAGTTGGTTCTGTTCCTCTGGTGACCCGCTGAACATGTTAGAAGTTGGTTCTGTTCCTCTGGTGACCCATTGAACATGTTAGAAGTTGGTTCTGTTCCTCTGGTGACCCATTGAACATGTTAGAAGTTGGTTCTGTTCCTCTGATGACCCATTGAACATGTTTGAAGTTGGTTCTGTTCCTCTGGTGACCCGCTGAACATGTTAGAAGTTGGTTCTGTTCCTCTGGTGACCCATTGAACATGTTAGAAGTTGGTTCTGTTCCTCTGGTGACCCATTGAACATGTTAGAAGTTGGTTCTGTTCCTCTGGTGACCCATTGAACATGTTAGAAGTTGGTTCTGTTCCTCTGGTGACCCATTGAACATGTTAGAAGTTGGTTCTGTTCCTCTGATGACCCATTGAACATGTTAGAAGTTGGTTCTGTTCCTCTGATGACCCTTCTTGTCTTTCTGCGTCAGATATCCAAACTTGGACTTTGGCTGGAAGAGATCCATCGACAGTAAAACCTTCATCTCCTGTTCTGAGTTCTGCAGCGAGGGAGGTGACGGTCCCTGTCAGCACCAGGAGACTGTGACCTCTGACCCCGCCCCCCGAACACCTCCCAGTACTGACCACTCTTCCACGCCCGAGCAGGAGCCATTCACGGCCCTGGAAGCGGGCGACGCCCCCTGCACCAGGAACTTAACTAACGGCACCGCCCTCGTTGCCGACGGAGACGACGACGGCCCCCGAGACAAGCACCTTCTCCAACGTGACAATTGCCAACGCTCGCCGCCGGGAGCCGCCGGACGGCAGAGCCCCGAATCAAAACAAAGTTCTACCTCAGTTCCTGTGCAGCCCCCCCTCAGCTCCTGTCCTCCTCAGCCCAGCGATGAATGTACAGCAGGGAGGACCTCAGACCACACACATAAAGCTACCTCAGTCTGCAGCCCGGCAGCCACGGCCCCCGACTCCCCCGACCCCCAGTACGGACGCCCCGCAGGAGATTCCCCCAAGAGCCTGGGGCCCAACCCGGGCCTCATCCTGCAGGCCCTCACCCTCTCCAACGCCAGCGACGGCTTCAACCTGGAGCGGCTGGAGATGCTGGGAGACTCCTTCCTGAAGCACGCCATCACCACCTACCTGTTCTGCACCTACCCCGACGCTCACGAGGGACGGCTCAGCTACATGCGCAGCAAGAAGGTCAGACGCCCTCTTTATTATTCTTATTATTACTCCTCACTGACTGACCTGAGGAGCAGACGGTCTGCTGTTCAGGGCGGTGCAGCAGCTCGTCACTATGGGAAGAATGACCCAAATCATTTTTGATTTATTATTAAAAACTAGATTTTTTTTTCCCCCTGATATGTTACACATTGAAAGATCATTTTTTGTGTGTTCAGCGGACTTAAAGAACTAAACCATGTTGTGCTTGTAGTTCTGTATCATTTTGTAGAAAAATTAGGAAAGTAAACTGCAGTGATGCGGTCCTACTCAAACACTGTCTGTGTTTGAGTGGTTTTGTTGTGATCTCGGGAGAAGATCTGCAGAAACCTGCTGATCTTTAATCCGTCTGCATCAGAGCAGAAGAATAACAGGACGATCAGTCTTCACTGGTGGACTGAAGCTGCCTTTGGTAAACGACCTCGTGTTACTGACGCCGTGTCCGTTGTCCAGGTGAGCAACTGTAACCTGTACCGTCTGGGGAAGAAGAAGGGGCTGCCCAGCAGGATGGTGGTGTCCATCTTCGACCCTCCTGTGAACTGGCTGCCTCCTGCATACGTGGTCAACCAGGACAGGAGCAGCATCGACAAACTGGACTCGGAGGAGGTCAGTGGACTTCCTGTTTTATCTCTGTGCTGTGGATCTGTTTCAGCTCTCCTGCAGACGAATGATTGAAGTGTGTTGAGGTCCAATCGGTCTGTGGATGTGTTTGTTGATTCTGTTGTGAGTGTTGTGATGCTGTGTGACCACCAGAGGGCAGACTTCTACCCCGTCCCCTCAGCTTTTCACTCATGAATGAAGGCCATCAGGAGCCTCATGTATAATAGAAACAGCTCAGTGCATTAAATAGAACACATCTGGAAACTCTTAGTGCAAATATTAAAATATAAACCAAGGAGACAACCGGAAACAAAGGAGACTTCAAAATTTTCTTTTATCATATCACATTTTTGGATCAAACCAATCTGCCTCATCAGTAAGTGAATGTGATAAAGGAGCACTTGGCAGCGCCCTCTACGGGATGGTCGCCCTTCAGAACGAAGGTAGAAGGAGTTGGACTTAACATGTTAAATGGAGGAAATGGGACACGACCTGTTGCATCAACAGTAGCAGCAATTCTCCAAAGTTAATTATTAAAATGTTTGTAAGTCTCAGGAATTTTATTATTAAATGTATGGAACTATTCAGATTGATAAAATGGTGTATGTCAGAGAATCATCTATTAATGATCACAAACAAGACTTCATTCAATTTGTTTAAACCACAAATATGTTTATTATCACAAAGAATACAAAAATATTATTGAAAAAGATCTATTTATTTATTAATTTATTTTATGGACCATTTCTCATGTTCTGCGTGTTAAAAAGTATTCCCAGGATTATTATGGTGTGAATAGCAACAGTAGGTTTGTGAGTGATCTCCTCACAACACAAACACCTGTTGAAGTCACATGACAGGCACGTTGTGTTGTTTCACCTGCAGCAGGAAGCTTCTTCTAAATGCCTGTAATTACCACTTCCTGTCCGTATGAATGAAAGCCATCAGGAGCCTCATGTATAATAGACCAGGTAGCTATTATATTATAGTATAATAGACCACGGACGCGTCCTCTCGGTGTCCTTGTCCTGTCTCACCGTCCTCCTGTCTGTGTGATTCTTTCAGGCCAAAGAGGAGCTGCTGGCCAACGGGCGATCAGGGAACAACTCTGAGGAGGATGATGAAGAGGAAGACGTGGACGAAGACGGAGAGCTGATGCTGAAGGACGAGCCGAAGGACGAGGTGAACATGGAGGACGACCTGGAGTACTACAAGGAGCACATCCGCTTCATCGACAACATGCTGCTGGGCTCCGGAGCATTCGGGAAAAAGATCTCTCTGAGCACCTTCCCCCCGTCTCTGGCCCCGCCCCCCGTCTCGGGCCCCGCCCCCTCCGTGGAGGCACCGTACGAGTGGAAGGCCCCCAAGAAGCCCCACCACCCCACCGCCCCCCACTACCCCGCGGAGCAGCCGCCCAGCGGGCCGTCGGCCGATGAGTTCGACTACAGCTCGTGGGACGCCATGTGCTACCTGGACCCCAGCAAGGCGGGGGAGGAGGACGACTTCGTGGTGGGCTTCTGGAACCCGTCGGAGGAGAACTGCGGCACCGAGCTCGGCAAGCAGTCCATCTCCTACGACCTGCACACGGAGCAGTGCATCGCAGACAAGAGCATCGCCGACTGCGTGGAGGCGCTGCTGGGCTGCTACCTGACCAGCTGTGGAGAGAGAGCCGCCCAGATGTTCCTCTGCTCGCTGGGCCTCAAGGTGAGACGGCCCGCCCTCCCCGTTCTCAGGTAGCGGGTCGGTCTGCAGCCGCCCTGATCGGCGTGTGTTTCTCTGAGTTCAGGTGTTGCCGTTGCAGCGAGGCGTCCTGACCGGCGCCGTGCTGCACGCCTGTCTGAGCGGCGCCGTGGACCTGAGCTACGGCTGGCTGAAGATCCCCCCCCGCTGCCTCCTGGACCATCCGGACGCAGAGCGGACGCTCCACCACCTCATCTCCGGCTTCGAAAACTTTGAGAAGAAGATCAACTACACGTTTGAGAACAAGGCGTACCTCCTGCAGGCCTTCACCCACGCGTCCTACCATTACAACACCATCACAGGTCGGACGCCTCCTCTAATGTTACTGCAGCTCGCTGGCATTTAAAGTCTTTACTGTTCACAAAGATATGAAATACTAGTTTAGATAAATGGTGATGTTGGCAGTTCATGCTGTAATATTTAGATCAGATGCAACAGAAGTCACTTAAAAGGTTGAAATAATGACTAACTTGGTTTGTAATGGATCCTTGTATGTTTGGAATCGATCGGTTGTCAGACTGCTGTTTGTTGATCCCACCGTGATGTCACCTGTTTGTGAGCTGCTGGTTTGAAGATTTATTTAATGACATTTACTGACTATTTCATGAGGTTCATTCTTTTTCAATGAGTTTATTGGAGCCAGACATTAGTGACCCCTAGTGGCCCTGCAGGTTAAGGCACTTCTGCTTTGTTTTAACTGATCAGACCCAGAGACGATAAATGTTTTTATATTTTCATACATGTGGTGGCTCCATAAAACGACATATTAGATCTCCACCTTCTACCGGTGGTGTCGCAGTGATTCATGATCCACAGAAGAGGGTTGGAGATGTGTGGTGGTTGTTCTGCTGATGGTTGTCATGCAGCGAGGTTTCAACAAGACCAGTTCTTCATGGTATGATAACCTTCTCTGACTGTTAGTGTTATTATTATTATTATTATTATTATTATTATTAATACTATTCATATCTTTATCAGTTCCATTGTTTTTAGTGCCCTATTAAAAAGCTCGTCCGACTGTCTGTACATTAAACTCACTCAGCTGGAACTGGTTGAGTTGGGATGTGGAGAAAGATTTCAGCAGCACATTTTATGACGTCTGTTTATGAACGGGACACGTTCTATAATCAGCGTAGATGAAGATGTAGTTTGAAGATGTCTGATGTGTTTCCTCCTTCAGACACTCTGCGTCCACCTTTTTTATAAGCTGGACATCCGTCCTTGAGGACAAGCTCACGTTTATGTTGAAGATGTCTGAAGTTATCTGCCGTTGTTTTAATGAGTTATTCGGGCTTGGAGATGGCGGTATCGTGAGTTTCCTTGTCTCGGCTGAATCTGTGTGTGTGGCGCCCCCTGCTGAGACTGACAGGAGAGTGGCAGCGTGCAGGCGAGCTTCTCTGCTCGTTGCATGTTATTTTATTTTTTTTTCAATACAATAATAATAACAATAACAATAACAAGCTCTTGTGCAGGAAATAATACCCATCCATTTTAATCCTGTGGTACCTGCTCTGTGGCTCAATGTGTCCTGTCAGGATGTCTCAGCCTGGTTTTAAAGGGGCCAGTTATTCAAATAGTGAATAAAACCAGCATGCAGTGGATGAACTGAATCCATGGCAACCACAGCCGGACTGAAGCAGAGCCATCAGACACCACCGTGTTCCTGCTGATGATGCTGCAGCGAATCGTTAATCCGGTGGATTAAACCTGTATTTTAATCCACCTCTTCACTTCCTCCTCAGATTGTTACCAGCGGCTGGAGTTCCTCGGTGATGCAATCCTCGACTACCTCATAACAAAGCACCTTTATGAAGACCCGCGGCAGCACTCCCCCGGCGTGCTGACCGACCTGCGCTCGGCGCTCGTCAACAACACCATCTTTGCCTCTCTGGCCGTCAAGTACGACTACCACAAGTACTTCAAGGCCATCTCGCCGGAGCTTTTCCACGTCATCGACGACTTCGTGCAGTTTCAGCTGGAGAAGAACGAGATGCAAGGAATGGACTCGGAGGTGAGTCGTGGTTCTGGTGTTGGGACGGAAGGACCGGAAACAACCGCCGGAGGTTTGAACCCTGAAATAACCGTCAGCGTCCAAACAAGATTCTCCTGAAGGAGAACGGTGTCGGATCGATTTCTTCTGAAACTCCTCCGTCGGATCGTTCAAGCCTCCAAAGCTCCTTTTGTTCTGACGCGTGTTGAGATGTCGTCAGCTAACGGCCTTTTGTGTTGTCGCCTCCAGCTGAGACGCTCTGAAGAAGACGAGGAGAAGGAGGAGGACATCGAAGTCCCGAAGGCCATGGGGGACATCTTTGAGTCGCTGGCCGGAGCCATTTACATGGACAGCAGGATGTCCCTGGAGACGGTGTGGCAGGTGTATTATCCAATGATGAGGCCACTAATAGGTGAGCACACACACACCTGTTGTTCCAGTTCAACGTCATGATTGATGACCACAATATTCATCAGTGGTGTCCACATGTTGTATGACCCCCCCCCCCCCCCCCACACACAGAGAAGTTCTCTGCCAACGTGCCACGCTCTCCTGTGAGGGAGCTGCTGGAGATGGAACCAGAAACTGCCAAGTTCAGGTAGAAGCTCAACACTCACTCGTCTGTATTAAAGGCTGCTGCAGTCATGCGTGTAAACACATGTGTGCGTGTAAACACGCGTGTGGATCAGTGAGTTGGGACTGTTGCAGGTGCGCGTGAACGGAGTGCAGGTGTTACAGCCTTCATGTGTAGGTATCCTGAACGGTGACTCACTGACCCCTCTGGTGGTACATAGTGGTATTACGAGACAGGACGGCTAGCTGGTTAGCATGTCTAATAACATGAATTCGTTTTGAATGCTGTAAAGTAATAATCGTACTTATTGAACCTTTTAAAATGTCAAATATTTCCAGGGGGTGAACGCCTGTGTTCAGGTTAGTGTATGTATTATATGCAGTGTAAGTGTTTGCGTCTCTTGTGCCTGCAGCCCTGCAGAGAGGACGTACGATGGGAAGGTCCGGGTCACGGTGGAGGTCGTCGGGAAGGGCAAGTTTAAAGGCGTCGGCCGCAGCTACCGGATCGCCAAGTCGGCAGCGGCGCGACGAGCTCTTCGCAGCCTCAAAGCCAATCAACCTCAGGTCCAAACCAGCTGAGCTCGCAGCATTAGCACCTAAGCTATTGATTGATCACGGAGGGAAGGCGACCTCGGCTTCCCGACCCAGCGACGCTTTGATCCCTGAATCTTCAGCCTGTGACGGCTCGACCGAGGCGGCCAGGGAACACTGTGGAGACACGACAGAAGAAGCAGACAGATTTCACATCAGATCTTTTACCTTTTTTCAGTTTTTGTTTTGTTTTGCGCAAACACAATCTTTACTTTCCCTCTCTGCTTTGTGTAATCACATGAGTGCTTTATTAATGTTTAGTGAAGTGTTTAAGAAGGTCAGGTCAACGTGTCAATTCCTCACCATGTTTCTTTTTGTTTAGTTTTAACCTCTGTGTCAGTGAGATGAGGCTTATGCTTATTGTGTAGTATTAGATTGTACATAGTTCAATCAGAGGTGTAAATCAAAATATGTAGGAAGGAAAAAAAAAAACGCTAAACTCCTCAGCCTGTGCACTAGTGCCAGTCAGTTTTAAAGCGGTTTTAAGACGCTAACAGCAGACGTGGCGAACAGATGACCACTGGAGCCAAACCTGGTGGACTTCTGTCTGAAATCTGTCTGGAAATGGTATTCTTGATCATTTTTGCACTTATTCCATTAGGGTCTGTTATTTTGAGAATTGTGTGGTCACATTGGCACCAAAATCATAAACGTAGCAAAGTACATAGATATATATATATAGATATATATATATGTATACATATGTATATATCTATATATATATATATATACATATGTATAAAACAAAAGAAGAAGAAAAAAGAAATCCATAGATGATATTCTTGGCCTTAGATACGAAGGCTCTCCCTCATCCTGCGACACGGATAGGAATTTCAACATTCCCGGTTACTGTAATTTAAACTAGTTTTTAAGCGCACTTGAGGTTGCATGTTCTTGTAGCTTATGTATAAACCATGACAACTGGATGGCTTCTATAAATGTTCTAAATCTATGGATATATCTAGAGTGTGAGAGCGATATTAGATGTTTATGGCATTATCTTGGTAATTTGGTTTAACATGTTTTGATACTTAGTGGATGGAGGTCAATATTAGTCCTGTTTTGCGCACTAAATGTCTCCACGCAGGAATCATCCCGTTTTGATATGAGGAAGACATATCACACGTTCAATATGCTGCAGACTTTTCTACTAATTGGATACTCGTGTAAGACGCTGAATCTCTTCAAGTAGTCTTTGTGTTGCTCATCCCGTACCTACCAAAGCTAGAGCAGATGTGACACGATGAGGTGAAGGGATTCTTCGGGATAAAGATACCAGCCGGTTTCGTTCAGACAAATTTTGCTTCTTGCTAAATGTCTTTTTGTTTTTCCTCATCATTAAGCCCTTTTTCACTTGAATACCTCAGTTAATTGCATGCGTTTTCTTGTCTTTATTTTTTTCTTTTTTGTTTGGTGCTATGTTTTTTGTATTGAGCTTGAATTTCTCATCCTTTTTGCACTGTAACTATAATACCTCTTTATTTGACCCCTTTTTTTTTTTTTTTTTTGAAATCTGTTTGGTTTGGTTGTCCCGTCGGTCAGCCATCGAGCTGTGCTGTCGACTCCCCCCCCCCCCCCCCCTCCCGTGCTTGAGGTTGAGTCTTGATGATTTTGGTGGGTGGGGATAGGAAGGTTTGTTTTGTTCCCCAGCATTCATCCGTTTAACTTCATCCGTTTAAGATCCCAGGAAAGGTTGATGAGATGAGGCTCAGTGCTGCAGAGGTGATCAGATTCAACGCTAAAGACACTGCTAAACATGGACGGAGAAATACTTCACCGTCTCTTCATAATTAGGGTTGGAGGAGACGTTTACCTGTGTGGTTTCCAAACTGTGTCGGTGTATCTGAGGACAGGGAAGCAGACTACCTCAAAGGACAGCGGTCTCGGTGGGATATCCACAAGATGGCGACTCGCGTCAGTGAGTGGCAGCGACGTCAGTATCGTCTGTCCAATGTAAAAGAAACAGATCAGGCTCAGCAGACTGGATTTAAATCACACTGAACATTTATTCATTTGTAGACTTCATTTGAATTTGTAAAAGCAGTTAAATTGTTTTTTTTCTTCTAAACTAAACATATTTCAGCTGACAATTTCAACCCTATTTTAGTTCCTCTCCAAATAACTGCTTTGCCATGTCGTTAAATGGCTTCAGCCTGACCGGCTGACTAAAGACAGTCTGTACTCCTGTAGTCAGACTCTGGCCGGGCTGAAGTCTTCTTAGAAACATACCTGAGATTCATTACAGTTTAAATCTGAAACCAGTGTGAACCGGAGCTTTTAGGACTCAGTTGGGCCTGAAGATCTTTAGTCTGTAAAACAAGAAGACCTGAGCTGATTGGAGGAAAATGATGTCGTCCTGTTTCTGTTCCTGGGTGGACCGGCGTTTCAGCAGTAAAGACTGTGAACTTCTGAAATCCTTCAGCTATTGTGAAAAAATCAGTTACACTACAAAACTATCGTACATCATCTACAACCTGTTACTGTCAGAGTGCAGTCTGTCGTCAGCTGTCTCCCCCCCCCACCCCCCCCGCCCCCTCCGGGCCCCCGTCTCACCCTCCGCCCCCTCCGGCCCCCCCGTCTCACCCTCCGCCCCCCCGCCCCCCGTCTCACCCCCCGCCCCCCTCCGGCCCCCCCGCCCCCCGTCTCACCCTCCGCCCCCTCCGGCCCCCCCGTCTCACCCTCCGCCCCCCGTCTCACCCTCCGCCCCCCCCCCCCCGTCTCACCCTCCTATTAAAACAGAATGTGAACTGGAGCCACGCCCACTGTATTTGTATCTGTGACTGATGGAAAATAAGGATCTCAAATAATGTCTTCGGCCACAAGTGTCAGCGCTGCGACCTCGTCTGTTCCTCTGCCCTTCGGTGATGTGGAGGTCGCTGTGACGCTGAAGTTCAGAGCGGACTATTTTATTTTTCTCCTTTTTTGTACATGTAGCAAAATTGAGCATTGCACTTGGGCGCCATCTTTACCTCATGTCAGAGAAAGGGAGTGAACAATGGAGGAAACAAGACGTGTATATACGATGCTGTAATGTAAAGTAGTAACTTGTGGTTCAGGCTTTGCTGCTGTTTCAATTGCTGGTGTCCCATTTAAACAGAATAGGGGGGGGGGGGGGTGGGGGGGGGGTTATCACCTGATAAATACACTGTAAAAAGAAATGTGTAATTTGAGGCTAAAATATCTGGACGTCCCGCCTTAAACAGGTTGTTTGGACGTGAACCCTGTTGGTTAATCCCCCCCACCCCCAACCACCCCGCCCCCCCACTCCACTGTTTTACAAGACCAACCTCCTGCAGCCCCTTTATCAGAGACTTAAAGGAAAAATCCACTCCGAGCTCGTCCAGCATCATCAGGTTGATGATTCTGATGCCGATCGGCCGTCTGAAGTCGTGTGGGAGGATTTAGATTTAACGTTGGCGTCGTGTTTCCTTCCTTTAATGGACATAAAACGAGTCCTACAACACACGAAGGCTGTAAACGAAGCTTCAACATTCGGCCGACAGTTCGGAGCTCAAGTGTCCCAACGTTTAAAGAAGTTCAAGTAAACTTTAGCATGAATGTCGGTGAGGAAACTTCTTCATCTGTGACCAGAGACCAGAATCTGGTTTCGGTGTCGTCGTCCAGCTGCAGCCGCAGACGTCCTGCGAGCGTTCAAGCTGCCTGAACTTGGACTTCAGCTTCACTGTGGATGAAACTGGAACTTTTTGGCGCTAATCGACAGAAAAGAAATGTTAGTGAAAGTCTCGTGTCTGATTGAAGACGGTAGACGAGGACGAGCGGCCGGTCCTCCTGTAGTTCTGTTGTGCAGCTGCACGGACCTCCAACGTGGTTCTGATGTTTCTCCTGTTTGACAGCAGCCAGCTCGTCATGTTTTCCTGATCTGACTGGATACGTAACGTCTTGTCCTTCCTTCTTAGCTCCAACGTAGGACCGCCATAATATTCAGCACGGACTCCCTCCATCCACACATTTTATTATCAGACTCTATTCCTGGGAAGATGTCGAGCTCATCGGAGGTCAACGATGAAGATGGTGAAACAGGAGGATCAAATATATCGTTTTCTGTCGATCGCTGTCAAAATAAAAAAATCCAGTTTACATCCACTGAGTCCAAACTGAGAGTTTTACATCATGTAGGAGCTGCATCTGACCCCTGACCCCTGAACTCTGACCTCTGACAGGCAGTATCTCCTCCACCTGTATCTGTGTCTCCGGGTGGGTTTTTCCTTTAAGGACTGGTCAGTGTGAACTTGATAATCGTGGAGGGATCTTATATCGGTCTCATAAACCAGCAGCGAGCAGCAGAACACCAGCAGAGTGAACAGAACCAGAACTTATGGGCCATCACGACCTGCAGCCGATATTTAAGGGACATTGGAATTGAAATTGAACTCCTCACTCATACTGTAATACCGAGCTGCAGTGGTTTGCGGTCTGCACCTTATGGATCACAAATACCTTTAATTGTTTTCTTTGGATATTTTTTTTTTTTTTTATAATTGTAGCCCAGTATATCTACAATAAAGTAATGGTATGTCATTCACTCTGGAGTGTGTGTGTGTGTTCATCTTCTAAAGATCGTTTATAATCTAAAGTCAGGTTTAACTTGTTAAATTAGACATTATTTCTGAATGTTAAATTTTGTAGGAGGAGGTGCAGCTCGGCCCGGTCCTGATCCGTCCATCAGATCTTGACCCGTCCATCAGGTCCTGATCCGTCCATCAGATCTTGACCCGTCCATCAGGTCCTGACCCGTCCATCAGGTCCTGACCCATCCATCAGATCCATCAGATCTTGACCCGTCCATCAGATCTTGACCCGTCCATCAGGTCCTGACCCGTCCATCAGGTCCATCAGGTCCTGACCTGCGGGCCGTTGTGACGGGTGCAAGCAGCTGTGGATTTTTCAGCATATTATTTTGTAGACGTTGGGTCCGGTGCAGTTGGTGCTGGAGATGAAGTATTGCACTTTTCTACCACTTGTGTCCACTATGTGGCGCTGTGTCTCATCAGCACTCTTTTCTTGGCTGTTTTGAGGTGCATCTGTTCAAACTGCTGGCAAAAGTACAGGAAAACATTCGTTAGTGTACGACTCCTGTAAATCTGCAAAAATGGCCACTAAATTCAAAATGGCCGACTTCCTCTTGTGTTTCGCTCATGGTGCCAGGAGACTTTTTTGCAGCTCGGTATGATGCACGTGTTCACCATATTCGGTACACGTAGGTGAAAGTAGCTGCAGCAGCTGTGGGGCGGTAGTGAGCCATTTGGCCACGCCCACTCCTGATGAGAAAACATGGAATATTTTGCTGACAGTGACAGAAGCGCTGGATCCAATCAAACAGCTCAACTTTGAATCTTTATCTTTCTAAACATTTGAGACAGAAATGTCCCTCCCTGATGACGGAGGTCCAACACCTGGTCCCTGTTCTCCTGACGGGACTCTCTGCTCACGCCTGGTTTCATTCAGCCTCCCGCCGTCTGAGGCTCGTCAGCAGCACCCTGTTTATTGGCTGGTGGAGGAGCCGGTGGAGGAGCTGGTGGAGGAGCCTGTTGACTATTCACCACAGCAGCCTTATCGGGCCCCGGGGACCCGGCAGCAGGGACACCCGGAGAACAGGTTCACCGCAACACCCGGGCTACAGTCAGCTCAGCTGCATGTTCATTTAACTCGTATCCTCTTTCATTCATAATTTATTCAACTTTAGAGGCCGACATGTTGATAAAATGTGAAGATAAAAGTTTGATCACTGTTGGTGATCCTGAGAAAGAGATCTGAGATCAGCTGTATGTTATGGTTAATGCAGGTTCTGGTCTGTAGCTGATTAATATCAGATTAATATCTGATTAATATCAGATTAATATCTGATTAATATCAGATTAATATCTGATTAATATCTGATTAATATCAGATTAATATCTGATTAATATCTGATTAATATCTGCCCTCTTGTTGTTATTAGTTGGATCATCAGTGGTTTGTGTTTGTTGCAGAATGAAAGCTGATTGGAGCATTTGAAGTGTCAGCCAATAGGAAGAGGAGCTGCTGAGATAATTAACATGTCAACTTTAACAAGGCTGAAAGCTGCAGCTCCTCCTTTTGCTCTTCCTTAATCCTCCCTCCTTTTTCATCTTCCTCCACCTCCATCTCCCTCCTCCTCCTTCATCTCCCTCCTCCCTCCACCTTCATCTCTCTCCTCCTCCTCCCTCCTTTTTCATCTCCCTCCACCTCCATCTCTCTTCTCCTCCTTCATCTCCCTCCTCCCTCCACCTCCATCGCTCTCCTCCATCTCCCTCCTCCTCCATCTCCCTCCACCTCCTCCACCCAACCTGCCTTCTGAGGCCACAGGTCCTCCTCCACCTTTTAATACAACTCCTTCCCAGACGTGTGATGAGACGTAAATATTGAGATGAGGTTTGTTCCTGCAGCAGCGTGGGAGCAGAGGAGCAGAGGAGCAGAGGAGCTGCTCCGTAATTAGAAACATCATTCCACCTCCTGCTTGGCCTATTTTCACTCGGCATCACGGAGTGTTGCAGGTAAATTGCTCCCTGTACTCCTGCGAGGACGGTAATGAGCTGTGGTTAGGTCTGACACCACGTCTCCTTCATTTAACCTAAATGAGAAATATGCATCAACTGGGCGACGAAATCAGAGCGACTTTAAATATGATACGAGAGGAGGTGAAGCACACGTCTGATATGAGGCTGCTGATGGAAACATACTCGCATCAGCCTGTGTGTGTGTGTCTCTGTCTGTCTGTCTGTCTGTCTGTCTGTCTGTGTGTCTCTGTCTCTCGTCAAGTCAACTCCTGGAAGAAAAAAAAAACTTATTATACAGATAATAATATATGAAAAACATCTCGGCTCCGGCTTCGTTCCAGACGGCAGGTTTTCACTGCATTTCCACTAATTGTACGCTTCAGGGAGATTTGGTCTCCTCCTACCAGACCAGTGTTCAGATGAGGAGACATTTTATGGACTCAGACATGTCAAACCTCCGATAACATGAAGTTTGTCCCCTGGCAGAGCTTCCTGCTTCCTGTTCCACAGCTCAGATTTGTTTTTTAATTTGTTGTCTGAGGATGTTTTTTACAGCGTTCTCATCCCTGACCGAGATCAGCATCAGTCCATGGAGGAGTCACATGAGGAGAAGAAGGAGCAGGACTGAGGGAGGAAGAGGAGAAGTTTCTGTTGACATGTTCAGGCCTCCAGAAGGTTCAGATGGTGAGTACTTCTATGATGCTGGTGGAGCCTCTAGTGGCCATTTGATTAACTGCAGTTTTTGTCTACATGTTTCAGGTTGTTGTGGACACGTCGTGAGGGAGAACCTCTGGTGGAGGACAAGAGGACAGGAGGACACCCAGCAGAGCAGCTGGAGGTCAGTCTGGAACACACACCGATGCTGATGTTCTGGTTCAGATGTTCTGGTACCAGATGTTCTGGTTCAGATGTTTTAGTACCAGATGTTCTGGTTCAGATGTTCTAGTACCAGATGTTCTGGTTCCGATGTTTTAGTACCAGATGTTCATTCTAGTTCAGATGTTCTGGTTCAGATGTTCTAGTAACAGATGTTCTGGTTCAGATGTTCCAGTACCAGATGTTTGTTCTGGTTCAGATGTTGTGATTCAGATGTTCTGGTTCAGATGTTCTGGTTCTGATGTTCTGGTTCTGTGTCTCTGCTGCATCATGTGATGTTTAGAGGATGTTTTATCACCTGAGCCAGGTCCTGCAGGACATGAAGCTCCAACACAGCAGACACGTCTGTATGTTCTATGTTGTCTATGTTCTGTATGTTTTGTCTGTTCTATGTTCTGTATGTTCTATGTTCCATGTTCTGTGTTCCATGTTCTGTTTGTTCTGTATGTTCTATGTTCCGTATCTAATGTATGTTCTATATGTTCCGTAGGTTCCGCATGTTCTATGTTCCATGTGTTCTATATGTTCCGTCCGTCCTGTATGTTCCATATGTTCTATATGTTCCGTACGTTCTGTATGTTCTATGTTCCGTAGGTTCAGTGGGTTCCGTATGTTCTGGACGTTCTGTATGTTCCGTACGTTCTGTATGTTCTGTATGTTCTGTATGTTCCGTACGTTCTGTATGTTCTATGTTCCGTAGGTTCAGTGGGTTCCGTATATTCTGGACGTTCTGTATGTTCTGGAAGTTCTGCATGTTCCGTACGTTCCGTATGTTCATATGTTCCGTACGTTCTGTATGTTCTGTAGGTTCAGTGGGTTCTGTATGTTCTGTAGGTTCAGTGGGTTCCGTATGTTCCATAGGTTCAGTGGGTTCCGTATGTTCCGTACGTTCTGTATGTTGTATGTTCTGTACGTTCCGTACGTTCCGCATGTTCCGTATCTACTGTATGTTCCGTACGTTCTGTATGTTCCGTACGTTCTGTATGTTCCGTACGTTCCGTACATTCCGTATGTTCCGTACGTTCCGTACGTTCTGGACGTTCTGTATGTTCCGTACGTTCTGTATGTTCATATGTTCCGTACGTTCTGTATGTTCTATGTTCTGTAGGTTCAGTGGGTTCCGTAAGTTCCGTATGTTCTGGAAGTTCTGTATATTCTGTATGTTCTGTGTGTTCCGTACGTTCTGTATGTTCCGTAGGTTCAGTGGGTTCCGTATGTTCCATACGTTCCGTATGTTCTGTATGTTCCATATGTTCCGTACGTTCTGTATGTTCTATGTTCCGTATCTACTGTATGTTCCGTACGTTCTGTACGTTCTGTATGTTCTGTACGTTCTGTATGTTCCGTATATTCTGTATGTTCATATGTTCCGTACGTTCCGTACGTAGGGCGTGTCGGTAAAGATGAGCCACAGCAGGAATATATCTCCTGAGTCAGCTCAAAGCAGGTCGAGGGTTATTATTAATATTAATATGAATTAATATCATGTTCAGACACATGAACAGACGTGTTAAACACTGTGTATTAATATTAATATTAATATTAATATTAATATCCCACTCCATTAATGATTTAAACAACCTTGTGATTGAGTTCATGATATAAACATGAAGCTGACTTGTCTGTTGAACTGAATCAGTCGTTGGAGCTTCATGACGCAGCAGCTGATCTCAGACATGAAAGACTTCAAGTTAACTACAAATGAACGAATTAAAGGACATAAAGAGGAAACCGTTGTGGTTCAGTAGCAGCTGAGTGTTCGAGGGAACGTGAGTCCTTCATGTGGTCACATGAACAATGTTCCCTTTTTTAAACCACGACTTCTTTCTCACCTTAATGAGCTTCTCACCTGAACGCACAAGAACCACAGACGACCTGCCAGAACCAGCCGACCCAGGAGCACATCGTAAGGTTCTGTTGGGTCGAACGTTTCACTCGACGTGATCTGTCGAGTCACAGAGAACATTCATGCACAGAAACCGAGTTCCTGCACCTTCTTCAGGACAAACGACGTCAGAGCATCAGATCTTTACTGAAGAATGGAATGAAGTCTGTCAGGACCTGTTAAATCTGAGCTGTTGTTCTTGAAACTAAATCACTGAGGGAAGAACAGGAATCAGAAAACAGCTCTATGGCTGATCATCGACTCCACGGAGCAATAAGAAAACATATAATCGTATAAAGATGCTCCTATGAAGGCCGACAGGGAAGAACAGAGTCTCAGCACATTTCTACCTCCGATTTAAAGCCCTCTGTGACTGATGCCGTCTGTGGTGGCTGATGAAGATGAGGAAGATGAGATGAAGGTATCGGAGTGCAGTTCTGCCGAGCGTCTCGGTGACATGGATACGAGCAGAGATGAGCCGCGGCATCTCGTTGTGTTGTGATTGGTAACCAGGTCCAGCTGTGACCATGAAATCAGGACTTAGTGTAATTAGCCACTTTGAAGCAGAGATTTAATACCAAAATCTCCGACTAAATACCCGCGGATCTGCTGCTACTTGATGATAATCTGATATCCAAACCTCTCGTCTCATGTATTTTCCTTCTTAACAACCGTGCTGCTCCGGAGCAGAGGGATGGAAGCTGGCTTCCATTTGGACCGTCTGTTCCCGGGCCAGACAGAAATTCTGTGGTGCGATACCCTCAATTCTTATTTGTAGGCCGGAGCCCAACATGACACATGAAGGGAAGAGAAGGAGCCGGAGTTTAATGTTCCACTTATTAGGAGGGTTCTCCCCCTGTGTGTGTGTGTGTGTGTGTGTGTGTGTGTGTGATTGTGTGTGTGTGTGTGTGTTATGTGTGATTGTGTGTGTGTGTGTATGTGTGTGTGTGTGTGTGTGTGTGTGTGTGTGTGTGTGGTGATTGTGTGCGTATGATTGTGTGTGTGTGTGTGTGTTATGTGTGATTGTGTGTGTGTGATTGTGTGTGTGTGTGTGTGTGTGTGTGTGTGTGTGTGTGTGTATGTGTGTGGTGTGTGTGGGTGGGTGGGTGGGTGGGGTGGGTGTGGGTGTGGTGTGGGTGTGTGTGCGTGTGTGCGTGCGTATGATTGTGTGTGTGTGTGTTATGTGTGTGTGTGTGTGTGTGATTGTGTGTGTGTGTGTGATTGTGTGCGTATGATTGTGTGTGTGTGTTATGTGTGATTGTGTGTGTGTGTGTATGTGTGTGTGTGATTGTGTGTGTGTGTGTGTGTGTGTGTGTGTGTGTGTGTGTGTGTGTGTGGTGTGTGTGGTGTGGGTGGGTGGGTGGGTGGTTGGGTGGGTGTGGGTGTGGTGTGGGTGTGTGTGCGTGTGTGCGTGCGTATGATTGTGTGTGTGTGTGTTATGTGTGTGTGTGTGTGTGTTATGTGTGTGTGTGTGTGTGTGATTGTGTGTGTGTGTGTGTGTGAGTGTGTGTGTGTGTGTGTCAGGGTTCTGGTTCTGGTTCTGGGTGGTACGTTCCTCTCAGTTCCTTCACTGACTTTTATTCTGTTGGGTTCCAGCCAACATTTTTACATGAGTGGATCAGTAGGTGTGTCATGTGACAGGAAGTAGCAGCTCTGTGTCGTGGTGATTCATGCAGAATGTGTTTGGAGGTCGATTTGAGTCAAAACATCCAATAAAATCAAATCTCAAAATTAAAAGGTAAAAGTTGCCAACAGATTGTGTATCTGTGTAAATGAAAACAGGTGAAGAGCACACACACCTCCGTTTGTTCACTCAGTCCAACAAGATACACAACATCTGAGAATTCTAATTGGTCCGGTCTGAGGGAGATGGTCCGGTCCGGTCTGAGGGAGATGGTCCGGTCCGGTCTGAGGGAGATGGTCCGGTCCGGTCTGAGGGAGATGGTCCGGTCCGGTCTGGTCTGAGGGAGATGGTCCGGTCCGGTCTGAGGGAGATGGTCCGGTCTGAGGGAGATGGTCCGGTCCGGTCTGAGGGAGATGGTCCGGTCTAAGGGAGATGGTCCGGTCTGAGGGAGATGGTCCGGTCCGGTCTGAGGGAGATGGTCCGGTCTGAGGGAGATGGTCCGGTCCGGTCTGAGGGAGATGGTCCGGTCCGGTCTGAGGGAGATGGTCCGGTCTGAGGGAGATGGTCCGGTCCGGTCTGAGGGAGATGGTCCGGTCTGAGGGAGATGGTCCGGTCCGGTCTGAGGGAGATGGTCCGGTCTGAGGGAGACGGTCCGGTCCGGTCTGAGGGAGATGGTCCGGTCTGAGGGAGATGGTCCGGTCCGGTCTGAGGGAGATGGTCCGGTCCGGTCTGAGGGAGACGGTCCGTTCTGTTCTGTTCTGTTCTGTTCTGTTCTGAGAGAGATGGTCCGGTCCTCCAGCGCTGAAAGCTGAGCTGCTGCAAGGACACTGATGAGGCATAAATGGACCTCAGCTGTTTAAAGCCCTCATGCCCCCCCCCCCCCCCCCCCACACACACACACACACACACCTTCAGGTCCAGAATCAGAGTGAGCTCGGACCCCCTCCTGAACACACCGTCCTGTTCACTCCCTTCGCTGCTGTCCATGTTTAATGAAGCTGTGATGTATTTATGGCCAAATCCCACTCTAATCCCCCCCCCCCCCCCCCACCTAACTGTTTTCCTTAAACATGCTTCACCAGCAGACCTGCGGCTCGCTGGATATTACTCACTAACCTAATTTGCACTTGCTGTATGTAATGCACACCGATGTACAGAGGGGCGGGGCGGGGTGGGGGGGGGGGGGGGGGGGGTTGCGTCACAGAGCGGGCACCTGGAGGGGTTCAGGGGGCAAAGGCAACAGCAGGGCTACCTCAGAGTAACGAGGTGTTGCTGGAGCTGTTTTTTAGAGTCGAATTACATCAGAGCTCCTGAGAGCCGTCGTAAACACCAAGAAACCTCCAAACGATATTCAAGAGAAAACAATAACACGCCTGTACGAGATGACGTCAAGAATTCATTCTGTGTTTTGAAAAACATTTCTGTTGGCAGAGACGGAGGTGATTTAACGTTTTATTCTCCACTATAAACAGAAATGTAATGGACATAAACGTGTCGCTCGGAGCTCCGATATGAAGCAGAGGACGTTTGCAGGACTTCAGTTTAAGGGCACAACGTGAAATTACAGTTTTAAATTTATAACATCAGCTGGCATCATTTCATCTGTGACCACGTTCATTTAAATTCACCTGCATGAAATATTTCAGTTTCATAAAACAGTCATCCATACTGGGATCTAAACGAGGACAAGATTGAGTTTCTAGAAGTTTAATAAAGGAGCCTGTAAATAAGTAGAATCGGTCTTCTAATATAAAATATTTTATATTAAAAGATATAAAATAAAAATTTTTATTTTACATTTGATACATATAATGTAATATATTAGTGCCTCCGATAGCAATCGCAATAGTTAACTCAAATTTAAGTCATCTCCACAATCTCTGCAGCAGCCTGTAATTTTTCTAAATTCCTGCAATTTTTCTGCAAACAAAGTTGTGAACAGAAACTCTGCTGAAAGTTTTCCAGCATAAAGTCTCCCTTCAAAATAAAACTGACTTCAATACCAAAACTCAGTGTTCATTTCCAATCATTAGGCTCCGCCCCCTCTCCTCTCACCATCAAAACAAGCTGCTGCTCGTTCACCACATTGAATGAATGTGATTTAAAGCCTGTAAAGCTCTTATTCTGAAGGCAGATGTGTTCTTTGTTCGATATCCATCACAGACGCTCTGTTCTGGAAAGATTCCTCACTTGAGACTCTTTTGATCCCTTTGAGCCCCGTGATGCTTCTCTAAGTTCAACACAGGCAGAAAAACACGTTACAGGTGGAATATATCTGATGTGCAGCAGGATTGTTATCACAGGAAGTCACCACTGATTATTATTTAGCAGGTAAACTTCAAATTTTTTCTCACTTCTGCAATTTTACTGCAAAAATCTCACTTAAAACTCCACAAATTACATCGTAACAAAATCAAACATTATTCATCAAAACAAAAACAAACTTCCTGTTGGGAGCTGATGTGAAACCCAACCTCTGGTCGTGTTCACTCCAAAAATCTAAAACTGAAACGACACACTCAGATTAACAGAATGTGTTTTTCCTGTTTTTTCTAACTCGGAGAACAAACCGGATTTTCTTGATTTCCTGATTGGAAGCAGAGTTCAGAGCAGCGAATCTCTGACTGAAGGGGAAACTTCCACACCTGAGGTGAAGGAGGGGGCGGGGCTTCGGCGTGACGTCGGCTGCGTTGGTCCGACCTTGAGGAATCCCAGAGCCCCTCGCTGTGGGCTGTTGGTGCCAGTTCAGGCACGCTGTTTATTTTCACCGTTTCACACAAGAATTTTAATTTATTTCTCGGTCCTTTCATTTTCTGGGGGACGCTGACCGTTGTTTGAGGATACCTCGGCTCCCCGGCCAATTACCGTGTCAGGAGGACTGAGCTTAAACATCTGCAGCCCTGACGGAGATCTACATCCTGAACGTTCCTCCGTCTGAAGCTCCACACATCTCCCGTCTCTGATCCGCTAACGGGAAGAAAATACTGCTGATAGTAAAGAAATCACCTCTAAACCACCGTTGGGTTGAGTGAATGTTTTCCAGGCCTTTTACTTTCCGAGTCGCCTCCTGAAGGCGGATTAACATCCCGAGCTGAGAAATTCCTCCAGATTACCCTTTTACACGGTGACAGT
>NW_027185407.1:105000-120000 GCF_022577435.1 Embiotoca jacksoni | reverse complement strand
GCGCCCCCGCACCCCCCATGTTAATTGTTGGATTGATATTCAAGACAAACTCATCTGAAGGAGACAAATGAGGCAAAAAAAAAATGGAAGCCGGCCACTTCGACTCTTTTAGGAAACTAGATTGAAGTCTGAAGATGTTTGAGACAAAACCTCCGAAAAGTTGTTTTTTAATACCTGAGGAGATAAACTATGGAAATACAAGGATTGGATTGTGAATCATAAAATTAATGACAGAGAAAACAAAAGTCCTCACAATCCCTCCAGCTCGTCCGGGTTCCCAACTGAGTTCTATTCATTTAAGAATTACCCAGAGTTCATAGTCGAGAGCAGGGATGAAGACGACCAATAAGAAGAGAGCTTTGTCTCCCGGTTCAGCTCCAACAGGCCGGCCGACCTGATGAAGTCAAATCATTTCACACACGGAGTCGTCACTCCAGGTTTTTATTTTTGATTTGTTTTTGTGATTGTTGTTGATGCGAGTAACGGAGGTCCAACGTTCTTCCTTTGCTTCTCAACATTCGGGTTTTTTTACTAAATGAAATCAAGTCCTCCTCTATTTTGTTTCCTCCATGTGGCCCTGATGTGATATAAAGCAGTCGGGAGCTCATCCAAGAATCTGACCCAACTCTTCTATTGAGTGTTCAACATGTCTCAGAACTCAGTGACGTAGATTTAATATAAATTATGGTTTCAAGTCACTGCTTGTTTTATGTCGGCCATGTTTGTTTGTCTCTTTTAGATTATTCAAGAATGTGTTTATTCAAAATATATAGGATTTCTACCAATAACTTACGCCTGTTTAATGTGGTTGCTTTACTCTTAAAATCTACACTGGCAGAGGGCATGGTGGGAAATATGAGGGGAGGAGCCCAAAATAATCCAATCACAGCTATGTTACTCTGCAGCGCTGGAAAAATGAGAAAAAAGGCAAAAACATTTTTTTATTTAGCTTTCATTGTATTTTCTGAACCTAAAGAACCATCAGACTCAAAGTTACAAACAAATTGAGGTTAAAAAGTGACGTAGCTTCAGTGACTGTAATGTAAGTTATATTACAAAAAAGGAGCTTTAAATACTTAAACATGAATTAAACACAAACTGTGATCAGTCTCAGCTGATGAAACTCGACTGACTGATGGAGCTACATGTTCCAGCTCTGTGCCTCTATTTTCAGTAAAATACCATAAATATCCAAATATTGAGAATGTTTAGGAAACTGCAAACACAGACATGCATGGAGCGTCATTCTTTGTCCACATGTCCTGCAGCTGCTGCAGTATAAACTGCACTGAACTGAGGTCATTCACATCCATATAAATTATGACATATGTTCTGCACCTCTAAGGTCATTTAAACCGCCTCAAATCTGAGGAATCACATGCCAAACATCCGTGAAAAAATATACAACTCCGAAAAAGTCTGCGAGTGTACGAGAATGAAGGAAAATGAAACAGATGAGACGGATAACTTTTCCTCCACAGACCTCTTTAACTCGCTGAGTGTCTGTAAATGGTGCCAACTGAAAGCCAAATGACTCGGGCCGCCGCTAAGTGCTGCCATTTCTCTACGTCTGCTCTCGCCACCGGCCGGCAGGACGCTCAACACGCTGACACCGAGCGGCCCGGCGGCCCTCAAGTGTCATACATGTGAATATGAACGCTTTCTTCCCTCAAATGAGCCTCGCTTCCATTTGGCACTCAGGAAAATCCAAGAATGAAAAAAATACACATTTAGGGAGCTGGGCGTTACACAGGCTTCCCAGCATGCTTTGAGTTTACACGTGTGTGTGTGTGTGTGTGTGTGTGTGTGTGTGTGTGTGTGTGTGTGTGTGTGTGTGTGTGTGTGTGTCTGTGTGTGTGTGTGTGTGTGTGTGTGTGTGTGTGTGTGTGTGTGTGTGTGTGTGAGAGAGAGAGAGAGAGATTGTGTGGGGAACATTTGACAGGTCTGACAGGGGCTTGATATTTTACTCATGGAAATGATGCCCTCAACCAGCCATCAGTGTCACACAGTCTCCCTGGGTGTCCATCACAGGCTCCGGAGGAATAAAACCCCCTGAAGGGTGGGGAGGGAACACGCCGTAAAAAGGATGTTTTTCATGTTCGGAGTGGCCGGCCGATTGGCCTGTCAGCGGGGGAAGTGGTGACAACTGACACACATGTGATTACCTATGCATTAGGGGAGATGATAAGGGTCTTACAGCTCAGGGAAGCTTCAAAAGAGCTGGCAAACATTAAGGCAACCTCGCATCGAATGCATTACAGTAGAGCACTGTTTATCTGAAGCTTATATATTCCAGCTTTATAACGCTGGACGAGATGTCGGCTTGTTGTTGGACCATCGGGAGGCTTTCTGCTCTCCAACACAGCTGCAATTTTTTAACAGTGTTGTCATGGTTACTGCATCTAAAAAGCTTTAGTGCGTTATTAAAATGTGATGTCAGTCCTCTGTCAGTATTTTTATCCATGCAATGTCTCAAACACATGAAAGGTTTTCCTGTGTTTTGGTTGAACGGCCCTCAGAGCTTCCAGTTAGTTCAGTGTTGCATGTTCTTCCTTCTTCCACTGTACTTAATGTTTGCTGCAGTATTGATTCATTAATGTGAGTCAAATGATTTTGGAGGCAGAATTAGCTGAAGTAGTTTGACATGGTAGTCGTTGGTACACAGAAAGTAGCTTTTAGCGGCGGAGTGTCGAACCTTCTGTCTGCGCTGTCGTTTTTGTAGTGAAGTGCAGAATTCAAGACTTCCGAATGTACGAGACCAGATCTGAACATTAGAGGGACGACACGCCGAGCATCATCACCCCGTCATCGGGTCATCGGGTCACAAGCTTCAAGCCGTCTGTACTCATAGTGATCAGATCAGGTGTGAACAGAATCTTGGTTCACGGAGGTGTTTTCAGGTGGTTTTGCTGTCTTCAGGTATCCTTCAGAATCTATTTATTCATGACTACATCAGCAGCAATTCAAGTTAAAAATGAAAAAAGTAAAGAAACAACCACATATATTCACTGTTTAGAGTCGCTTCACGTTATTTAAGAAAAAACCTCAGACACGTAAATAAAATAGGATCAGATGAAGTCGATCAGATTAAAAATGATCTTGAATCTTTCAGTGTTCTTCAGGTACCTTCTATCTGTCTGCTGCTCAGTTACAATATTTTGTGACATTTAATAGTGTTGTTTGCTACTGAATGTGTGTGGTGAGGGATCGTAGCTGTCGCACAGAAACTACAGTAAACGTACGATTAAACAACATTACAATTTTCACACCCCGAGTTTCCTGCATGACGGACACGTTTCTATCTATTTCATTACTTACTGCATGTTGGATGGAAAATAAATCTCCTTCTGATGTGAACATAGTTTATCTTAGTTGTGTTTCTTATAGAAATAACTGTGGAGGAACATATTTCTATTATTATTTAGTCCACAGAAAAGGATCTATGTTCTCTTTAAACATGAATTTGGACTGAATCGACTCTAAATGTGAAAATAACTTGTAAAAACACACCATTCAGTGAGTCCTGTTACGTTCTGTTAAGCACGTTATTTTCTTTGGTCACAAATCACAGACATTCTTATGGAAATATATTACTGAAGAAAAAAAACCAAATCCCAGCATGCATTAGCTTCATAATGGAAAAGGGGATTAAGTGTTGTATGAAAAAAGTGAGATCTGGTTTCCAACAGACATGTGATCGCTCTCGCTGGGATTTTTCTATCCACTTAACCAAAGCTTTTCAACAAGCAGAGTTATCAGTGAGAGTCCACATATCATGCTCGGACGCAGCTGGACTGTGAACATGGCAGCAGAGGGTCATTCAAAGGGAGCATTAATCACCGGGAGGCCGGCTCGCTCCTGATGGCCGTTTCCAAATACCTCATTAAGATTCTTCAGTCTTTGGGACAGTTTGACTCGTTCACATGTGTTTTATGAATCAGCTCCTATGTGATGTTGAAGGTTCACTTTACCTCCAACCAGCGCTTTTTATTAGAGACTCGTCTTTAATGAGGCCGACGCGCTCTCAAACAACTTTCAGTCCTCGGTGTCGCAGCTCCGAACGCCACGAGGAGCCGAGTCGGGATCTTTTCTGACGCTTACATAACTGAGTCGGCAGAGAGAGCCTGGAGCTGTGGCATTGTGGGTAAAGATATTTCCCTCCTCGTGAACGTCTATTAGTCGGGTCATCTTTGGAAAAACTCCTTCAGTCTGAGTCTGCCGATGCTCCGGCCCCTCACTCCTCACCGTCGGCTCTGCTCTCACTCAAATGAAAAGTACCATTGTTGGGAATTAATGTTCAAAAAGAAGGGCTGGAAAAAAAGTGTACACCGAGAGGAGGAGGGGGGGGATCCTGATTTTTACAAACTCCAGGCCCCCGCAGCCGAAAGTCGGGAGAAATCCCCCTGATAGTTGACTTTATGGAGGTTTGAAGTCGTTGTCTTGTAATAATATATAATGCCTGCTGGGTCATCTGCAGTGAAGCGCTGGCCGTGACCTGGGGCAATTACAGACAGGCATCAGCAGAGCCTCCCTTTAAGTCCTGCTGAGTCTGAGCTCCCCCGACGCTGCGTATTATTCCTCCGTCAGGGCGCAGCCACTGCAGGCGCTGCTCGGGGCCAACAGCCCTGCAGTGTGCTAATGTTTGGCTCTCCCAGAACCTGCAGAACATTATAAATCTGATGGGGAGAAACACCTCGGCTCGGCTGTGAGAGGCAGAGCGCCGAGGCCGCGGAGATGGAAGGGGTGCCGGGGTCTGCTGGAAGTCTGACAGACGGATCGACTCGTTTTTACTCGCAGGCATGTTTCTCGTTTGCGTTGCAATTTGTTAATTCAGCTAACGCTCTCATAAAGCATGGCTCTTTCACTGTGAAGGTGTTTGCCAAGTCGATGGTGGGTATTTGGATTGGAACGCTCAAAGAAGTGCTGCTTCGGTTATTTTTCTTTCTTGCTATTACATCTCGTGATTTTCTCCTGGGAGCACTTGTTGCCTGTGATAAAGGTTAAAAGGCCTTTTCTGAAGGTCCACATGCAGCTGTATGTATCTGTGAGGTCCGCCGGTACAATTTACACCGTCGCCGTCCAGCCACCCAGCACGTGTGACAGAAGACACGGCTGACTCGCTCTGACAGTAAATGTATGATCCCTGTTTTCAATCCTAATCCTCACAGATTTATTGGTTCATCCTGTTTTTTACCCCCCGCTCTCCCCTTCGCCCTGCTGCAGGAACTTATAAAGGTTTTACAGGGTTCAGCAGCTGTTTATTAGCTCCAGCTGCCCGACTCCATATACTTTTATAGGATAGTGAGGGTCTTCATCCTCAGGCTGCCATGTGACAGCAGTAAAGGTGAGCTGGGTTATGTAATAATACCTGTAATAATCTGTTGTTGTGAGTTAGAATCCACCTGAGGGAGGTCAAACGATATTAGACGACATGTCAGTTAAAACTGCAGGAAACACTGTAATAGTTACAGCAGTACTCGCTTTGTGACCTTAGACTGTTTCTAAAAGAGTTCGTAGCTTCAGATCTGTAAAATGGTTCTGATCCAGAAGTGTCTTCAGCTGCAATACCAGCGAGTGCCACTAGAGGTCGGCTCCAAAAAGCCTCCGGCTCCATAGACTCCCATTCAACTTCTCTCATCAAATCCAAAGTGAATAAAATGTGTCCATCAGTTATCTCGGTGTTGTTAGCTAAAGTCACTCCTTCTTCTTAGTTTTCTGGAGGTCCATCTGAAAATAATCCCTCATTCATTAGAAAAGAAGATTCAAGAAGACCTGTTTTTGGGGGCGTGTCTGTTTGATTGACAGATCTGTGGTGCAGTCAGGTTACAGCTATCGGTGGGCGGGACGTAGTATCGTCAGGTTTCCGATCAGATCGGTCAGATCCACCTCTGGCTCCTCCCCCAGCTCGTCCAAATATGGTCACTTCCTGCTCCAAACCGCTCCGAACTAACAAGATGGTGACGGACAGAATCTGAACTGGAGGATTCATAACGTTCACAAACCAACGATGACATCACTGATGGTTGATGACATCACTGATGGGTGACGTGTGGCTGTGACAAAAATATCATGAAAAGTCCATTCAAAAAGATATTTGCTCACCAATCATGTCAACAGAGAAGAATCCAGATTACATTTGATGACAACACAGATTAAACCCTAATTGAACGTTGTGTTTATGGTTGAGGCAGAAGGAGGAAACTAATGCACTTGGTTTTGGTTGGGAAAAGTGCACATTTATGTAAAAATGTAACATTAATTGTTGGTGTGTGATGTGCATGAGCTTCCAATGTTTTCTTCCACATGATGTGCACACGACCTCCTGCACTGGAAAACAATGAAATACAAAACTGTCTTTAAAATGATTGATATATCTGGATTATTTTTTGTTTGATCACAAAGCTTTAAAAATATCAGGCTTGGAAACCTCGACTTCAAAAACGAAGGAGATAAATAGATTTTCTCTTGCAGGAAACAAACTACCACAAAGTTGTTTTCCACATTGTGTGAATTTGTCTTTGACACCACTGACATTAAAACAGCATTAAAAAAAGAAAGAAATGACAGCTGATGACTGCAGACAGCATTTGTTTGGCAGAAGCTCCTCAATCTCTGATTCAACTATAAAATCATCGTTGTCATTTCATGCTGTTGAGTTTTATTAAAGCAACGATCAGCGTCTCACTTTGTCCAAACACAACCATAAAAACAAGAATCGCCGTTTTGTTTCTGAGTGGAAACTAGAAATCAGATGAAAAGCAGTCGCTGAACTTTTTAGACACTTTAACCAGAGGAGAACAAATATTGATTTATTTCTATGGACATCCAGGTTGGATGACTTGTTAATATTTCTTCATTCATATCTTTGCAAGCTGTGGATTTGTTAGTAAGCTTTTGAATAAGTATGCATCATCATCTTTCAATGTTTTTCTTCCATGACAGAATTTTCCGGTCCGTAACCTCTGCAGCTCATAGACGTGGTTCGATGACGTCATTAAACGTGTGAAACACTGAAGAGCTGATTAAACGGTCGATGAAGAGTCAAACAAACCAACGTGCTGCTGTTACAACATGCTGGCTGCAGGATGAAAACACCTGAACCTCTTCTGGACTTTGATTTTATTGATACTGGTGTCTAAAAAGGTTTTTTCCTGGAAGGAAATCATGCATACAAAAAACAATATTCCAGCTGTAAACAGTAGTTCTTTGTGGTTCTTGGTGGTCCCTGTTGGTCCATGTTGGTTCTTGGTGGTTCCTGTTGGTCCATGTTGGTTCTTGGTGGTTCTTGGTGGTTCTTGTTGGTCCATGTTGGTCTTCAGCGGTCCATGTTGGTCTTCGGTGGTCATTCATGTGAAGCAGGGATCTTGTAAATCAGATATTTGTTTGATCAGCCACAGTTTGAACCCAACAGGACCTTTTCATGTCGCTGGTCTCTGGCCGGTTCTTCATGTTCAGGATCATGTGTTTATCGGTTTGTTAGAGTCCCTGCACTGTGATGATTGTATATTTATGTGTGTACTTGCCTGTAATCTGGTGGTGGATTACATCACACCCCTGTGGTTTTCCAATTACCCCAGTGACAGAGCAGGCACTGGTAATGACCTGTGAGAGCCGGGTTCTGCTTTCTGGCTGCTCTGGCCCTCCGTAAACCAGTTTGACTTTGGGGTGTCTGTCAGAGCCGGCCTGTATTTACACATAACTCAAACAAGAGAGGGTCTGCTCCCTGTGTGAGGTATTCTGGCTCTCTCTGACAGCACCAAGGTTCTCCGCTCCGTCCCCCCTCTCAGCCTCCTTATGCTAATACCACCATGGAAAAGGATAATAAAGCAATTTCTTTGTCAACAGCCAGACGGGGATGATGTTGAGCTGCTGCGTTTGGAAAGGAATGCAGATTTCTTAAGAGCTCTTGGTCTTTTTCCTGAGGCCTCATCACTGCTAATGCCCGAACCCCAGTGCCCCAGAAAACAATTCAGATGAAGTGGTCCCATTTTGAGGCTATCCATCCCCTCCCATCCTCGTCCTACTGATTTGTAGGTAAATCACAGCTGTCAGTGTAGTAGCAGCCCTGATTAAAGTTCAGGGGTTTAATAGATCATTTTAAATAACCCCCAAATTACTCCCCTCTCCCCAGCCGATCCACCTGGACCCCTGCCCCGGGTGCATGGCAGTTTTCAGCCATCGCGGGGCGAGCCAAGTCCAGCCTCGTGGTTCCTGCCTATTCCCCCAGGACGCTCCGCTGCAGGCCTACACCAACATTCTCAGCTGTGTTCAATCTGCTCTGAGACAAGTTGGCTATGAGAAAATGCAAAGGGAAAAGGCACTTGTGTGCGCGCGCACACACACACACACACACACACACACACACACACACTCACACACACACACACACACACACACACACACATACAGGAGGAGCGACATGGAAAATCGTGGACAGTTAGCGCGCTTTGTTCACTTGGTTCAGCTGGAATCTGTCCAGAAACACCCTGACATGCACACAAACACACATTTACACCCCCCCCCCCCCCCGCTCCCCCGGCGACTCCAGTCCTCTCCAATTAATCGTGTTTAACCATTCTAATCACACTTTAGCACATTAATCCTATTTTCAATCCAAAACACATCTGAGTCGACCAGCATGTGGCCCGCTGAAGTTTTTTTATTCTTTCTTTTTTTTTTTATTGCCACCGCAAATCAGACGAAACCCAGAACTGGCTGCGGGCCCCGGCCTCAGCCTGCACTCTCACTGAACTCGGACTTTCAATCTCTTTTCTTCCCTCCTCAGCTCATAGGTAGAATTTATAGCATGATGCTGATGCCTTCACTCAGAATATGTCCCCACAGAGTTTTACAATTACCCCGGGTGAGGTAATAAGTGCAGGCCTCGGTATGAGGAAGTGCCGGGGTTTTCTTTCCCCGAGCTGCCTGATTATGTTGTGTTATTGTGTGTTGTGTGGTTACAGTCACAGTATCTTATCAGCTTGACATCCTAAGTCACCAAGACAGCCAGATAATTTGAGTGCAATCCATCTGCTGCTGGAGCAGCCCTGGAGGCCGCTCACGATACCGTATCTCCCCCCTCATTTAATACACATGTATGATATCAGTCTGGATCATGTGGAGGCGAACTGTTATCAGGGAGAAGGAGGCTTGTTGTTCTGTAAAATTACATCTTCGGTTTCCTGAAGGAGAAACAGGGTGTATTTTTTAGACTTTCCCGCTGGCAGCAGTCGAGGTGTTTAGCGCCCCCAAAGGTTCCCCTTGGAAAGCCCTCGAAAAATCACAGATCTAACCTCTCGTGGAGCTCTTAAAACCCTGCAGCTGAGGGTCCAGTAAAAGGTGCTGGTGCATTGATAATTGAGCCCTGCAAAGCAAACACAGTGTCAGAAATGGTGTTTTAATGGGCACTTCTCCGGGCGCGCGGCAGCACCGGTACAACGCAGGACACATTAGACTAATTGAGTTTTAGAGGCGAAGTAAAACTGGCAGAGAGTGATCTTCAGAGTTATGAAAATAAACAAAAGAGCTACTCATAGGAAAACAAATGGCCTGGACGCTGAGTACACTGAGTGACATCACCGCGTCCCAGCGCAGCATGTGGGCAGAGTGATGTAATGGGAGCTGCAGCAGTTGACTTCTCTAACCTTGAAGTCATCGAACCCCCCCTCTCCGCCTCCAACCCCGTCACACGCTCGGCCGCCGCACGGCTCGGGCCGCTAATTAATCATTCATTCATTAGTGAAGAAGGTGAACTCACACTGTTAGACTCAGGAAAAAGCTGTTGTGATGCCATGACAGCTCCTCTTAATGTGGTCGGTTAACATAATGCTGAGAAAACAGACATTAATCGAGGAGGAGGGGGGGGGGGGTGTTCTGCATAATCTCTCTGTTGTAAACATACAGGAGTTAAAGCAGCTTCTGTCTGAGGTCAAACAGAGGGCTGGAAAAAAGATGATGATGTCAATACAATTAAATTTATAGCCTTCAATTCATGTGAGAAATCTATACTTGGTGCCAGAATTTTAATAATTTGATTTTAATAAATAAAACCAAACCAGAACCAAAGCACACAGCAAGTCCTCCAAAATTCACAATGAAATATGTTGTTTGTCCATTTGTGAATAAACAAACAAACATGAATCTGCTGATGAGGCCCGGAGCTTCCCGTTTGACCACAGAGCAGCTAACGTAACTTCTGTCCGTTCTTCATGTTTAACTAACACTGACTCAGACTTCATGCAGCCAAACAAGGTTCAGCACGTTCACAACACTTCTCACATGTGCAGAAATACTTCTTAACAACAAACAGTTAGATGCATGAAATAAATGGAGTATAGCCAACACTGCTTCTGTTAGTGTGATCATAAATTCATGTAAATATTCTGCTGTCTACTTTTTCAGAATGTGTTGCTTCTTTTTTATATCACTGAAATGTCCCAAAAAAAAGAAGTGCAAAGCTGTCTAATGACACCGGAAACAAATTAGTGTGTCTAATAATTCCAATATTAAAGCTTTAATATGAGGGTTTAACATAGTTGAATGTAACACAATAATGGAGATGTGTGAGGGAAGCACACCCTCCTGACTGCAGAGTCGCTCATCACTGATGTGATATAAAGATATGATGCAGCCACATTAAAGAAAAAAATGAGGATTTCACAATAAAGCATCCTCATTTTACACCTTAAACCTTTGTTCCTCGCCTCAGTTTGTTGGAATAATCAAGAAAAAACTCCAGAAATAATTTGTGACTCACTTCAGTTTTATTTGTACAGCATCAAATAGAAAGATAGATATATATTTTATGGACGCCACAAAGGGAAATTATTGTGTTACAGCAGCACAGTAAAATAGATGAAGAATAAAAAAGCAATAAACTGACAGAATAAAAATAGAGATAGTAAAATATTAAAAGACATGCACAGTATATACATAATAAGAATACAATTTAAATAAAATCACAACATAAGTAATCTCAGGAAATGTTATAGTAAGAACAAAGACTCACCCTTGTGGTGAAGGGAGAGTAGAGAGAGAGAAGAGCAGCAGAGAGAGATGGAAAAAAATAAATCATTAACAATATGTCTATTATAATAAAAACAATAAATCACTTCAAGCTATGATCAAGTCCAAAACTGGAAATTCACTTTCTTTTTAATCCAAAAAGATTTAAGAAAAAAATATCCCTGATCCTGTTCTTGCATTGTTTTAAATGTATTTTCGTTTATTAACAAAAAAATAATTTCCATCTTTTTAAATCATCCATTATCTGTTGAACTGAAGAAGCAACAGTTCTTCTCTTGTATCTCTATGCTGTCCTTTTCTCTCTCTGCTCTCCTCTCACCCCAACTGGTCGAGGCAGATGCTCCGCCCACCTCTGAGTCTGGTTCTGTTAACAGATGCTCCGCCCACCTCTGATCCTGGTTCTGTTAACAGATGCTCCGCCCACCTCTGATCCTGGTTCTGTTAACAGATGCTCCGCCCACCTCTGATCCTGGTTCTGTTAACAGATGCTCCGCCCACCTCTGAGTCTGGTTCTGTTAACAGATGCTCCGCCCACCTCTGATCCTGGTTCGGTTAACAGATGCTCCGCCCACCTCTGAGTCTGGTTCTGTTAACAGATGCTCCTCCCACCTCTGAGTCTGGTTCTGTTAACAGATGCTCCGCCCACCTCTGATCCTGGTTCTGTTAACAGATGCTCCTCCCACCTCTGAGTCTGGTTCTGTTAACAGATGCTCCGCCCACCTCTGATCCTGGTTCTGTTAACAGATGCTCCTCCCACCTCTGATCCTGGTTCTGTTAACAGATGCTCCGCCCACCTCTGAGTCTGGTTCTGTTAACAGATGCTCCTCCCACCTCTGATCCTGGTTCTGTTAACAGATGCTCCTCCCACCTCTGATCCTGGTTCTGTTAACAGATGCTCCGCCCACCTCTGAGTCTGGTTCTGTTAACAGATGCTCCGCCCACCTCTGAGTCTGGTTCTGTTAACAGATGCTCCTCCCACCTCTGAGTCTGGTTCTGTTAACAGATGCTCCTCCCACCTCTGATCCTGGTTCTGTTAACAGATGCTCCTCCCACCTCTGATCCTGGTTCTGTTAACAGATGCTCTGCCCACCTCTGAGTCTGGTTCTGTTAACAGATGCTCCGCCCACCTCTGAGTCTGGTTCTGTTAACAGATGCTCCTCCCACCTCTGATCCTGGTTCTGTTAACAGATGCTCCTCCCACCTCTGATCCTGGTTCTGTTAACAGATGCTCCGCCCACCTCTGATCCTGGTTCTGTTAACAGATGCTCCTCCCACCTCTGAGTCTGGTTCTGTTAACAGATGCTCCGCCCACCTCTGATCCTGGTTCTGTTAACAGATGCTCCTCCCACCTCTGATCCTGGTTCTGTTAACAGATGCTCCGCCCACCTCTGAGTCTGGTTCTGTTAACAGATGCTCCGCCCACCTCTGAGTCTGGTTCTGTTAACAGATGCTCCTCCCACCTCTGATCCTGGTTCTGTTAACAGATGCTCCGCCCACCTCTGAGTCTGGTTCTGTTAACAGATGCTCCGCCCACCTCTGATCCTGGTTCTGTTAACAGATGCTCCGCCCACCTCTGAGTCTGGTTCTGTTGGAGGTTTTTCTCCCTTAAAAAGGAGTTTTTTCCTCCTAGCTTATGTGGGAATTGTTGAATTGTTGAATTGATGAATTGTTGAATTGTAGAATTGTTGAATTGTTGAATTGTTGAATTGTTGGTTTCTCTGTATAATGTTGTAAAGTTCAACTGTAAGAACTTCAATGTGTTAAGTGCCATGAAATAACCTGAGTTGCGATTTGTCGCGATAGAAATAAATTGAATTGAATTGAACTTTTCTCTTTGAGAGAATGGTATCTATTTAACTTGCATTTTTCTTATTGTTAGACCAGAGCTGTTTCAGTTCAGCCCAACAGACCCAAATCTCACCTAACCACTCCACAACTGTTTAATCTGTGCAAGAAGCGATTTTCCATTTCCGTCAACATATTTATGCCAAACAAAACGTTGTGATTAATGGAAATGTTCCTCTGCTTCTGTCCAGGCTGCAAATGAGAATTAATTCCTTTTCCAAGTGTGTGGAGGGCGAAGCTGCCAAACCTGCCTGTTAAACGATTCAGCACACAAACACAACGGCAACAAGCATCAGTCATCAGTTTGGTTCCATCCATCCAGTGAGACTCTGATGTGGATAGACTGCCACCATTATTACCTCCAGCTGTTTGGACCCGGGTCGGTGTGTTGGGACCGTCCCGGGTCATGTCGGTGTGTTGGGACCGTCCCGGGTCATGTCGGTGTGTTGGGACCGTCCCGGGTCATGTCGGTGTGTTGGGGCCGTCCCGGGTCGGGTCGGTGTGTTGGGGCCGTCCCGGGTCGGGTCGGTGTGTTGGGGCCGTCCCGGGTCGGGTCGGTGTGTTGGGACCGTCCCGGGTCATGTGGTCAGCTGTGACCTTCTTCTCCCCTGCAGCTCGGCCCATCGGACCGGTCCGCTCAGACACACAGAAGCTCTGTGGTACTGGAACATGGCCTCCTGGAACACTTCCTCTATAATAGCTTCTAGATTGCAGAGTACACGGAGAAGGTCCAAACAGAACCAGATCCGGTTCCCTCTCTGGTCACTGAACGGTCAGCAGGAGAACCAGTGGAAGGAAAAGCACGACGTCGCTGCTGCAGACCAGAGAACCTAACACAGGACGTCACCGCATCACTGAATGTTGTGATGCCTCTGAGGCGCTGCAGGATTATGTTCTATGTGTTCTGTGTGTTTTATGTGTTCTAGGTGTTCTAGGTGTTTTAGGTGTTCTGTGTGTTCTGTGTGTTCTAGGTGTTCTGTGTGTTCTATGTGTTTTAGGTGTTTTAGGTGTTCTATGTGTTCTGTGTGTTCTGTGTGTTTTAGGTGTTTTAGGTGTTCTATGTGTTCTGTGTGTTCTATGTGTTCTATGTGTTTTAGGTGTTCTATGTGTTCTGTGTGTTCTATGTGTTTTAGGTGTTCTGTGTGTTCTAGGTGTTCTGTGTGTTCTGTGTGTTCTATGTGTTTTAGGTGTTCTGTGTGTTTTAGGTGTTCTATGTGTTCTAGGTGTTTTAGGTGTTTTAGGTGTTCTATGTGTTCTGTGTGTTCTATGTGTTTTAGGTGTTTTAGGTGTTCTATGTGTTCTGTGTGTTCTATGTGTTCTATGTGTTTTAGGTGTTCTATGTGTTCTGTGTGTTCTATGTGTTCTGTGTGTTTTAGGTGTTCTATGTGTTCTGTGTGTTCTATGTGTTTTAGGTGTTCTATGTGTTCTGTGTGTTCTATGTGTTTTAGGTGTTTTAGGTGTTCTGTGTTCTGTGTGTTCTGTGTGTTTTAGGTGTTTTAGGTGTTCTATGTGTTCTGTGTGTTCTATGTGTTCTGTGTGTTTTAGGTGTTCTATGTGTTCTGTGTGTTCTATGTGTTTTAGGTGTTCTATGTGTTCTGTGTGTTCTATGTGTTTTAGGTGTTTTAGGTGTTCTGTGTTCTGTGTGTTCTGTGTGTTTTAGGTGTTTTAGGTGTTCTATGTGTTCTGTGTGTTCTATGTGTTTTAGGTGTTTTAGGTGTTCTATGTGTTCTGTGTGTTCTGTGTGTTCTATGTGTTTTAGGTGTTCTATGTGTTCTGTGTGTTCTATGTGTTTTAGGTGTTCTATGTGTTCTATGTGTTTTAGGTGTTCTATGTGTTCTGTGTGTTCTATGTGTTATGTTAACACAGACTTTATTTTGATCTGTTTATCATTATTTATTTATTTAGGTAAATGTTGACGTTGTTGCAGCCGTTTATTTTTCTGAAAACATTTTAAATGTAACTTTAATTTGCAGAGAAGATATCAGTTTATAATATTTATACATAAAAATAAAATGTTATATTGAGTAAATTAAAATAACTACATAAATCTATGAATTTAGAGGACCATGTGTGTTTCTCAGACTGGATATGTTATTATTTGATCTTTTTAAAGAAGTGAAACTGCAGGTT
>NW_027185407.1:0-100000 GCF_022577435.1 Embiotoca jacksoni | reverse complement strand
AGAGTGATGCTGTCACCTGATCAGAGTGATGCTGGAGTGATGCTGTCACCCAATCAGAGTGATGCTGTCACCTAATCAGAGTGATGCTGGAGTGATGCTGTCACCTAATCAGAGTGATGCTGTCACCTAATCAAAGTGATGCCGGAGTGATGCTGTCACCTAATCAGAGTGATGCTGTCACCTAATCAGAGTGATGCTGGAGTGATGCTGTCACCTAATCAGAGTGATGCTGTCATCTGATCAGAGTGATGCAGTCACCTGATCAGAGTGATGCTGTCACCTGATCAGAGTGATGCTGGAGTGATGCAGTCACCTGATCAGAGTGATGCTGGAGTGATGCTGTCACCTGATCAGAGTGATGCTGGAGTGATGCAGTCACCTGATCAGAGTGATGCTGGAGTGATGCTGTCACCTAATCAGAGTGATGCTGGAGTGATGCTGTCACCCAATCAGAGTGATGCTGTCACCTAATCAGAGTGATGCTGGAGTGATGCTGTCACCTAATTAGAGTGATGCTGGAGTGATGCTGTCACCTAATCAGAGTGATGCTGGAGTGATGCTGTCATCTGATCAGAGTGATGCTAGAGTGATGCAGTCACCTGATCAGAGTGATGCTGGAGTGATGCAGTCACCTCATCAGAGTGATGCTGTCACCTAATCAGAGTGATGCTGGAGTGATGCTGTCACCTGATCAGAGTGATGCTGGAGTGATGCTGTCACCTGATCAGAGTGATGCAGTCACCTGATCAGAGTGATGCTGGAGTGATGCTGTCACCCAATCAGAGTGATGCTGTCACCTAACCAGAGTGATGCTGGAGTGATGCTGTCACCTAATCCGAGTGATGCTGTCACCTGATCAAAGTGATTCTGGAGTGATGCTGTAACCTAATCAGAGTGATGCTGGAGTGATGCTGTCACCTAATCAGAGTGATGCTGTCACCTAATCAGAGTGATGCTGGAGTGATGCTGTCACCTGATCAGAGTGATGCAGTCACCTGATCACAGTGATGCTGGAGTGATGCTGTCACCTAATCAGAGTGATGCTGGAGTGATGCTGTCATCTGATCAGAGTGATGCTGGAGTGATGCTGTCACCTGATCAGAGTGATTCTGTCACCTAATCAGAGTGATGCTGGAGTGATGCTGTCACCTGATCAGAGTGATGCTGGAGTGATGCTGTCACCTGATCAGAGTGATGTTGGAGTGATGCTGTCATCTGATCAGAGTGATGCTGGAGTGATGCTGTCACCTAATCAGAGTGATGCTGTCACCTAATCAGAGTGATGCTGGAGTGATGCTGTCACCTAATCAGAGTGATGCTGTCACCTGATCAGAGTGATGCTGGAGTGATGCAGTCACCTGATCAGAGTGATGCTGGAGTGATGCTGTCACCTGATCAGAGTGATGCTGGAGTGATGCTGTCACCTGATCATAGTGATGCTGGAGTGATGCTGTCACCTGATCAGAGTGGTGCAGTCACCTGATCAGAGTGATGCTGGAGTGATGCTGTCACCTGATCAGAGTGGTGCAGTCACCTGATCAGAGTGATGCTGGAGTGATGCTGTCACCTGATCAGAGTGATGCTGGAGTGGTGCTGTCACCTGATCAGAGTGATGCTGGAGTGATGCAGTCACCTGATCAGAGTGATGCTGGAGTGATGCAGTCACCTGATCAGAGTGATGCTGTCACCTGATCAGAGTGATGCTGGAGTGATGTAGTCACCTGATCAGAGTGATGCTGGAGTGATGCAGTCACCTGATCAGAGTGATGCTGGAGTGGTGATGTCACCTGATCAGAGTGATGCTGGAGTGATGCAGTCACCTGATCAGAGTGATGCTGGAGTGATGCAGTCACCTGATCAGAGTGATGCTGGAGTGGTGCTGTCACCTGATCAGAGTGATGCTGGAGTGATGCAGTCACCTGATCAGAGTGATGCAGTCACCTGATCAGAGTGATGCAGTCACCTGATCAGAGTGATGCTGGAGTGATGCAGTCACCTGATCAGAGTGATGCTGGAGTGATGCAGTCACCTGATCAGAGTGATGCAGTCACCTGATCAGAGTGATGCTGGAGTGATGCAGTCACCTGATCAGAGTGATGCAGTCACCTGATCAGAGTGATGCTGGAGTGGTGCTGTCACCTGATCAGAGTGATGCTGGAGTGGTGCTGTCACCTGATCAGAGTGATGCAGTCACCCAATCAGAGTGATGCTGTCACCTAATCAGAGTGATGCTGGAGTGATGCTGTCACCTAATCAGAGTGATGCTGTCACCTAATCAAAGTGATGCCGGAGTGATGCTGTCACCTAATCAGAGTGATGCTGTCACCTAATCAGAGTGATGCTGGAGTGATGCTGTCACCTAATCAGAGTGATGCTGTCATCTGATCAGAGTGATGCAGTCACCTGATCAGAGTGATGCTGTCACCTGATCAGAGTGATGCTGGAGTGATGCAGTCACCTGATCAGAGTGATGCTGGAGTGATGCTGTCACCTGATCAGAGTGATGCTGGAGTGATGCAGTCACCTGATCAGAGTGATGCTGGAGTGATGCTGTCACCTAATCAGAGTGATGCTGGAGTGATGCTGTCACCCAATCAGAGTGATGCTGTCACCTAATCAGAGTGATGCTGGAGTGATGCTGTCACCTAATTAGAGTGATGCTGGAGTGATGCTGTCACCTAATCAGAGTGATGCTGGAGTGATGCTGTCATCTGATCAGAGTGATGCTAGAGTGATGCAGTCACCTGATCAGAGTGATGCTGGAGTGATGCAGTCACCTCATCAGAGTGATACTGGAGTGATGCTGTCACCTAATCAGAGTGATGCTGTCACCTAATCAGAGTGATGCTGGAGTGATGCTGTCACCTGATCAGAGTGATGCTGGAGTGATGCTGTCACCTGATCAGAGTGATGCAGTCACCTGATCAGAGTGATGCTGGAGTGATGCTGTCACCCAATCAGAGTGATGCTGTCACCTAATCAGAGTGATGCTGGAGTGATGCTGTCACCTAATCCGAGTGATGCTGTCACCTGATCAAAGTGATTCTGGAGTGATGCTGTAACCTAATCAGAGTGATGCTGGAGTGATGCTGTCACCTAATCAGAGTGATGCTGTCACCTAATCAGAGTGATGCTGGAGTGATGCTGTCACCTGATCAGAGTGATGCAGTCACCTGATCACAGTGATGCTGGAGTGATGCTGTCACCTAATCAGAGTGATGCTGGAGTGATGCTGTCATCTGATCAGAGTGATGCTGGAGTGATGCTGTCACCTGATCAGAGTGATTCTGTCACCTAATCAGAGTGATGCTGGAGTGATGCTGTCACCTGATCAGAGTGATGCTGGAGTGATGCTGTCATCTGATCAGAGTGATGCTGGAGTGATGCTGTCACCTAATCAGAGTGATGCTGTCACCTAATCAGAGTGATGCTGGAGTGATGCTGTCACCTAATCAGAGTGATGCTGTCACCTGATCAGAGTGATGCTGGAGTGATGCAGTCACCTGATCAGAGTGATGCTGGAGTGATGCTGTCACCTGATCAGAGTGATGCTGGAGTGATGCTGTCACCTGATCATAGTGATGCTGGAGTGATGCTGTCACCTGATCAGAGTGGTGCAGTCACCTGATCAGAGTGATGCTGGAGTGATGCTGTCACCTGATCAGAGTGGTGCAGTCACCTGATCAGAGTGATGCTGGAGTGATGCTGTCACCTGATCAGAGTGATGCTGGAGTGGTGCTGTCACCTGATCAGAGTGATGCTGGAGTGATGCAGTCACCTGATCAGAGTGATGCTGGAGTGATGCAGTCACCTGATCAGAGTGATGCTGTCACCTGATCAGAGTGATGCTGGAGTGATGTAGTCACCTGATCAGAGTGATGCTGGAGTGATGCAGTCACCTGATCAGAGTGATGCTGGAGTGGTGATGTCACCTGATCAGAGTGATGCTGGAGTGATGCAGTCACCTGATCAGAGTGATGCTGGAGTGATGCAGTCACCTGATCAGAGTGATGCTGGAGTGGTGCTGTCACCTGATCAGAGTGATGCTGGAGTGATGCAGTCACCTGATCAGAGTGATGCAGTCACCTGATCAGAGTGATGCAGTCACCTGATCAGAGTGATGCTGGAGTGATGCAGTCACCTGATCAGAGTGATGCTGGAGTGATGCAGTCACCTGATCAGAGTGATGCAGTCACCTGATCAGAGTGATGCTGGAGTGATGCAGTCACCTGATCAGAGTGATGCAGTCACCTGATCAGAGTGATGCTGGAGTGGTGCTGTCACCTGATCAGAGTGATGCTGGAGTGGTGCTGTCACCTGATCAGAGTGATGCAGTCACCTGATCAGAGTGATGCAGTCACCTGATCAGAGTGATGCTGGAGTGATGCAGTCACCTGATCAGAGCGATGCAGTCACCTGATCAGAGTGATGCTGGAGTGATGCTGTCACCTGATCAGAGTGATGCAGTCACCTGATCAGAGTGATGCTGGAGTGATGCAGTCACCTGATCAGCGTGATGCTGTCACCTGATCAGAGTGATGCTGGAGTGATGCAGTCACCTGATCAGAGTGATGCTGTCACCTGATCAGAGTGATGCTGGAGTGGTGCTGTCACCTGATCAGAGTGATGCTGGAGTGATGCAGTCACCTGATCAGAGTGATGCTGGAGTGATGCAGTCACCTGATCAGAGTGATGCTGGAGTGGTGCTGTCACCTGATCAGAGTGATGCTGGAGTGATGCAGTCACCTGATCAGAGTGATGCAGTCACCTGATCAGAGTGATGCTGGAGTGGTGCTGTCACCTGATCAGAGTGATGCTGGAGTGGTGCTGTCACCTGATCAGAGTGATGCAGTCACCTGATCAGAGTGATGCAGTCACCTGATCAGAGTGATGCTGGAGTGATGCAGTCACCTGATCAGAGTGATGCTGGAGTGATGCAGTCACCTGATCAGAGTGATGCTGGAGTGATGCAGTCACCTGATCAGAGTGATGCTGGAGTGGTGCTGTCACCTGATCAGAGTGATGCTGGAGTGATGCTGTCACCTGATCAGAGTGATGCAGTCACCTGATCAGAGTGATGCTGGAGTGATGCAGTCACCTGATCAGAGTGATGCTGGAGTGATGCAGTCACCTGATCAGAGTGATGCTGGAGTGGTGCTGTCACCTGATCAGAGTGATGCAGTCACCTGATCAGAGTGATGCTGGAGTGATGCAGTCACCTGATCAGAGTGATGCTGGAGTGATGCTGTCACCCGATCAGAGTGATGCTGGAGTGATGCAGTCACCTGATCAGAGTGATGCAGTCACCTGATCAGAGTGATGCTAGAGTGATGCAGTCACCTGATCAGAGTGATGCTGGAGTGATGCAGTCACCTGATCAGAGTGATGCTGGAGTGGTGCTGTCACCTGATCAGAGTGATGCAGTCACCTGATCAGAGTGATGCTGTCACCTGATCAGAGTGATGCTGTCACCTAATCAGAGTGATGCTGGAGTGATGCTGTCACCTGATCAGAGTGATGCTGGAGTGATGCTGTCACCTGATCAGAGTGATGTTGGAGTGATGCTGTCATCTGATCAGAGTGATGCTGGAGTGATGCTGTCACCTAATCAGAGTGATGCTGTCACCTAATCAGAGTGATGCTGGAGTGATGCTGTCACCTAATCAGAGTGATGCTGTCACCTGATCAGAGTGATGCTGGAGTGATGCAGTCACCTGATCAGAGTGATGCTGGAGTGATGCTGTCACCTGATCAGAGTGATGCTGGAGTGATGCTGTCACCTGATCATAGTGATGCTGGAGTGATGCTGTCACCTGATCAGAGTGGTGCAGTCACCTGATCAGAGTGATGCTGGAGTGATGCTGTCACCTGATCAGAGTGGTGCAGTCACCTGATCAGAGTGATGCTGGAGTGATGCTGTCACCTGATCAGAGTGATGCTGGAGTGGTGCTGTCACCTGATCAGAGTGATGCTGGAGTGATGCAGTCACCTGATCAGAGTGATGCTGGAGTGATGCAGTCACCTGATCAGAGTGATGCTGTCACCTGATCAGAGTGATGCTGGAGTGATGTAGTCACCTGATCAGAGTGATGCTGGAGTGATGCAGTCACCTGATCAGAGTGATGCTGGAGTGGTGATGTCACCTGATCAGAGTGATGCTGGAGTGATGCAGTCACCTGATCAGAGTGATGCTGGAGTGATGCAGTCACCTGATCAGAGTGATGCTGGAGTGGTGCTGTCACCTGATCAGAGTGATGCTGGAGTGATGCAGTCACCTGATCAGAGTGATGCAGTCACCTGATCAGAGTGATGCAGTCACCTGATCAGAGTGATGCTGGAGTGATGCAGTCACCTGATCAGAGTGATGCTGGAGTGATGCAGTCACCTGATCAGAGTGATGCAGTCACCTGATCAGAGTGATGCTGGAGTGATGCAGTCACCTGATCAGAGTGATGCAGTCACCTGATCAGAGTGATGCTGGAGTGGTGCTGTCACCTGATCAGAGTGATGCTGGAGTGGTGCTGTCACCTGATCAGAGTGATGCAGTCACCCAATCAGAGTGATGCTGTCACCTAATCAGAGTGATGCTGGAGTGATGCTGTCACCTAATCAGAGTGATGCTGTCACCTAATCAAAGTGATGCCGGAGTGATGCTGTCACCTAATCAGAGTGATGCTGTCACCTAATCAGAGTGATGCTGGAGTGATGCTGTCACCTAATCAGAGTGATGCTGTCATCTGATCAGAGTGATGCAGTCACCTGATCAGAGTGATGCTGTCACCTGATCAGAGTGATGCTGGAGTGATGCAGTCACCTGATCAGAGTGATGCTGGAGTGATGCTGTCACCTGATCAGAGTGATGCTGGAGTGATGCAGTCACCTGATCAGAGTGATGCTGGAGTGATGCTGTCACCTAATCAGAGTGATGCTGGAGTGATGCTGTCACCCAATCAGAGTGATGCTGTCACCTAATCAGAGTGATGCTGGAGTGATGCTGTCACCTAATTAGAGTGATGCTGGAGTGATGCTGTCACCTAATCAGAGTGATGCTGGAGTGATGCTGTCATCTGATCAGAGTGATGCTAGAGTGATGCAGTCACCTGATCAGAGTGATGCTGGAGTGATGCAGTCACCTCATCAGAGTGATACTGGAGTGATGCTGTCACCTAATCAGAGTGATGCTGTCACCTAATCAGAGTGATGCTGGAGTGATGCTGTCACCTGATCAGAGTGATGCTGGAGTGATGCTGTCACCTGATCAGAGTGATGCAGTCACCTGATCAGAGTGATGCTGGAGTGATGCTGTCACCCAATCAGAGTGATGCTGTCACCTAATCAGAGTGATGCTGGAGTGATGCTGTCACCTAATCCGAGTGATGCTGTCACCTGATCAAAGTGATTCTGGAGTGATGCTGTAACCTAATCAGAGTGATGCTGGAGTGATGCTGTCACCTAATCAGAGTGATGCTGTCACCTAATCAGAGTGATGCTGGAGTGATGCTGTCACCTGATCAGAGTGATGCAGTCACCTGATCACAGTGATGCTGGAGTGATGCTGTCACCTAATCAGAGTGATGCTGGAGTGATGCTGTCATCTGATCAGAGTGATGCTGGAGTGATGCTGTCACCTGATCAGAGTGATTCTGTCACCTAATCAGAGTGATGCTGGAGTGATGCTGTCACCTGATCAGAGTGATGCTGGAGTGATGCTGTCACCTGATCAGAGTGATGTTGGAGTGATGCTGTCATCTGATCAGAGTGATGCTGGAGTGATGCTGTCACCTAATCAGAGTGATGCTGTCACCTAATCAGAGTGATGCTGGAGTGATGCTGTCACCTAATCAGAGTGATGCTGTCACCTGATCAGAGTGATGCTGGAGTGATGCAGTCACCTGATCAGAGTGATGCTGGAGTGATGCTGTCACCTGATCAGAGTGATGCTGGAGTGATGCTGTCACCTGATCATAGTGATGCTGGAGTGATGCTGTCACCTGATCAGAGTGGTGCAGTCACCTGATCAGAGTGATGCTGGAGTGATGCTGTCACCTGATCAGAGTGGTGCAGTCACCTGATCAGAGTGATGCTGGAGTGATGCTGTCACCTGATCAGAGTGATGCTGGAGTGGTGCTGTCACCTGATCAGAGTGATGCTGGAGTGATGCAGTCACCTGATCAGAGTGATGCTGGAGTGATGCAGTCACCTGATCAGAGTGATGCTGTCACCTGATCAGAGTGATGCTGGAGTGATGTAGTCACCTGATCAGAGTGATGCTGGAGTGATGCAGTCACCTGATCAGAGTGATGCTGGAGTGGTGATGTCACCTGATCAGAGTGATGCTGGAGTGATGCAGTCACCTGATCAGAGTGATGCTGGAGTGATGCAGTCACCTGATCAGAGTGATGCTGGAGTGGTGCTGTCACCTGATCAGAGTGATGCTGGAGTGATGCAGTCACCTGATCAGAGTGATGCAGTCACCTGATCAGAGTGATGCAGTCACCTGATCAGAGTGATGCTGGAGTGATGCAGTCACCTGATCAGAGTGATGCTGGAGTGATGCAGTCACCTGATCAGAGTGATGCAGTCACCTGATCAGAGTGATGCTGGAGTGATGCAGTCACCTGATCAGAGTGATGCAGTCACCTGATCAGAGTGATGCTGGAGTGGTGCTGTCACCTGATCAGAGTGATGCTGGAGTGGTGCTGTCACCTGATCAGAGTGATGCAGTCACCTGATCAGAGTGATGCAGTCACCTGATCAGAGTGATGCTGGAGTGATGCAGTCACCTGATCAGAGCGATGCAGTCACCTGATCAGAGTGATGCTGGAGTGATGCTGTCACCTGATCAGAGTGATGCAGTCACCTGATCAGAGTGATGCTGGAGTGATGCAGTCACCTGATCAGCGTGATGCTGTCACCTGATCAGAGTGATGCTGGAGTGATGCAGTCACCTGATCAGAGTGATGCTGTCACCTGATCAGAGTGATGCTGGAGTGGTGCTGTCACCTGATCAGAGTGATGCTGGAGTGATGCAGTCACCTGATCAGAGTGATGCTGGAGTGATGCAGTCACCTGATCAGAGTGATGCTGGAGTGGTGCTGTCACCTGATCAGAGTGATGCTGGAGTGATGCAGTCACCTGATCAGAGTGATGCAGTCACCTGATCAGAGTGATGCTGGAGTGGTGCTGTCACCTGATCAGAGTGATGCTGGAGTGGTGCTGTCACCTGATCAGAGTGATGCAGTCACCTGATCAGAGTGATGCAGTCACCTGATCAGAGTGATGCTGGAGTGATGCAGTCACCTGATCAGAGTGATGCTGGAGTGATGCAGTCACCTGATCAGAGTGATGCTGGAGTGGTGCTGTCACCTGATCAGAGTGATGCTGGAGTGATGCTGTCACCTGATCAGAGTGATGCAGTCACCTGATCAGAGTGATGCAGTCACCTGATCAGAGTGATGCTGGAGTGATGCAGTCACCTGATCAGAGTGATGCTGGAGTGATGCAGTCACCTGATCAGAGTGATGCTGGAGTGGTGCTGTCACCTGATCAGAGTGATGCAGTCACCTGATCAGAGTGATGCTGGAGTGATGCAGTCACCTGATCAGAGTGATGCTGGAGTGATGCTGTCACCCGATCAGAGTGATGCTGGAGTGATGCAGTCACCTGATCAGAGTGATGCAGTCACCTGATCAGAGTGATGCTAGAGTGATGCAGTCACCTGATCAGAGTGATGCTGGAGTGATGCAGTCACCTGATCAGAGTGATGCTGGAGTGGTGCTGTCACCTGATCAGAGTGATGCAGTCACCTGATCAGAGTGATGCTGTCACCTGATCAGAGTGATGCTGTCACCTGATCAGAGTGATACAGTCACCTGATGGAAGGAAACGCACAGGAAATGTGACATTTCCTGTGCGTTCCAATAAGCAGCATCAGAAGAGATTCAGTGTCTCAACAAACGGTGTGAAATATGTCAAGTACCAGGATGTTGAACTACATCTGGTCCTATTTTACAGTCTGCAGGTCACCATGCTCCTCTGGCTGTTCTGACCCACAATTCTCTCGCCCAACAGGGTCAAAGGTCAAGGTGCATTTTAATGATGATGTCCCAGTTGTACACCTACTGAAGGATAACTGCAGTACAATGAACTGAGTTCATCCAGCTGTTTTTATGCCCCCCCCCCCCCCCCCCCCCCGCAGGTGGTTTGGGTTCAGCACATTAAGGTGTTTGTTCTTCAGCCTCCTTTGTCAGATTAAAGACTGCAGCTCATGACTTCTCATTGAGACGATCAGACGACCTGCAGTTGAAGTCCGTTGACTCTTCTCGGCTTCCAGCCGGCTGCTGTTTGCATTTGTATTGTTACTTCAGCTACTCAGTGACAACAGCTCTCAGCGGCTGGATACACAAACCTCACTGAGTGAAACAGCTGCTGGTATCCAGTCCTGAAGAGAAAGAAAAGTGTCTGCTCAGTGGAAAACGTCTTATTTATCCCGAACACGGCCCGGCGGCGTAGTTAAAGAAGGGAGTCTGAGGGGAACCAGACAGCAACCTGAGACACACTTCAGCAACAATTGAATTTTCAGAATCTCATCGGTCACTACAGAAAGCAGCCGAGTCTCTTTAGCGTCGTGGAGAAACTTTTACCCCACCCACCCCCACCCCGGCCAGGACACTTGGATTTCACTGCTGATTTAATAGAAATGAAACAGGATGGATTTGGGGATATTTCATTAATCTTCCTTCTCTTTCATTGCAGAGGAAATTAAAGCAAATAGAGTTGAAAACATGCTTTTCCTCTTCTCAGCCCAGCGACCGAACCGATCTCCTTCTCCTCGGAAAGTTAAGACCCAATTAGCTGCCCAGATTCTTGGCTGATCCCCGACTGGATGGATGTGTATTCTGCTGCAGGTGTGGACACATGCAGGACTCAGTGTTTTAATATTCAGCATGTTGTGGTTTCTAAAATGATCTGACAGATGAGCAGCACATGCAGGTCAGAGGTCATGATGTATTTATGATTTATTCAAAGATGTTTTTGTTCTACTAACTTGGATGCATTTCTTAAAGTAAAGCTAAATCAGTGAACTTTATATGCTGATGGTCAATAAATAAACTTCATATTAATAGGTTGAATTTTTTCTGAGTGGTTTAAAAAGTGAGAATCTTTAACATGTTTCCTAAAAACGACCGCAATTCTTCTGTTTAAAGTTTTCTTTTTTTATAATTTGTGTCTGTCAGTGAAAAACATGCCTTTGGATCATAAACAGGATCCTGTTGGTGAACAGTTTGTGGAGAACTGCAGGAACTGAAATGAAAAACTCATCTGAGTGTACCAGTCTGGAAACTCTGTTTACGTTGGCTCAGCTGATCCGAAGGACGGACCAATCAGAGAGCAGTGTCGCTGGATAATTGTGGTGATGCTGAAGCCAAGAATATTTTTTCTAAATGTAGCTGCAGCGGTTCAGTTTCAGTCTTCACTGTGATTTCAGTTGCTGCTGATTGGTCAAAAGCTGCTCCAATAGGAGGTCTTCTCTGTCAGTAGGATGATTCCCTCCAGATCATTTATGTCTGGAAACACCAGGCTGCAGTTAACTTTGCTGTGTTGACGTGAATGTTTGTTGCACTTTGTGAACTTTGTATTTTCATCTGTTGTTGCTGTTTTGCATTTGAACATTTGATTGTCAGCGATGGAAAATGTTTCTGTTTGTGGTTTAGAGACGTTGAACGAAGTCTCTGTTGTTTCCTTTGTGTCTTTACAGAAACTAAAGTCTCTGGAACATTTTTGTTTTATATTTATCTGCATATCTCACAGATTTTTCCCATGAATGCATATTAGAACAGTTTTACATTAACCATAACATAACCCAGTGAGTTGGTTGGAGGCTATCGAGGCAGAAATGCCTGCATGCTTATTAAATTACCGAACCTGCGATGGAGATCTGCAGCAGTTACGTGCCAATAACAACAGAGTGAGGGGGCTGTGATTGGGGGGGTTTAAAGCATTACCAGTTATTGTTTATTGCAACAGATACGCTCGCTGTAATGACATGTTCTGTCCATTTGAGGCATTTTAAACCAGGAAGATGAGAAACAGTAAATAAATATCGACGCTGTGTTTCTGTGTAGACGCTTGAAATCCAGCGATTATCTGAATTACTCCAAAACTAACTGGCTAATTGAATCATGCAGAGTTCGGTGCAGCGAGCGCTCCTCCACCTCTGTGAGGGGAGGAAGGGGGAAGTTTGGAGGTTGACCTTGTAAACTCCTGGGAGAGCGCCGCGGGGCACGGCTGACAGCTTTCAGCTGTGGGGGAATGTTAATATGTATTTCCAGGATTATTGAATTATGTATATGACAAGCGTCCCGAGGAGCTACATTAGCTTCAGGTGTGTTAGCGGGCCGGTCATCTCCACGCTCCGGTTCCCCCTAATGATGGTAATTATTACATGGCTTACCCGTAAAGCTGGATTGATTCTCAGGCTTCTGAATAACCCCTCATGCTGGCACGCTGCCCCCCCCCTTTCCCCCTCCCCCCCTCCAACAAAGGCCACGTTGAGGACGGTGAACTAACGCACCCCGCCTCTCGGCCGGTCCTCCGCGGTCCGGCTCACTGTGTTTCTGGGAGGTTAATACTCGGGCCCATAAAGACGGGATTAGAGCCCCGGCTCACACAACCAGGAAGAAAATTGAAAGTTTGAAGGGAAATATGTGACTAATTCCATTCTGTCATCGGTGGATATTAAAGATGTTTAGCTGCTATGTCACATTATTCCTAAATCACAATGGTGCCCCTGTTTAAATCTGCTTTAATTTCCAGGGCACCAAGTGAGCGGAGAGTTTAAGTGGGTCATCGTCTCGTATCGATCCCTCAGAAGTCCTCCAGCTTTGTACATCGTGTTGTTGACTCATGCCGTCCGACTCGCCTCATTTCAAGAAGCTTTTCTCTGTTTTCTTCACACATTTCATGTCGTGTAAACTGTAGTGAACATCCGTGTTGGAACATGTTTAATGTGAGTGCAGGTTCCCTCCACCAGGTAGAGGAGCTGCAGAGTGGAAGCTAGCTCGTTGGCACCTGCACTGGATTACTGAAGGACCTCTGCCAGTAGCTCCAGAGTTAAGCTTTTAGATAGAGTTACAGAGGGTGGGACCAGCAGCCCAGGTGCTGGCTGCCTTAAAACCTCCCACATTTCAACGATCTGGTTCTGTTTCAGGGCCTTGCTGCCCTGGGTCTTGGTGCGCTGCCATCACACTTGGTATTTATCAGGCGGCTGCCTCGCTCTCTCGGGACATCATTTCAGACGTGGTTGTTGTTGTGGAGGAACGTGATCTGCTGTAGTGCAGTTTTCTGAGTCCGCTTGTCGTTTCAAGCTACAGAGTTTGCTGTATTTTGCAGACATTCGACTTGATATTAACCGTATCTGTCTCTGACCCTCGGCTGGGAACAGATCCAGGATCAGTAACCCTGGACTCTGTCCACGACCATGTTCACAGCTACTGGGAGCAGCTGCTTCATGTCAGCGTGTCACCTCCGCCTGCTGTCGTATCTCTGACCGTCACTTCTCCGGAAACTCTGATCAACATTCTTTCTGTGTTCGTCTTTTATTTCTCTACTTTTTATGATGGAAATCACTCAGAATTAAAAGTAAACACATGGAAATATAATCAATGATCATCAGATATAGAGAAGCTCCTCACCTGACATGAACCTGTGATATCATCGAAAGAGCATCTCGTTGCCATGGACACCCTCCGATGACGATGGTACTACCTTGATCGACTCCGCCCGCTGTTTTCTGTACGAATCACCTTCAGACGGGTGAACAAAGAACGGTGTAACACCGTGAAAACACACGTTGAACCGCTGGAAACATGACGATTTGAACATGGTTTAACGTGCTGTGTTGAGGTTTGACGTGTTGTGTTGAGGTTTGACGTGTTGTGTTGAGGTTTGACGTGTTGTGTTGAGGTTTGACGTGTTGTGTTGAGGTTTGACGTGTTGTGTTGAGGTTTGACGTGTTGTGTTGAGGTTTGACGTGTTGTGTTGAGGTTTAACGTGCTGTGTTGAGGTTTGACGTGTTGTGTTGAGGTTTAACGTGTTGTGTTGAGGTTTGACGTGTTGTGTTGAGGTTTGACGTGTTGTGTTGAGGTTTGACGTGTTGTGTTGAGGTTTGACGTGTTGTGTTGAGGTTTGACGTGTTGTGTTGAGGTTTGACGTGTTGTGTTGAGGTTTGACGTGTTGTGTTGAGGTTTGACGTGTTGTGTTGAGGTTTGACGTGTTGTGTTGAGGTTTGACGTGCTGTGTTGAGGTTTGACGTGTTGTGTTGAGGTTTGACGTGTTGTGTTGAGGTTTGACGTGTTGTGTTGAGGTTTAACGTGCTGTGTTGAGGTTTGACGTGCTGTGTTGAGGTTTAACGTGCTGTGTTGAGGTTTGACGTGTTGTGTTGAGGTTTGACGTGTTGTGTTGAGGTTTAACGTGTTGTGTTGAGGTTTGACGTGTTGTGTTGAGGTTTGACGTGTTGTGTTGAGGTTTAACGTGTTGTGTTGAGGTTTAACGTGTTGTGTTGAGGTTTGACGTGCTGTGTTGAGGTTTGACGTGTTGTGTTGAGGTTTGACGTGTTGTGTTGAGGTTTGACGTGCTGTGTTGAGGTTTGACGTGTTGTGTTGAGGTTTAACGTGTTGTGTTGAGGTTTGACGTGTTGTGTTGAGGTTTAACGTGTTGTGTTGAGGTTTGACGTGTTGTGTTGAGGTTTAACGTGTTGTGTTGAGGTTTGACGTGTTGTGTTGAGGTTTGACGTGTTGTGTTGAGGTTTGACGTGTGTTGAGGTTTGACGTGTTGTGTTGAGGTTTGACGTGTTGTGTTGAGGTTTGACGTGTTGTGTTGAGGTTTGACGTGTTGTGTTGAGGTTTGACGTGTTGTGTTGAGGTTTGACGTGTTGTGTTGAGGTTTGACGTGCTGTGTTGAGGTTTAACGTGTTGTGTTGAGGTTTGACGTGTTGTGTTGAGGTTTGACGTGTTGTGTTGAGGTTTGACGTGTTGTGTTGAGGTTTAACGTGTTGTGTTGAGGTTTGACGTGTTGTGTTGAGGTTTGACGTGTTGTGTTGAGGTTTGACGTGTTGTGTTGAGGTTTGACGTGTTGTGTTGAGGTTTGACGTGTTGTGTTGAGGTTTGACGTGTTGTGTTGAGGTTTGACGTGTTGTGTTGAGGTTTGACGTGCTGTGTTGAGGTTTGACGTGTTGTGTTGAGGTTTGACGTGTTGTGTTGAGGTTTAACGTGCTGTGTTGAGGTTTGACGTGTTGTGTTGAGGTTTGACGTGTTGTGTTGAGGTTTAACGTGTTGTGTTGAGGTTTGACGTGTTCCATCCAGCTGCGTGTGTGCCGACTTGTTTTGATAGAATAATTCTAGGGTCCATTATGTTGCTGCCAGCGCCACCGCAGCTCATTTGAATTTCTGATAATTCCAAAGTGTGTTAAGTAGCACCTCTGAGAGATGAGGGGGGAGAGGGAGGGGGGGCACGTCTCAGACCTGCTAATGTGGAAATGTGTTTCTGATTCCTCTCGTGACACATACTAAGATGACGTGTGTGTGTGTGTGTGTGTGTGTGTGTGTGTGTGTGTGTGTGTGTGTGTGTGTGTGAGACTGTGTGTGTGTGTGAGACTGTGTGTGTGTGAGACTGTGTGTGTGTGTGTGTGTGTGTGTGTGTGTGTGTGTGTGTGTGAGAGACTGGGTGTGTGTGTGTGTGAGACTGTGTGTGTGAGAGACTGTGTGTGTGTGTGTGTGAGAGAGAGACTGTGTGTGTGTGTGTGTGTGTGTGTGTGAGAGACTGTGTGTGTGTGTGTGTGTGTGTGTGTGTGTGTGTCTGTGTGTGTGTGTGTGTGAGACTGTGTGTGTGTGTGTGTGTGTGTGAGACTGTGTGTGTGTTTCCTTGATCCTGCCACAGCACCGGCCGCCTGTAATCAGTAATTACCAGGATTGGCTGATGGATCCTGGTTGTAATGAATGATTGATGACCGCTGAAAGAGAGCGCCGGCCCTTTCTGTCCTCTGACAGCATGACGTTGGCGCTGAATTGAAACCATTTAAGTAGAAAATGACTGGACGCAGGAGAAGGGCTGAATAGCAGGTACCTCGCTGCCATTTGGAAAATGGACGTTTGCATTCGCTGCCTCTTTGAATCGTCTGTATATTCATGTGACTCCTGAAATCTGAGCTGCTGCAGCTGCAGGCTGTTTCAGGGAAATCAACCCGAGTGCTGCTCAGACTGAAAAGTGTTTCATCAACAAAAACCAACATCGATCTGTTTGGACTGTTTTCATCACACAGGAAGTTACACAGAAACTAGTTTAACTTTGAAAAGCCCGCAGTGTTTACAGTCTACTTCCTGTTGTTGTCTTTCTAATTCCTGTGACAACATTTCATGAAACATTAGGGTGACCGTCATGATCGATGACATCATAATGCTGCAACATTTACTGGATGTCACACATGGATACTGCAATGCATCGTGTTGCTTTCAGTGATTCTTCATATGACCACTCGGGGTCACTAAAGTCAGACATTTTTTCAGGCACCTGATTCTGGACTTCATCATTTGTTAGTGATATGATTTCCTTTTTTTTTATTGCATGTACCTGTGGGGGAATTTAAATACTTTGATTGAATTCTTGTAAATGATGAGGTATTTTCTTGAGTCTGAAGGTGTTTGCTGTTTGTAGACTTGTTGCAGCTCTCTGAGGTTTAGTTTGACATCACGGAGCTTTGAAGGAACTCCGAGAGAGAACGGATCGTCTGGAAGCGTCGTCCAATTCTGCAGCTTGTTTTCTGAACTCGGATTATTACGTTTACGACTTTCTTGAACCTCGTGTGAAGAACACGGCTGCTGAGCAAAAACAAGGTTTTGTGATTCGCAGCCTTTGATGTGAGACAGATATTAAATTTGTGGTGTTACAGGCACTTTGTGGTTTGGTTGGAGAACCAGACGCTTTTCATGGTGTGTGTGCGTGCGTGCGTGCGTGTGTGCGTGTGTGTGTGTGTGTGTGTGTGCGTGTGCGTGTGTGTGTGTGTGTGTGTGAGTGTGTGTGTGTGCGTATTCATCTACATCATTTGTCTCCTTTCAGATAAACAGGAAGTAAAAACACAGATTGTTTACATCCTGTCTGTTTGAGTTTGGACATAAAAATATCTTTTTATATTTTCTGCTTTATGTTTTAACAGTTGAAGTTATTCCAGTTGACATCATATTAATAATCTACAGCTGTTTTACACATTTGTTATTGAGACCTTTGTCCTTTAAATACTTTTAATCGACGTCTGTTTAATGCTGTTAATTTACACTATAATTCACCTTCTTCTGATTTCTCAGACAGTAACAGTGTCAGTATATTAACAGTAAATATGATTTAAGGAAATCAATGTAGATAATAAAGTAATATGATGAACATGATGGTTTGTATCCTAAAACATTTATGAATCAAATGCTGCTTTTCAAAATGCAGTAAATTAAATGTAAACTTTACATGCAAACATCAGAACCATTCAATTAAAATGCTAAAAATAGAACTACTATATGAATGGTGAGCTGCGTGTCCCCGGTGTTGTTGGGTCGGGCTCCCTGCAGGAGGTTCTGCTTGATCTGGATGTGACGAGTGTTCGGTTGATTTGTGGCTCTAAATCGTCCGTAACTGAGTTTTATTGTCTTTCTGTGTTTTTTCTCTCCTTTACAACTTAATCTTTATTTGTTTAAAATCAGTGCAAGACTTTGTTGGTTTCAGAAGTTATTGTCACATACAGCCTCCTTGGTGTCCTCTGCTGTCGGACCATCTGTCTGACATCTCTTTCGGGACACACGGAGGACGACAGAAACCTGCAGAGGAAGCGGAGTGAAGCGTGTAGATGAGTTAGTTTCCACAGCAGGGGGCCCCAGAGGGCCACGGAGCCGAGGATGGGGAATCTCAATGTCTCTTTGTGGGACCGCAATTGTTTCACAACCTGAACCACATGTTTATTATTGTAACCGTGACAACAAAGTCCTCCAACTTTAGTCTTCCCTGAACGTAACCGAGTGGATTTGTCCTCAAACCTCGACCACAGTGTTATAATATATATATCACATCATAAAACCATATTTATAACTTTGGAGGGCACAGACGAACGACATCTGTCTGTCTGTCTGTCCCTCCGTCTGTCTCTCTGTCTGTCTGTCCCTCTGTCTGTCTCTCTCTCTCTCTCTGTCTCTCTGCCTGTCTGTCTATCTGTCTGCCTGTCTGTCCCTCCGACTCTATCTGTCTCTCCGTCTCTCTGTCTGTCCTGCAGCTGAATGTGTCCTCAGTAAAAAGCCTCAGTGTATTTATCTGCTCTCTGACGGCTGCTTTACCAACTTTGCCTCCTTTATTTGTGCTGTTTAAGCAGCTTTTCCAGATCAGCTGATATCTACAGATGTGTGTGTTATTGCAGCTCTGTGAGTCTTCAGCCTCCATCTGCTGTGTGATTGACGCCTCTATTCACCTTTAAGTGCCGCCTTCACGGCGCTTCTCCACAGCTTTTAATTTCAAATGGACGCTTGGTTTTGTAGCAATCCCTTTTGACTTGTTCCTTTCACTGACACATGGAAGTAGAAATGTAGAAATAAATGTGAAAATAATAACAGCATGTGTCTGTGTTTTCCTCTCCCCCTCCGCCGGCTGGAATCACAGTGTGACTGTATTACAGAAAAGGTTTTCAGACTGAGGAGCATGTTTCCAACAGACGGAGCTTCTGTCACATTCATACATTCAGGAGGGAGAAAAACTCATCGTCCTGTGCTATTACACAGGAAATAAAATGGTACAATCAAACTATATCCACTGTTAAATGATTTGAGCTGGAAGGTGGACAGGGAATCAAATTTTAATTTATTTTTAAACCTAAAAATCCTCTTTTGCTTCTTATATTCCCAGAAACATGTTTGAAATAATCATCAGGCTGAAAAATGCAGAATAAATTCAGACTGGACGACAGCTGAGTGTTTCTGCTGATTGTGTTCCTATAAATGTGATTAAAAATGGAGTAAATTTAGTCGTTTAGCTCAAGAAGTCAAAATAGTGATTTGGACTAAATTAAATATCACAATATTTAAATAGTGCAAGAATATTTTTGGGATGTCTGTTCGTGGTTCATACTTGCTGCTCTCGTTAGTCCGTGTCTAGTTTTTGTGTTATTCATGTGGTTGTCTTGTTTTGTCTTTTGTTCCTACGTTTTAATGATCAGTTTCTTTCGACTGTTTTTATATAATGACAATTAAAAATCATTCAGGCATTCATTCATTTACACAGTTTTTTTCTTTTTTCTTTTTAAATCAATAATCATCAGTAAAGTGGACGTAATAATAAAGTAAAGTAAAGAATAGAAGATTAAGAACGGTCTCGTGATTTTACTGTAATGAGGCCTTTAAATCCAGGAAGTCGAATTTTAACTCAAGATGATTTCCAAAATTAAAGACAGCATGTGGTCTCATATCACGTTATCAATATAATATTCAGATACTGTCCCACCTTAATGTGAGGTTATTATTATCTATTGTGATTTATTGTCCCGAGGCAGCAGAAAGTGTGTTTGATTCTCACTCCACTTATTTTATAGATATGTTTAATTTTTGTGATGATTTAAATGAGGATCTGCAGTGAGTGTGTGTTGGATGTTGAGAGAAAATTCACCGATTCTCCCTTTAAATGAAGCAAAGCAGGAGTTTCTGCAGGAGTGCGGCTGGTTGTTTAAAGCACATTTCATTTTCATAAGTTAGTCCTTCAACCTGCGTCTCCATTTGTCCCCTCAGGATGTTGTGCCTGAGCTAACATGATGAGACAACGTGTGAAATGATGGAGGTGATTCTGGTGTTTGTGCTGAACTCACCGGCGCTGATGGCTGCAGGTGACCGACTGTTTCCCTGCTGACAGAGAAGGTGACCGGCTCCTCCAATCAGCCCCGAGAAGCAGCTGTCCAGGCTTCACTATTATTTCTTAAAGTTTAACAGACGATTCATAGTTTATACAAACAGCAGCGTTTGAATTAGGAAGAGATGCAAGTAAGAAACTGGAGCTAATACATGATAATATGAATACTGGTTCAGTGTTGATGCGTAATGTGGAGCTCAGGAAATGTGGTGCTCAGATTTGTTCCAGGACGAAGAGAAAGAGAATCTACGGAGAAAGAAAAACCTGCACTGAGCTGGAAAAATAAAACCGAGCTTCATGAAATGAACCCGAAGAAATACGCAAAGTTTATATGACGCAAATAAATCGATTATATATGTGAATATAACTTTGTAAATATAATAAGTTTAGTTTTCGCCTAAAAAATATAAACTGTATTTACCTGGATCAAAAAATGACTGAAAGTGATCAGGGTTTCAAAAGTCGCCACCAACATATGTAATAATAATAATAATAATAATAATAATAATAATAATTATAAAATGTCCACGTTAAAACAGTTTCAAAACATGTTTCTAAAATGACCGCCTATATAAAGAACATTTTAAAACATGTCTTCCTCTCAGAAAACACCCAGCTGTTTCCATCAGGCAGTTTGATAAATAATTTCATGCACAATTTAAAAAGCATGCAACAATAATATCGTGAATCAGGTAATTCATCTGCGGAGCTGATTGAAATCTGTTGTTTTAACGTTTTAGTTGGAGACAATCAGCTGCCATCAGTCTGAGTCCACACCGCGTTAATCAGCCGTCACATCTCCAGCACACAGTTCCACTTCACAAACTTATCTGTCAGCCTGACGGGAGCATGTGTTAAAACCCCACTGAGTGTTAAATGCAATCACTGAGTCCCATTAAGGTCTGAACTGGGAATCCACGTTCCTCCACAGCAGCGCGCGGCCCTCCATCACCACTCAGTCCGCGTTGATTAGCCGTGTAAATACGCAATAAGTTCTTTTATTGTGGGCTGAATGGGGCCGATAATGGGCCGTTATCTTATCCCGGTCAGGGGGAGACGCTGACCCGCAGAGAGGGAGCTGCAGCCGGGGAGGAAACGCGCTGATCTGCGCCCCGCGGAGAGGCAAGCGGACGGAAGATAATGAGATGAATCTCAGATGTAATGCTCAGAGGTTCCTGTCTGACATGGAAATGTGGTTAATATTCATTTACTCATGGAAGGAGAGACACAAACAAATAAAACTCTGATTACACCTTCTCTGCGTCTTTACGCACGATTCTGCGGGTCAAAGGGTTATTTTATTGTTTTCTATTTCACTAATCCATAAACCTGGAGATATTTGATATTAATGACAAAAAACACCAAATACAATTTTATATAATAATGAGAATAATAATGCGCATTTTGTTAATTAATAAACAGGAGCTTTCCAACTTTTATGCGTAAAACTGCAGCGGGCTGACACCTGAAATATCTTCTAATTGAAATAATATAAATATGAAAGAAATAAAACCAGTTTCCCTCCAAACACACTGAATAGAATCATACAGAACTATCAGAGTCTGCTGGTCAGATATAATTAAAGTTACTGACCCTGAACCCGGTGAGTTGATGAACTCTGAGACCTGATGATCAGATGAGGACCGGCCCGGTAAACACGGTGTAAATGTGCTCCGTAGATTATCATGCCTCCTCTAACAAGGAAATAATCGGATTACTCTGCAGGAAGAGCCTCTTTGAGCCGCCAACAGATTTCCAAAAGTCTGCAAACACTGCGGATTATCTTAATTGAATTAATTCTCAATACACAGATCTGCGGCGGCCGCGGAGCTGCAGCAGCTGATCCCAGAGCAGCCGGACCGCCGTGACGTGTGCAGGCTATAAAACAGCCCCGCTCCGGACTGCCCCTCAAACCTCCTCATCCTCCTCACTGCTGCCGAGTCGCTCCTCCGGAGAGCAGCCGACCACCTCAGCCGCCATGACGCACTTTTAGAAAACGTTTTCCGCGGAAACTTTTCACTTCAGGACCTTTAACATAACAACTTCTCACTTCCCCGAGTTTCCCGCCGGTGTGATGCCCGCCGGGATGTTCAGCATAGACAGCATCCTGTCCGGACGGCCGAGCTGCAAGGAGCCGCTGCTGCTGCACCGGAGCGGCCCGGTGGTTCTGTCCGCGGGGCTCCCGGACTCTATCTACACCGACTACAACGGACTGTACTCAGCCACGTGCGGACCTTCCCCCCCGGGGGTTCCGTCTGTGAACGGGACCCGGATTGGATATAATGGCTACTACTACGGGCAGCTGCACGTCCAGACCACCGGAGGGGGGCCGCCGTGCTGCGGCTCCGTGCCCGGCCTGAGCCCGCAGCAGTGCCCGTGCATCCCGACAGGTGAGACGGACCAACTTCAGACTTTAATAGGCTTCAAATATAAACTCACAGCGAAACAGCAAAGAAATCAGAACAGAGAAGATATCTTCTTCTTTTTTTAAATTGGGTTTCAAATTCATAGTCCGTGTTTGTTTTTATTTTTAGAAAAACAAAAAGGTTTCGTTTTGTTGTTGTTGCTGATGCTGTAATAAACAGAAGTCATTTGTTGCAATAAGCCTCGTTTTTACCTCCAAATCTGAACATAATCTACTTTTATATTTGTATTATTTTATTATTTGGAACTTGTGAAGATTGAAGTTCAGGTTTTTTTACGACGGTGGTCCAAAACAAGAAAATAAACTGTCTCTGATCTTAAAATAACAAATTACAATGTGACCTTACGCGTGACCTTAAATATTCACATTTAAACCCAAAACGTTTTTTCAATCATCAGAAATATTCCTGTGATGTCTGATGTCCTGATCTTGGTCCTTTGATGACCTCTCTGCAGGCTGGACTTCTGTGTCCACAATAAAATATCTCTGATTCCAAACTGACGAATTACGCATAAACTTCACATGTTTGTATTTACAAAAGGAAAGAAATGTTTCCATCTGTGTTTTATATGCGAGTTTAACTTTGAGCAGAATTTATACACAAACCGTCGATGTGCGTAAAAAGAAATTGTTGTTTTCAGTTTTCTGCTGTTTGTCCATCAGCATCAGTTTCAGTTTCTAAAGAGTCACATTATTCAGAAACATCAATTCTATTCTTATTTATAGTTTGATTGTTCCAAATATTTCACCTCACCCCTGTTTTATTTCCCTCCGCCGTCAGGCTACGACAGCCCGGGCTCGGTTCTGATCTCGCCGGTCCCCCACCAGATGATGTCCTACATGAACATGGGCAGCCTGTCGCGGACGGAGCTGCAGCTCCTCAACCAGCTGCACTGCCGCAGGAAGCGGAGGCACCGCACCATCTTCACCGACGAGCAGCTGGAGGCTCTGGAGGGCCTCTTCCAGGAGACCAAGTACCCGGACGTCGGCACGCGGGAGCAGTTGGCCCGCAAGGTCCACCTCCGGGAGGAGAAGGTGGAGGTGAGCGGCGCTCTAACTTTTCATCAGACTTCTCTGCTTTTTAAAACTGTTCAGTGATTCTGATTTAAATGAGGCGACGCGTCGTTCAGTCAGAGTTCAGCTTGGTTTCAGTTAGAATGAGAAATTATATCAGTCTCAATTTACAGCTGCAGCGTTTAAAAGAGATCTACAGCCATTATAATAATAATAATAATAATAACAATAACAATAATAATAATTATATGTCATATTGAAATTGGTAGCTGATGCACGTATGATTTTAATACATACCAGCAGTGCTATAGCCCCATTTAGTTAAGCATATTTAGATGGGAATGCAATTTAATACCATATCTGGATATGGAAAATCAGCCAACTAAAAAAATAATAGTAAAAAAAAAAAAATAAGATAATATTAACAACAATGATAATAATAATAGTAATAATGTGTTGCCCCTATTTAAACGCGAGGACCTGCTCATTAAATATCACCCGCCGTGGCTTTGTTTGTATAGTAGATTGTAAAATTAAATGATAGAATATAATACGACAAAAAATTAAGTTAAATTTGTGACTTTTGGCAGTAAATAAAAAATAGAGTTTTAACCCAGACTTCAGTTCCTCAGTGTTTCAATGTTTGAACGACACAGGAGGTGAGAAACAAATGAAACCTAATTATTATACTGTGTATAATAAATATAATAAGGAGCTACATGAAACACGTGCAGAGTTTTCATGGATTTCTTCATATATTGACATAATGTCTGCGGTGATGAGAGGAGGAGACCGAGAAATGTTCCAGTGTTAATAAAAGGGTTCGTTCCTGACCGGGGACACAGCGGCGAAGTGTCGCGCGCTCTCCGCTCTCTTCTCCAGAGAGGACCGGAGCTCCAGAGAGGACCGGAGCTCCAGAGAGGACCGGGGCTCCAGAGAGGACCGGAGCTCCAGAGAGGCCCGGGGCCCCTGATAGACAATAAAACTGCTCTTTTTCTGTCACGTAGGTTTGGTTCAAAAACAGGCGCGCGAAGTGGAGGCGGCAGAAACGCTCTTCATCAGAGGAGTCCGAGAACTCTCAGAAGTGGAACAAATCCACCAAAAGCTGCGCGGAGAAAACGGAGGAGAGTAAAAGCGAGGTGGACTCGGACAGCTGATAGGGAGGGCCCCTAACGGCCGCGCGTGAGGGCCCCTGACGCGGCCGCACGCGCGTGTACATATCGTGGAAAGTGACGTGACTCGACGACATGCTGGTGGTGTGATGAAACGTGTTGTCATGTTGCACAGTTGTACATATCTACATTTTATTCTGGATCTGTCTTATTTATATTTAATTTAAGTCTTTTGTAATGTTCCGCCTGCCGGACTTCGTGTCTGAATATATCTGATGTTATGTGACGTTTTTATGGATATTAATGTTGTAATTATGGTATTTTTCCGTTGTAATATTCAGCTCGGAGCTGTCTTAAAGAACATGAACCATTTCTTTTGTTATGTTAGTTTAAAAAATAAGAAAAGCAACTTAAAGGAAATACATTAAATATAAATGAAAGTCCTCACGCTGTCTGATTTTTTTCTGATTTCATCTGAAAATTAAAATAAAGTTTGGCTCGAATTGAAGAATAATAAAAAAAAAATGTTCCGTTTCCGCTGAGCTCCACGCGACACTTCAAATGTAAAATAAAACGTTTAGGACTGATGTTTTTAAAAGCAGGTCGTGACATTTAATAGAAGTATAAGTATAGACTCAGTTGAAGCACATCAGGTGATCTGCAGCAGGTGAAGGTGGCGCTGCAGCTGCGTCGTTAGTTCACTGGTCCTGATATTTTCTGCGCTGGATTCCACTGAAACTTTCCTCCAAACATGACGTGTGTTTGGTATTTTATGTTATTACCTAATTTAATAAATTTAACTCCAACATACATTTAGACCAAAAATGTTTTTTTTTATTTTTTTTTTTATAATGCAGGATATTATTCCTTCAGAAGGAAAAATGATTTACATTTTAAAAACACCAAATAATATTACAGTGATGAATCAAAATATTTCATTTTGAATCAAATGTTCTCCTGAATGCAGGTTTGTGTTTTAAAGAGTATTTTTTTTTTTTTTTTTTTTTTTTTTTTTTTTACCTGAAACTATGATTATCACTGTGATTATTTCTGGTAGACTCATTAATTTGTTAAATGTCCAAAATAATAAAGACATATGTTTATCACTTACAAACAGCTGGAACATGATGCAGTGGAAACAGCACAGAGGCTGATTGGTTTAATTAAATTGGCTCATTTGTTTAATGATTAATTTCCTACTGACTCACAGATGACAGTTTGGTTTTTGTCAACATTTAATACAGTAAAGTTTTGTTTATAGTATGAGTTGATCGCTTGTTGAAGCTCAGTGTTCATGTCAGATTTTTATGAATCTCAGAAAATTAATATTGTTTTACTGCTGCTGAAACCTGATGTGCATTTCTTCACTGGAAAAATTTAATATGAGAAAATATAAATAATCACAGAGAAAGTGAAATGTAGCTGGGTCAGTTTGAAGATACAGTGGGTCAGTTTGAGGATGCAGTGTTTGAGGATGCAGTGGGTCAGTTTGAGGATGCAGTGGGTCATTTTTGAGGATACAGTGGGTCATTTTTGAGGATACAGTGGGTCAGTTTGAAGATACAGTGGGTTAGTTTGAAGATACAGTGGGGCAGGTTGAGGATACAGTGGGTCAGGTTGAGGATACAGTGGGTCAGTTTGAGGATGCAGTGGGTCAGTTTGAGGATGCAATGGGTCAGTTTGAAGATACAGTGGGTCAGTTTGAAGATACAGTGGGGCAGGTTGAGGATACAGTGGGTCAGTTTGAGGATGCAGTGGGTCAGTTTGAAAATACAGTGGGTCAGTTTGAGGATGCAGTGGGTCAGTTTGAGGATGCAGTGGGTCAGTTTGAAGATACAGTGGGTCAGGTTGAAGATACAGTGGGTCAGGTTGAGGATGCAGTGGGTTAGTTTGAAGATACAGTGGGTTAGTTTGAAGATGCAGTGGATTAGTTTGAAGATACAATGGGTCAGTTTGAGGATACAGTGGGTCAGTTTGAGGATGCAGTGGGTCAGTTTGAAAATACAGTGGGTCAGTTTGAGGATGCAGTGGGTCAGTTTGAGGATGCAGTGGGTCAGTTTGAAGATACAGTGGGTCAGGTTGAAGATACAGTGGGTCAGGTTGAGGATGCAGTGGGTTAGTTTGAAGATACAGTGGGTTAGTTTGAAGATGCAGTGGATTAGTTTGAAGATACAATGGGTCAGTTTGAGGATGCGTGAACTTTGAGCTCACATGGGGGGAGAGATAATTTCATAATTGCAACATGACACAGACAAAAATTTAAAAAAAGACAAAACAATGCAGATAAATACAGCCCTTATGTCACAATTCCCATAATTGAATCTGATGTTATGAAGGAATATACGATTTTAACAAAAAGTGTAAACCTGCAGAGAAACACACTGACAGGTGACTCTCTGAAGGTCTGACACTCAGAGCTTCATCACTGGCTGAAAAATGAAGGTTTAATAATAAAAAACATGAATTGAGAAAATAAATAAATTAATATAATCTCGTTTCCATTATGCAGCTGCAGGGCGGGAAACGATCCCTCCATACTTTTTCAATAACAGCTGAATCCAGAACTGAAAGTTGACTCCAGATTCTTCATCAGATCTGATACTGATTTAAATCATTTCGTGCATCAGTTTTGTTTGGTTTTGTGTTTTCTCTGGCCTGTTTTTATTTTAATCATTTGATCTTTTTTTCAGTATGAAGAGAGAACTTCAAATCTACAGTCCACACTGATCATGAGGCTCATGTCATCATGTCAGTAAGTTCTTAATACAATGTTGCTGCTGTTAATTACTTGACTAAATCTGAAGTAAAGAGCTCAAAGGTAAAAACACATTGCCGGCAGGTCTCACGCAGATCAGTGCTTTCATCAGAGCTGAAAGAGCAGCACACTCTACATCACAGTCTTTATATCACTCTACATCACACTCTTCATCTCACTCTACATCACAGTCTTTATCTCACTCTACATCACACTCTTTATCTCACTCTACATAACAGTCTTTATCTCACTCTACATCACAGTCTTTAACTCACTCTACATTACACTCTTTATCTCACTCTACATCACAGTCTTTATCTCACTCAACATAACAGTCTTTATCTCACTCTACATAACAGTCTTTATCTCACTCTACATCACCCTTTTTTATCTCACTCTACATCACACTCTTTATCTCACTCTACATCACACTCTTTATCTCACTCTACATCACACTCTTTATCTCACTCTACATCACAGTCTTTATCTCACTCTACATCACAGTCTTTATCTCACTCTACATCACAGTCTTTATCACACTTTACATCACAGTCTTCATCTCACTCTACATAACAGTCTTTATCACACTCTACATCACTCTTTATCTCACTCTTTATCACACTCTACATCACAGTCTTTATCACACTCTACATCACAGTCTTTATCACACTCTACATCACACTCTTTATCTCACTCTACATCACACTCTTTATCTCACTCTACATAACAGTCTTTATCACACTCTACATCACAGTCTTTATCACACTCTACATCACAGTCTTTATCTCACTCTACATCACAGTCTTTATCTCACTCTACATCACACTCTTTATCTCACTCTACATAACAGTCTTTATCACACTCTACATCACACTCTTTATCTCACTCTACATAACAGTCTTTATCTCACTCTACATCACAGTCTTTATCTCACTCTATATCACACTCTTTATCTCACTCTACATTACAGTCTTTATCACACTTTACATCACAGTCTTCATCTCACTCTACATAACAGTCTTTATCACACTCTACATCACACTCTTTATCTCACTCTACATAACAGTCTTTATCACACTCTACATCACAGTCTTTATCACACTCTACATCACACTCTTTATCTCACTCTACATCACAGTCTTTATCTCACTCTACATCACAGTCTTTATCACACTCTACATCACACTCTTTATCTCACTCTACATCACAGTCTTTATCACACTCTACATCACACTCTTTATCTCACTCTACATCACAGTCTTTATCTCACTCTACATCACAGTCTTTATCTCACTCTACATCACACTCTTTACCTCACTCTACATCACACTCTTTATCTCACTCTACATAACAGTCTTTATCTCACTCTACATCACAGTCTTTATCTCACTCTACATCACACTCTTTATCTCACTCTACATTCCAGTCTTTATCACACTTTACATCACAGTCTTCATCTCACTCTACATAACAGTCTTTATCACACTCTACATCACACTCTTTATCTCACTCTACATAACAGTCTTTATCACACTCTACATCACAGTCTTTATCACACTCTACATCACACTCTTTATCTCAATCTACATAACAGTCTTTATCACACTCTACATCACAGTCTTCATCTCACTCTACATCACAGTCTTTATCACACTCTACATCACACTCTTTATCTCACTCTACATAACAGTCTTTATCACACTCTACATCACAGTCTTTATCACACTCTACATCACACTCTTTATCTCACTCTACATAACAGTCTTTATCACACTCTACATCACAGTCTTCATCTCACTCTACATCACAGTCTTTATCACACTCTACAGAACTTTCTGCAGGAGATTCTTTATCTCACTCTGCAACACACTCTTTATCAAACTCTGCAACACTCTCTCTATCTCACTCTTTATCTCAGTCTGCAGCTCATTCTTTATATCACTCTTTATCTCAGTCTGCAGCTCATTCTTTATCTCACTCTTTATCTCACTCTTCATCTCACTATCTCAGTCTGCAGCACACTCTTCATCTCACTCTTTATCTCACTCTACATCACAGTCTTTATCTCACTCTACATCACACTCTTTACCTCACTCTACATCACAGTCTTCATCACAGTCTTTATCACACTCTACATCACAGTCTTTATCTCACTCTACATCACACTCTTTATCACACTCTTTATCTCAGTCTGCAGCTCATTCTTTATCTCACTCTTTATCTCACTCTTCATCTCACTATCTCAGTCTGCAGCACACTCTTCATCTCACTCTTTATCTCACTCTACATCACAGTCTTTATCTCACTCTACATCACACTCTTTACCTCACTCTACATCACAGTCTTCATCACAGTCTTTATCACACTCTACATCACAGTCTTTATCTCACTCTACATCACAGTCTTTATCTCACTCTACATCACACTCTTTATCACACTCTACATCAGTCTTTATCTCACTCTACATCACAGTCTTTATCACACTCTACATCACACTCTTTATCTCACTCTACATCACAGTCTTTATCTCACTCTACATCACAGTCTTTATCTCACTCTACATCACACTCTTTACCTCACTCTACATCACACTCTTTATCTCACTCTACATAACAGTCTTTATCTCACTCTACATCACAGTCTTTATCTCACTCTACATCACACTCTTTATCTCACTCTACATTCCAGTCTTTATCACACTTTACATCACAGTCTTCATCTCACTCTACATAACAGTCTTTATCACACTCTACATCACACTCTTTATCTCACTCTACATAACAGTCTTTATCACACTCTACATCACAGTCTTCATCTCACTCTACATCACAGTCTTTATCACACTCTACATCACACTCTTTATCTCACTCTACATAACAGTCTTTATCACACTCTACATCACAGTCTTTATCACACTCTACATCACACTCTTTATCTCACTCTACATAACAGTCTTTATCACACTCTACATCACAGTCTTCATCTCACTCTACATCACAGTCTTTATCACACTCTACATCACACTCTTTATCTCACTCTACATAACAGTCTTTATCACACTCTACATCACAGTCTTTATCACACTCTACATCACACTCTTTATCTCACTCTACATAACAGTCTTTATCACACTCTACATCACAGTCTTCATCTCACTCTACATCACAGTCTTTATCACACTCTACAGAACTTTCTGCAGGAGATTCTTTATCTCACTCTGCAACACACTCTTTATCAAACTCTGCAACACTCTCTCTATCTCACTCTTTATCTCAGTCTGCAGCTCATTCTTTATATCACTCTTTATCTCAGTCTGCAGCTCATTCTTTATCTCACTCTTTATCTCACTCTTCATCTCACTATCTCAGTCTGCAGCACACTCTTCATCTCACTCTTTATCTCACTCTACATCACAGTCTTTATCTCACTCTACATCACACTCTTTACCTCACTCTACATCACAGTCTTCATCACAGTCTTTATCACACTCTACATCACAGTCTTTATCTCACTCTACATCACAGTCTTTATCTCACTCTACATCACACTCTTTATCACACTCTTTATCTCAGTCTGCAGCTCATTCTTTATCTCACTCTTTATCTCACTCTTCATCTCACTATCTCAGTCTGCAGCACACTCTTCATCTCACTCTTTATCTCACTCTACATCACAGTCTTTATCTCACTCTACATCACACTCTTTACCTCACTCTACATCACAGTCTTCATCACAGTCTTTATCACACTCTACATCACAGTCTTTATCTCACTCTACATCACAGTCTTTATCTCACTCTACATCACACTCTTTATCACACTCTACATCAGTCTTTATCTCACTCTACATCACAGTCTTTATCTCACTCTACATCACAGTCTTTATCTCACTCTACATCACAGTCTTTATCTCACTCTACATCACAGTCTTTATCACACTCTACATCACACTCTTTATCTCACTCTACATAACAGTCTTTATCACACTCTACATCACAGTCTTCATCTCACTCTACATCACAGTCTTTATCACACTCTGCAGAACTTTCTGCAGGAGATTCTTTATCTCACTCTGCAACACACTCTTTATCAAACTCTGCAACACTCTCTCTATCTCACTCTTTATCCCACTCTTCATCTCAGTCTGCAGCACACTCTTTATCTCACTCTTGATCACACTCTCCAGCACACTCTTTATCTCACTCTTTATCTCAGTCTGCAGCTCATTCTTTATCTCACTCTTTATCTCAGTCTGCAGCTCATTCTTTATCTCACTCTTTATCTCACTCTTCATCTCACTATCTCAGTCTGCAGCACACTCTTCATCTCACTCTTTATCTCACTCTACATCACAGTCTTTATCTCACTCTACATCACACTCTTTACCTCACTCTACATCACAGTCTTCATCACAGTCTTTATCACACTATACATCACAGTCTTTATCTCACTCTACATCACAGTCTTTATCTCACTCTACATCACACTCTTTATCACACTCTACATCACACTCTTTATCTCACTCTACATCACAGTCTTTATCTCACTCTACATCACAGTCTTTATCACACTCTACATCACACTCTTTATCTCACTCTACATAACAGTCTTTATCACACTCTACATCACAGTCTTCATCTCACTCTACATCACAGTCTTTATCACACTCTGCAGAACTTTCTGCAGGAGATTCTTTATCTCACTCTGCAACACACTCTTTATCAAACTCTGCAACACTCTCTCTATCTCACTCTTTATCTCAGTCTGCAGCTCATTCTTTATATCACTCTTTATCTCAGTCTGCAGCTCATTCTTTATCTCACTCTTTATCTCAGTCTGCAGCTCATTCTTTATCTCACTCTTCATCTCACTATCTCAGTCTGCAGCACACTCTTCATCTCACTCTTTATCTCACTCTACATCACAGTCTTTATCTCACTCTACATCACACTCTTTACCTCACTCTACATCACAGTCTTCATCACAGTCTTTATCACACTCTACATCACAGTCTTTATCTCACTCTACATTACACTCTTTATCTCACTCTACATCACACTCTTTATCACACTCTACATCAGTCTTTATCTCACTCTACATCACAGTCTTTATCACACTCTACATCACACTCTTTATCTCACTCTACATCACAGTCTTCATCACACTCTACATCACAGTCTTTATCACACTCTACATCACACTCTTTATCTCACTCTACATAACGGTCTTTATCGCACTCTACATCACAGTCTTTATCTCACTCTACATCACAGTCTTTATCACACTTTACATCACAGTCTTCATCTCACTCTACATAACAGTCTTTATCACACTCTACATCACACTCTTTATCACACTCTACATCACAGTCTTTATCTCACTCTACATCACAGTCTTTATCACACTCTACATCACACTCTTTATCTCACTCTACATCACACTCTTTATCTCACTCTACATAACAGTCTTTATCACACTCTACATCACAGTCTTTATCACACTCTACATCACACTCTTTATCTCACTCTACATCACAGTCTTTATCTCACTCTACATCACAGTCTTTATCACACTCTACATCACACTCTTTATCTCACTCTACATAACAGTCTTTATCTCACTCTACATCACAGTCTTTATCTCACTCTACATCACACTCTTTATCTCACTCTACATTACAGTCTTTATCACACTTTACATCACAGTCTTCATCTCACTCTACATAACAGTCTTTATCACACTCTACATCACACTCTTTATCTCACTCTACATAACAGTCTTTATCACACTCTACATCACAGTCTTTATCACACTCCACATCACACTCTTTATCTCACTCTACATCACAGTCTTTATCTCACTCTACATCACAGTCTTTATCACACTCTACATCACAGTCTTTATCTCACTCTACATCACAGTCTTTATCTCACTCTACATCACACTCTTTATCTCACTCTACATCACACTCTTTATCTCACTCTACATAACAGTCTTTATCACACTCTACATCACAGTCTTTATCACACTCTACATCACACTCTTTATCTCACTCTACATCACACTCTTTATCTCACTCTACATCACAGTCTTTATCTCACTCTACATCACACTCTTTATCACACTCTACATCACACTCTTTATCTCACTCTACATCACAGTCTTTATCTCACTCTACATCACACTCTTTATCTCACTCTACATCACAGTCTTTATCTCACTCTGCATCACAGTCTTTATCTCACTCTACATCACAGTCTTTATCACACTCTACATCACACTCTTTATCTCACTCTACATCACAGTCTTTATATCACTCTATATCACACTCTTCATCTCACTCTACATCACACTCTTTATCTCACTCTACATAACAGTCTTCATCTCACTCTACATCACAGTCTTTATCACACTCTGCAGAACTTTCTGCAGGAGATTCTTTATCTCACTCTGCAACACACTCTTTATCAAACTCTGCAACACTCTCTCTATCTCACTCTTGATCACACTCGCCAGCACACTCTTTATCCCACTCTTCATCTCAGTCTGCAGCACACTCTTTATCTCACTCTTGATCACACTCTCCAGCACACTCTTTATCTCACTCTTTATCTCAGTCTGCAGCTCATTCTTTATCTCACTCTTTATCTCAGTCTGCAGCTCATTCTTTATCTCACTCTTTATCTCACTCTTCATCTCACTATCTCAGTCTGCAGCACACTCTTCATCTCACTCTTTATCTCACTCTACATCACAGTCTTTATCTCACTCTACATCACACTCTTTATCTCACTCTACATCACAGTCTTCATCACAGTCTTTATCACACTCTACATTACAGTCTTTATCTCACTCTACATCACAGTCTTTATCTCACTCTACATCACACTCTTTATCACACTCTACATCAGTCTTTATCTCACTCTACATCACAGTCTTAATCACACTCTACATCACACTCTATCTCACCCGACATCACAGTCTTTATCACACTCTACATCACAGTCTTTATCACACTCTGCAGCACTTTCTGCAGGAGATTCTTTATCTCACTCTGCAACACACTCTTTATCAAACTCTGCAGCACATTCTGTATCTCACTGCTGCACACTCTTTATCTCACTCTACATCACACTCTTTATCTCGCTCTTGATCACACTCGCCAGCACACTCTTTATCTCACTCTTTATCTCAGTCTGCAGCTCATTCTTTATCTCACTCTTTATCTCAGTCTGCAGCACACTCTTTATCACACTCTCCAGCACACTCTTCATCTCACTCTTCATCTCAGTTTGCAGCTCACTCTCCAAACATGGACACGGTCAACACTGCGTGTTGCAGTTTTTCCATAAACAGAGAAGCTGCTGCAGCTCAGTTTGTCATCTGACTCCATGTTAAATGATAATTACCATTAAAACCAAAGTGTTTTGTTCTTTGAGGACCTGATTATGAACCATGTTGCCTGGATTATTTTATTTAAAAGATCATCAGACTAATTTGGTCACGGAGATGTTTTTCTTAGTCAGTGGTTTGGACAGCAAACCAACAATAAAACTTCTGAAAATGTGAAAGATGAATCACATAGTAAATAATCTGAAAGTTATGATAAGATTTTAGTTTGTCTTAGATCCAGTAAATAAAGATGAGGACATGAGGTCAGACTTGGGGACACCAACAGGACGTCACATCATGAGAGTGTCTCAGTTACTGTTAACACACAGCTGTATGAAGACAGATGTGGCGAGCTGCAGCAGCTGTTTACACTGTGGAGGACAAATCCCTGAATTTTCACATCGAATTATGACTAAGAGGCTCATTTATTACTTTCAGTTCAACATTTACGGATCTCCAAAGACAACAGCCAATAATTCATGTCAATATCATTTAATACCATAAAAAAACAGGACACTCAGGTTTTCCACTGAAACTCTGCACGGCCGGTTGCCATTTTACAGACTGACGAGATGAAGCATGGAGGGAATAATAAACCTCATGCAGCCACCACAGGTCCTTCAAGACTGTCAGTGAATTTAAAAGACTTTTACAGTCCAAAGTTCATCTTGAAATAAGCAGAAAAGATGCATTCTGATACAGTCTGTGATGAATCCTCGTTCTGCTGATCTTAGAAAGAACAAATGAAGATGGATTTTGTGAAGCTAAAAGATGGACATGGATTAAAAATATAATTTGTAATGAATTGGATAAAAAAAAAAATACACAACCAGGATCACACTTAACTCAAACATTAGGTGGATATTGATCAGTCTGCGCGTACTAATCGACATTTAACAGACTCACTTTGCCTCCTTGTGCTTCAATTATTCATCGATGATGATGATAATTAGGAGGAGGAGGAGGAGAAGGAGGAGGAGGAGGAAGGGGAGGAGGAAGATAAGGATGAGGAGGAGGAGGAAGAGGAGGAGGAAAAAGAGGAGGAGGAGGACTATAATGCCGCATCAAGCTGCAGCCTGATCAGATCATCTCTCTGAGATCTGGCGTCGACCATCATGAGAAACACCATCTCTAATAATTCCTCGTGTGATTAATGAAGTGCTTCAGCTCCAGTGAGATCCACAACGACCGCAGCCGCAGACATTAATCTCTTTTTCAGCAGCAGTAATTTTCTGTTTCACAAATTTAATACAACTCTTTTTATTTTTTTTATAAACCATTATTTCTTTGACCTTTTTATGCACAGTTCCCAGCACTTGGAAAAACAAAGGTGGAGTCCAAGAAAAATTAGGTATTGAGTTAACTTTCTGGACAGATAAATCTTTACTCCTTTTGCAGGCATTCAGGAAAAAAATTATTTTCATTTTTTCTTCTTTCTTTGTGACTCTGTTCTTACGTAAGCTGATGATGCAGAGGACGGATTTATTTACTTTTCACTTTTTGTGAGTGTGTGTTTGAGCGTGAGTGTGTGTGTTGTGTGCGTGTGTGTGTTGTGTGAGTGTAAGTGTGTGAGTGTGTGTGTGTGTGTGTGAGAGTGTGAGTGTTGTGTGAGTGTGTGTGTGTGTATGTGAGAATGTGTGTGCGTGTGAGTGTGAGCGTGAGTGTGTGTGTTGTGTGTGTTGTGTGCGTGTGTGTGTTGTGTGAGTGTAAGTGTGTGAGTGTGTGTGAGAGTGTGAGCGTTGTGTGAGCGTGTGTGATGTGTGAGCGTGAATGTTGTGTGAGTGTGTGTGTGAGTGTGAGTGTGTGTGTGTGTGTGTGTGTGTGTGTGAGAGTGAGTGTGAGTGTATGTGTGAGTGTGAGTGTATGTGTGTGAGTGTGTGTCTGAGTGTGAGTGTGAGTATATGTTTGTGTGTGTGTGTGTGTGTGTGTGAGAGAGAGAGTGAGTGAGTGTGAGTGTGTGTGAGTGAGAGTGTGAGTGTGTGTCTGTGAGTGTGTGTGTGTGTGTGTGTGTGTGTGTGTGTGTGTGTGTGTGTGTGTGTGCTTGTGAGTGAGAGTGAGTGTGAGTGTGTGAGAGTGTGTGTCTGTGTGTGTGTGAGTGCGTGAGTGTGTGTGTGAGTGAGTGTGAGTGCGTGTGAGTGAGTGAGTGTGTGTCTGTGTGTGTGTGTGCGTGAGTGTGAGTTGAGTGTCTGTGAGTGTGTGTTGTGTGTGTGTGTGTGTGTGTGTGTGTGTGTGTGTGTGTGTGTGTGTGTATGTGAGAGTTTGAGTGTTGTGTGAGCGTGTGTTGTGTGAGTGTGAGTGTGTGTGAGTGAGTGAGTGAGTTTGTGTGTGTGTGTGTGTGTGTGTGAGTGAGTGTGTGTGTGTGTGTGTGTGTGTGTGTGTGTGTATGTGAGAGTTTGAGTGTTGTGTGAGCGTGTGTTGTGTGAGTGTGAGTGTGTGTGAGTGAGTGAGTGTGTGTGTGTGTGTGTGTGTGTGTGTGCGTGAGTGTGAGTTGAGTGTCTGTGAGTGTGTGTTTGTGTGTGTGTGTGTGTGTGTGTGTGTGTGTGTGTGTGTGTGTGAATGAGTGAGTGAGTGAGTTTGTGTGTGTGTGTGAGTGTGTGTGTGTGTGTGTGAGTGAGTGTGTGTGTGTATGTGAGAGTTTGAGTGTTGTGTGAGCGTGTGTTGTGTGAGTGTGAGTGTGTGTGTGTGTGTGTGTGTGCGTGTGTGTGTGTGTGTGTGTGGGCAGGCGGGTGGATGTCTCTGAATGATGCCGTTAGTGTTTTGGGGGTCTGGAGAGTTTTATCCGTCGTAGATCTGGCGGCCGGACTGACAGCTGTGGGTGGATTCGCTGCTCTAAAGATAGACGGGTGTTGGCTGCTCTGTGGTCCACGTCCAGAAACATTTGAGAAAATGGCCTCCCTCATCATGGCCGGCTCAGCCAGTCATAAACGAAACCTAAGACAAATAATGCATATTTTTACAAAACGTAAACTTCCTCCTATATTATTACCATATTTCAGCGGGATGACATGTGGTGTGGAGTTTGTTGTTGTTGTCGTCTGGGAGTGTCTTCGGGGCTGGATGCGCAGGAGGCCGGATCAGAGCTGGATGGACACACTGATACATAAAGTCATGGACAGACACACTTCAACTGACTTCATCTTCAGGGAAATTTATGGGATTTATTGTGTTTTAATAATTTACGGGAGCTGATGTGAGACTTACAAATTTATTTTTACTTTTTTATTTTTACATTTTAATCAAACCATTAAAATTTGTTTTATCAGAACCCAAGAAACCTAAAATATTTCAGTTTTTTCTCAGAGCAGAAAGGCTCCTCAGTTATCCTTTTTTTCCTCAAATATTATTTGTATATGACTGATAATAAACCTCCTCAATGTGAATATTATTATCTCTTGATGAATGTTAAAATAACATTAGATATCACGGTGTTTCTCTAATAAATATTAAGTTGAAATTATTAAAAATGACCAACACACTGCCTCAATCTTATGACGTGAGAGGATTTCCTGATCCAGTCTGAGGTGATCAATAGTCTGGTTCCTGATCTACTGGTGATCAACTACAAGTCAGCTGCTCTCAGTTCAGACAACGGTTCAGTGGTTTTATCACAACACCAACATTTGCTTTCTCCTGTCGTAGCTGTTTGTGACCTCAGTGAGCTGCTGTCAGAATCTCGGTTTCCCTGATTCACTCAGTCCGGACTGATTATTTCACACCTGTTGAATCTTCTAACATCTAAAATAAAATACACCAAATGGACGTAAACAGATTCAAACTGCAAGTTTCATTCCTGTATTTTCTTTAAACAACAACAGATGAGAGTGTCTGGAGGGTTTAACCAACAATGCATGCTGGGAGGTGTAGTTCTGATTCTTAAAAACGAATATTGGATTAGTTTTATTTTCAGATAGTGCAGACAAAGAGGAAAGGCAGCAGGGAAATGACATCAGTGTGTGGACAGGAAGTGACTGTGCCCATGTGATGTGTTCCCTGACCAATCAGGTCGTCCTGTGTCTTTAAAAACTTCAATAAAAAGTTTAAACTAACTCTCATTCATCTTCTGAAGTCCATCTGTAAACTGGATTTGATGTATTTTGGTCGGTGTATCCTGACCTTGGCTGTAACACAGATATCTCCAGAGACTTCCTGGATAAAGAAGTGTACTCACACTGCACATGCACAGCTCACCACAGACTCACACTGCAGCGCTGCATGTGCTTTACAAATACCTGAAGTGTAAGGATCCTTTTATTGGCCGAGTTAGCGCCGTGAAAACTCTTAACTACTGTAATGGTCTTTCTGACCAGCCGTGTAATTACACCACCTGTCACCACACAAATCAAACCACACCCGTCATCTGCTGACTTCAATTAGCACCCCCACCCACCGACCCCCACCCCCTGAAATCACAGAGGAGCCTTAAATCTGAGGAGCTACAGGAGGGGGGGGGGGGGGGTGAGCGCTGAGGCCCTGACAAGCCGGAGCTGATCACCAGGAGACAGACCTGCACAAAAATATCTGCTGCAGCAGTACACAACTCTCAGAGAGAAAGCGTTGTGTAATCCATCACTGCAGGTATCATGTCTGATTTCACTGGTCAGAGGAGCATCATTGTTGGCAGGTCACAAGTGCATATTAAAAACTCTGCACTACTTTACTGAAGAGCAGTGACATAACTTTGAGAAAATATGTTTCTATGAAACTCAATCCTTTGGTTTTTTTTATCTGAAAATTCCATTAATTTACATTCATGAAGTCAATATTTATGTTTGTGTATATTTTTAAAATTTTGGACATTTCAATAATTATGAAACAACATTGATGTGTTTAATATTATTTGGAATACTTTTTTTTATTTTTTTTTTAGGTTGTTTTCATTTTGCTATTTTATTTTCACTACTCCTTAAATCAAAAATATCAACTATACATTATATATACATACATATATATATATATATATATATATCTTTACATATACATTTCATGCAGGAAACATAAAACCTTTATATATGATCTACGAAATTATCCAGGACACAGTAGTGAATACTGACCTGCAGCTCCTTAAATGTCATTAGTATTGTTATTATTATAATGTTTTAGATCCTTGTCTCTTTAATTTTGGTAAAAGTGTTTCCAGGTGTAAATTCTGGATAATTTCACAACACTATAGGTTTAATGTTATGGACCTAATTATTTTCTCTGAAATGATGCAGTTTCTGTGTGGAGTCTGGCTGGTGAAAGGAACTCTGGGAGTTGTAGGAGAGAAGAACAGACGTAGATGAAGCAGAATGATGGAAACACTGGAGAGCATTACAACATAATTCGTGGAGAGCAGTTAACATGACGAGCTGATGGTGTGTGACAGTGGCAGTGAATGAGGAGGTGACTGAATCCACCGCGCTGCTCTGTGGTTTTACAGCACCGATTCTATTCTGGAGGTCTCAGACTTATGTCTCTCTGCCAGGAGTGGTGGGGGGATGGGTGGGGTTGGTGTGGGGGGCTGGTGCCAAGGCAAACACACATGAATAATCCAGATAAAGTGTACCTATCCAAACATGTGTCCGCTGCAGCCGGGGGTCACTGTGGTTTCTCTGTTGGCTGATGATGGAGAGCAGGCTGAGCAGGAGGAGGGACGAAGGTCGGACCGCTTATTACTGCAGCAGGGTGAAGCTGAGGCTGCAGCTCGGGGGATGGGGTGTGGTCCCGGGGCTGCAGGTCATCAGGAGAGTAACGTATGAGGAGACGGAGAACAGTGGAGAAGGGGAAGTGAGCAGGAGGAGTACTTAGTGAGGGCAAATGAGCTGCAGAGAATCAGTGATAACATCTCAGTAAGCTACTTATATATCTGTGGATGCTAAAATATTTCATATATTTTTCAAGTTTAAAGATGCAATATGAAGGATTTTTGTCTAAAGCATTAAAAAAATAAACTCAAATCATCCACAGAATGTGAAGAAATAATCACTGATATTTTATTAACTCTACTAAGGTTAGCATGCTAACCAGCTAGCCCTGTCCTGTCCCGTCTGTAATAACAATTTGCACCACAGGAGGAGACAGTGAGTGACTGCAGTGTCCAGTCTGCTCTCAGTTCAACATGAGAGGAAGAAGAAGTCGTGTTTTCTAGCATGTTCTGATGGACACACTCATGAAACTCTGGGAGAACAGCATCAGAACCAGCATCAATCCCCTCCTCGGGGGATTCCTGGCTTTCTAGCTGTGTCTCCGTCTCCAGAATTATCCAGAAAATTTTCCTGTCTCCACCTGAAACTTGCAGCAAGCAGCATATTTATATCAGCCTGCAACGTCAACCCATCCTCCCCCACCCACCTCCCCCCATCAGGCGGGGGCTCACAGTAGACCGCTTGTTTTTGACCCCGGAGTGTCCCCCCTAGTTGCTGAGAGCGAGGGGTAAATAAAACAATGTGTGGATTAATGATCATGTGATTTGAAAGCTGTGTTCTTCCAAAGGCCAGAGCAAACCGCTCTCTATTTACCCAAAGGATAAATCAAAATTATGGGCTGTATCAACAATAGAGCTGCACTCCTCAGAGGAGAAAAAAAAAAGATAGATCATTAGTGGAAAAGAGAGCGCTGTGAATTACACAAAGTCCCTTCTGTCTACTTATGTGATGATATCTGCTTCTTCACACGCAACAACGTGACAGACTGACCCGTTTATTTTCAGGTAAATACTCAGAAATTATGATGGTTGTTAGTGATGAAAAATAACAGAGTTTGACCAAAAAAATGTCTTTATTCAAGAACTACTACCAGCTTTTTCCTCAGATTTCAACCACAATGTAATGGTATTCATCAGTGAATGGAATCTGACAGTTGAGATAGCGTGATAAGAGTGGTGAGAGTCACAACTTAGACTCAAGTCTTGACTATAAGTTTCGATGTAAAAACGGGGCTCTAATTTTTGTGAATCACAGCGCGGCACAAACGCAGGTCTAAGTTCTGCGAGCACGTAGCTGTGGCCAACTTTTTTGATGATTTGGTGACCACAAACGCAGGATGATTATCCCCTTTAAAATCTCTGCGGGACAGCGTGTCGGAGCAGACCGACACCATCCACACTTTAACCAGGAGGAACCTGACAGACTGGTCTGGAGGTTCAGACTCTGATCTCTGAATTTACGGTGCTGCAGTCGACCTCCACCATGATGATGTTAAACCAGCTGTGAAGAGGGAAATAATATTAAAAATAATTTGTCAATGGTATCATGAGAACCGCTGCCCAGTGTAGGAAGAGGTTCAATGATAGAAGACTGAAACCTGCATCTTATAAACACTCACAGTGATTAAAGTAAAAGTGAACAAAGAACATTCATCAATACAGTGAAATCAGGAGCTGAAACCATGTTGAGTGAACAGAAGTCAATTATTCAAACTAAAACTCCCGATGCAACTCATTTATTAACAACACTGATGTCTTCATGCTCCAAACGTCACTTATGGTGGTGATAAAATGAACTGATTTTGTTAATAAATAAACTGATGTTGTTAATAAATAAACTGAAGTTGTTAATAAATAAACGGATGCTAATAAATAAACTGATATTGTGTTAATAAATAAATTGATGTTGTGATGTTAATAAATAAACTGATTTTGTGGTGTTAATAAATTAAGTGATGTGGTGTTAATAAATAAAGTGAAGTTGTGCTGTTAATAAATAAAGTGATGTTGTGATGTTAATAAATAAACTGATGTTGTGATGTTAATAAACTGATGCTAATAAATAAACTGATATTGTGGTGTTAATAAATAAACTGATGTTGTGATGTTAATAAATAAACTGATCTTGTGGTGTTAATAATTAAACTGATGTTGTGATGTTAATAAATAAAGTGATGTTCTGGTGTTAATAAATAAACTGATGTTCTGGTGTTAATAAATAAACTGATGTTGTGATGTTAATAAATGAAGTGATGTTGTGGTGTTAATAAATAAAGTGATGTGGTGTTAATAAAAAAACTGATGTTAATAAATAAACTGATGCTAATAAATAAACTGATATTGTGGTGTTAATAAATAAAGTGATGTGATGTTAATAAATTAATTGATTTTGTGGTGTTAATAAATAACGTGATGTGGTGTTAATAAATAAACTGATGTTGTGATGTTAATAAATAAACTGATGCTAATAAATAAACTGATGTGATGTTAATAAATAAAGTGATGTTGTGGTGTTGATAAATAAAGTGATGTGTTTTAATAAATAAAGTGAACTCGTGGTGTTAATAAGTAAACTGATGTGATGTTAATAAATGAAGTGATGTTGTGGTGTTAATAAATAAAAGTTATGTTGTGCTGTTAATAAATAAACTGATGCTGTGATGTTAATAAATTAATTGATGTTATGATGTTAATAAATAAACTGATGTTGTGGTGTTAATAAATAAAGAGATGTTGTGATGTTAATAAATTAACTGATGTTGTAGTGTTAATAAATAAAGTGATGTTGTGGTGTTAATAAATAAAGTGATGTTGTGATGTTAATAAATGAATTGATGTTGTGGTGTTAATAAATAAAGTGATGTTGTGGTGTTAATAAATAAACTGATCTTGTGGTGTTAATAAGTAAACTGATGTTGTGATGTTAATAAATAAAGTGATGTTATGCTGGTAATAAATAAACTGATGCTGTGATGTTAATAAATTAATTGATGTTATGATGTTAATAAATAAAGATATGTTGTGATGTTAATATATAAAGTGATGTTGTGGTGTTAATAAATAAACTGATATTGTGATGTTAATGAATAAAGTGATGTTGTGCTGTTAATATATAAAGTGATGTTGTGGTGTTAATAAATAAACTGATGTTGTGATGTTAATGAATAAAGTGATATTGTGGTGTTAATAAATAAAGTGATATTGAGGTGTTAATAAGTAAACTAATGTTGTGATGTTGATGAGTAAAGTGATGTTGTGATGTTAATAAATTAAACTGATGTGATGTTAATAAATAAATAAAGTGATGTGGTGTTAATAAATAAACTGATGTGATGTTAAAAAATTAACTGATGTTGTGATGTTAATGAATAAAGTGATGTTGTGCTGTTAATAAATAAAGTGATGTTGTGATGTTAATAAATAAAGTGATGTTGTGCTGTTAATATATAAAGTGATGTTGTGGTGTTAATAAATAAACTGATATTGTGATGTTAATGAATAAAGTGATGTTGTGCTGTTAATATATAAAGTGATGTTGTGGTGTTAATAAATAAACTGATGTTGTGATGTTAATGAATAAAGTGATATTGTGGTGTTAATAAATAAAGTGATATTGAGGTGTTAATAAATAAACTGACGTGATGTTAATGAATAAACTAATGTTGTGATGTTGATGAATAAAGTGATGTTGTGGTATTAATGAATAAAGTGATGTTGAAGTATTAATAAATAAAGTGATGTTGTGGTGTTAATAAATAGTGATATTGTTGTTATAATAAATAAATTGATGTTGTGATGTTAATAAATAAACTGATATTGTGGTGTTAATAAATCAACTGATGTGATGTTGATAAATAAATAAAGTGATGATGTGGTGTTAATAAATAAACTGATGTGATAATGAATAAACTAATGTTGTGATGTTGATGAATAAAGTGATGTTGTGCTGTTAATAAATAAACTGATGTGATGTTAATAAATTAACTGATGTTGTGATGTTAATGAATAAAGTGATGTTGTGATGTTAATAAATAAAGTGATATTGTGGTGTTAATAAATATAATTATATTGTTTGAAGATTTTCAGTCTTTAGAGTTCATCATAGCACAGAAACAGCTCTGGTGAATGTTACTAACGGCCTTTTATTAGCCTCAGATAATGGACTCGTCTCTGTACTTGTTCTTCTGGACCTCAGTGCTGCTTTTGATACGATTGATCATACAATCTTATTACAGAGATTAGAAGACGTTACGAGGATTAAAGGAACTGCATTAGACTGGTTCAAATCCTACTTATCAGATAGATTCCAGTTTGTCCATGTCAACAATGAGTCTTCCAGACAAACAAGAGTTAGTTATGGAGTTCCACAAGGCTCAGTGTTAGGCCCAATACTTTTTACTTTGTACATGCTTCCATTAGGAGATGTCATCAGGAAGCACTGCATCAACTTCCATTGTTATGCAGATGACACTCAGCTATATCTTTCTATAAAACCAGATGAAACTAATCAGTTAGTAAAACTTGAAGCCTGTCTAAAAGACATAAAGGCCTGGATGACCAAAAACTTCCTGCTTCTAAATTCAGACAAAACAGAAGTTCTTGTACTTGGTCCTAAACACCTCAGAAACTCTTTCTGTAATCACTTAGTTACTCTAGATGACGTTGTCTTGGCCTCTAGAAAAACTGTGAGGAACCTTGGAGTCATCTTTGATGAGGATTTGTCCTTTAGACACCATATAAAGCAAATCTCCAGAACTGCCTTCTTTCATCTACGTAATATTAATAAAATCAGGAAAATCCTTCCTCAGCGTGACGCAGAAAAACTCATTCATGCGTTTGTTACTTCTAGACTAGATTATTGTAATTCCTTGTTGTTAGGATGTCCAAATTACTCATTAAAAACCTGCAGCTGATCCAAAATGCTGCATCAAGAGTACTGACAGGATTTAACAAGAGAGATCATATTTCTCCAGTTTTAGCTTCTCTTCACTGGCTTCCTGTGAAATCAAGAATAGAATTTAAAATTCTCTTGATGACTTACAAAGCTCTACATGACCAGGCTCCATCATATCTTAGAGATCTTGTAGAACCATATAATCCTAGCAGAGCACTTCTCTCTCAGTATGCTGGTCTACTTGTGGTTCCTAGAGTTTCCAGAAGTAGAATGGGAGGCGGAGCTTCAGTTTCCAGGCTCCTCCCCTGTGGAACCAGGTCCCAGTTTGTGTTGGAGGGGCAGAAACCCTCTCTAGCTTTAAGATTAGACTCAAAACGTTCCTTTTTGATAAAGCCTATAGTTAGGCTTGGCTCAGGTAGACCTGAACCAACCCTTAGTTATGCTGTTATAGGCCGAGGCTGCTGGAGGACCTCGTTACATGCTGAGCTTCTTTTCTTTCCTCCTACTCTTTAACTGACTCATACCTCACCATCTTCTTCTCTCCCATAGTTTCTTCTTATTATCTGTTGTCTCCATTCAGTTCCTTCACTCGTGTAGTTTCTGTTCTTTCTTTTCCAGATGTCCCGTCATGGAGCTGCATGTCTCTGCTCTGCGCTTGTCGTCTCCACCAACAGTTCTTCTCTTCTATCTCTATGCTGTCCTTTTCTGTCTCTGCTCTCCTCTCACCCCAACCGGTCGAGGCAGATGCTCCGCCCACCTCTGATCCTGGTTCTGTTAACAGATGCTCCGCCCACCTCTGATCCTGGTTCTGTTAACAGAAGCTCCGCCCACCTCTGATCCTGGTTCTGTCGGAGGTTTCTTCCTGTTAGAGGGAGTTTTTCTTCCCTCTGTTGGAGGAGTTTTTTTTCCCTCCTGGCTTATGTGGGAATTGTTGAATTGTTGGTTTCTCTGTATAATATTGTAAAGTTCTGCTGTAAAGACTTTAATGTGTTAAGTGCCATGAAATAATCTGTGATGTGATTTGGCGCTTTATAAATAAAATTGAATTGAATTGAATTGAATTTATAATTCAAGTTTGACCAACATCCAGGTCATATGACTCAAGTCTTCAACTTTAACTTATACTTATTTTTATATATATATATATAAAAAAAAAATCAAACTGTTTTTTTATTCATCAGATTATTTTATTTTATTTTATTTTTTTTTTAATTTATTTTTTTTACTGTTTAGTGTTTTTATGTCTTGGCCATTTTACTTTAAAGCTTCAGAACCATTTGCTCCTGCATCAACTGACTTCCACTACAATGCTGTGATGGGTGTGTCCTATTTCAGTGGATTAAAACTCATGTAAACAATCACAGCCTCTTTGCTCGGTGTCACCCTGCGTGATTACTCCTGTGTCAGAGAGAAAAGCTTGTTCCCTGTATTTAGAGCTGAGGGCAGCACTCATTGTTCCATATCTTTCAACATGTATGTCCCATACAGCTTCTCCTGGAGCTGCTGCCTCACCGACCAACAGCTGTGTCTGCTTATGGCTGACATGCAGCGAGTCGATCCTAACCGACTGTTGCATTAGATTTGCTTGTCAGACTGCCAGTTCCTGCTTTAAACAGCTTTTGGCCTGTTGTTCAGAGTCTGCACCAACACTGGCTCTTCCAGCAGAGGCAGGAGTCTGTGCAGGCTGCTTCTGCCCTCTTGTGGAATAAAGCTGTAAAAGATTGAAGAAGTAACCTGAGTTGTGTAAAATGTTTGTCTCATTGTCTGAGGCTGAAGTCAGGACCCACAGATCAGAATCATCCAAAGATACCTGCAGAAAGCTGCAGGGAGAGCAGACACCGAGTTATGGTGTATCAGTGACTTACAAATACACTGAGAGTGAAAACGCTCCGATGGATTCCCAGCATGCTCCGTGCCCACATACTGTGCTGGAATATCACGACATGCCCACAGGTCATGGTGTATCTGTGCTGATGGTGATGCAATTTTAAATATATTTAGGAATAAACACTGTGAATAAAAAAACAATTAAGTCAGATTTTGACCTGATAGACAGCGTCAGAAGCTGAGGTCAGAAATTATGTTTTTATCTGATAATGAACTAGAATGAAAAGTCCTTGACAAAATGTGCAATTAAACAAATTACCAATAACAACCTTGAGTGATAATGGGGCCCCCGGGGGTCGAAGGCTCAGGGCTGCAGCCAGCTTCACCCACTTATTCTGCCTGGTCTGTAACAGAATCTTCATGCACTTTATTGGGCTGCATATTTTAAGAAAGCCATCCCTGATTTTTCTGCTGGAGGTAAATAGATTATTGTCAGTGGGGTTCGATGTATTGAAATATTTTTTGAGTGTTCCTGTTTCTTTGACTAATCACAAAACGCAATGTCATTACGTTTCAGAAAACCTCATTTAGTTAATGTTCTTTTTGGACTTTTGTTTTTAAAGTGCATTTCAATATTTTCTTGCAAACGTTTATCAGTTTGTTCTACAATAAAACCTTTTTTGTTGCGTTTTGTGGATCTTTTGTGGAAGAACCTGTAGTGAACCTTTTCATTTTTCTTTTGGTGAAAAGAACACTGTTGCTGATAGTTTATAATATATTAGTTTCTTAAATATGTAATTAAAATGCTGTAATATTTTTTTATTTGAACTTCTGTTTCTTGTGATGCATTATATGTGTGAATATACATATTATACCTGTCATTTCATATACATTTATTGGGCATATATTCATAGAGCAAATTTTCCATATCATTGATGTGCAATGATATCATATATATATATATATATATATATATATGTGTGTGTGTGTAAATGTATATTTGTATTTTTTTCTTCTGCTGTTGAGACAACTGAATTTCTCCACAAGTTTTACTTCATCTTTTGTTTTCTTTACCAAAAAAAAAAATACTCTTAAGTGTTTGTGCTGTTATTCCAATTTGAAAGTTTATTGCCTCTCACCTTTCTTTAAACACTTTTCACACTCCCTTAACTGTGGCAGTTTGGATAAAGTTTATAGAAACAGTTGTTTCTCCAGATGTTGTCAGATGAGACAAACCAACCTCAGATAAAGAAGAACGTTTGTTCCAAGGCTGCAAACTACAGACAACAAACTACAATTCAATGATTCACCGAAGAATTGAACGTGTGAATCTTATGTTGTCAAATCATTTCATGTTGATAACATTATATAATCTGGTAGAAATCATCTGATAGGAAAAAAAACACCCAAATAAATTTGCATCATACTGCAACATCTCAAATCACACCATCCTACACACCAAATGCTGAGATAAGCACATACGTCGCGTCGCAGGCTGCTTTGTTGCTTTTCCAGGCTGTTGACGTGCTTTCTGCAGACTTGTTTTCTGTATTTATACAGACTGCAGGCTGCAATCAGAGCCGCGGCTGTCTGAGGCCTCCACGTCCTCTCCTTCACCACTCTGAAAAAACAGAAAAGCCAGTCTTGACGGATGGAGACTTTACAGGGCTCGTCAGGCATTAACAGATTTGATCCTTACTGGAAGGAGAGGGGCCTCCGGGAGGGAGGTTTGCTGGATATCAGCTTCGCCGTGGAGGGCGAGCGTCCGTGGAGCGGTGGAGGCCGGGAGCCAACAATCCTCACTCATTTGGCGGTCACGGTCAGAGGAAGGTTCACGCTCCGACGTCTGATTTAGGTCTGTGTGAACGTGTTGTTCTGTGCATTTATCAGCACCACATACACAATCTTTACTGTGAAAATGTGAGTCAAATCAGCCCATAAATCCAAATGGAGCTCCTAAAAAAAATAAAAATTAAATATGTCAATATTGTATTATTTGTAATACATTTATAATAGTACATAAATAAAATTATATTAAAAAGTAAAGATTTATGGCTCACTGTTTTTTTCTATTGATAAAATACAGCAGTGTCTCTCTTTTTGTGTTTTTATATTAACGGTGACTATGAGTGAAGCAGGCGACGTACCGATCGGGATGTTTTCAGCTTGTTTGAGCTCATTGTTTCAGTTTTAGAATTACAATCTCTTTTCTGTGTCACACAGTGTGTGTTTTTAGTGAAAAAGCTTTGAATGACCTGCTCAGCATCAGGCTCCATTTTTTTTTTTTTTATTTTTTTTTTTTATTGTTATCACTTTTCTTCTTATCTTACATTTGAAAAGCTGCTTGTCCTGCAGGTGAAGCTGTATTCATGGATTTTGGCCACATCTTATAAACATGTTTGCAAACAAGTTTGACAAGTCCAATTATCACTCTACTTTTATCTTTAGCTTTGGTCTCTGAGCATGTACAGTTCATCTATCAAACCCCACATCCAGAGCCTGCTGCTGTTGGAAACCTAATTGATCAAAAACAATGATCGAAAAGAGTCTGAAAACCTCTGCAGAGTTTGTTCATCACTAAAATGCTTAAAGAAGAATCAAAATTTCTCCCCCTGTTTCCCAGACTGTCATCTGAACTGAGGCTGCAAAATTCAACACAAATCCAAAGTCCTCTGTGATGTTTCATGAAATATGAAATCCACATAAAGGGCAGCTCACATCAAAGTGTAAATATTTGACTCTACTTTTCAGGTGAGTCGAGTAAAAGGGCAGCGGGCTGTGTTTAGAGAAGGCTGACGGGATAAGAGTGTGTGTGTGTGTGTGTGTGTGTGTGTGTGTGTGTGTGTGTGTGTGTTGCAGTCATCTCCACTGACCCCAGAAAGACCGTGGTGTTGGCATCCGCTCCGCTGTCTAATCTCCAGCTGCTACGTGAGTAATTGAAAGTGAGAGCTTATGTATTTTTGTAATGAGTTGACAGCATATTTCCACTCCTTGCCCCAAAGGTTCGCCTAATCAACATGGTCATGCTGTTTCTCTGGTAGTGACAGCTCTCGCCACAATGGCCATGACAAAACAAAATGTCAACCAGTGGATGGATGGGTGAGTGTGTGTGTGTGTGTGTTTTGGGTGGGCTTCCACTTCTCCCCCAGCTCTGCATCAACATCACTCCTTCACCCTGCAGCCTCAGAGACGAAGCTGAACTCGCTCAAAAGCCTCTTGTCTCCCCTGCAGTGTGTAAATTATCTAATTGACACAGTTGTGAAATGTGTGTGAATGCAACCTTTATTCAGTATGTCATCAGAAGAGATCCCCAGTTGGTGCACATACACTAAAACCTCACACCCTCCTAGTGATGTAAGAAATAGAGCCTGTAGTTATTGCTTAGGTGAAATACATGAATGGTCTGATGGATAAGGTTTTCTCCTTACTTTATTGAGACCGGTCTGGACAACGAACTCCTGGAAATACAAGACATTGAAGAAAACTGACAAACTCAGCAGGTGAGTTCCAGTTAAAAGGACAAGTTGCTGTAACATTAAGATAAAAAAAACTGAAAAATGTAAGATTTCCTGCAGAGTGTAACAAACCAAACCATGTGAATTATCTTATTTCTTATTGCAAGGCATATTAGTTTAAATTGATTATTACAAAAGTAAGAAAAAAAAAACGTTATAAATATTTGAACAAGAAAACATGTCATAGTATAGAATATCGTCTGAAACGTGAAAAAAAGTCATACTATAGCATGTTGTCTATAATATGATGAAAAAGTCATACTATAGCATGTTGTCTATAATATGATGAAAAAGTCATACTATAGCATGTTGTCTAAAATATGAAAAAAAGTCATACTATAGTATGTCGTCTATAATATGATGAAAAAGTCATACTATAGTATGTCGTCTATAATATGATAAAAAGTCATACTATAGCATGTCGTCTAAAATATGAAAAAAAGTCACACTATAGCATGTCGTCTAAAATATGAAAAAAAGTCATACTATAGTATGTCGTCTATAATATGATAAAAAAGTCATACTATAGCATGTCGTCTAAAATATGATATAAAAGTCATACTATAGCATGTCATCTAAAATATGATAAAAAAGTCATACTATAGCATGTCGTCTAAAATATGATATAAAAGTCATACTATAGCATGTCGTCTAAAATATGAAAAAAAGTCATACTATAGTATGTCGTCTAAAATATGACATAAAAGTCATACTATAGCATGTCGTCTAAAATATGACATAAAAGTCATACTATAGCATGTCGTCTAAAATATGAAAAAAAGTCATACTATAGTATGTCGTCTAAAATATGACATAAAAGTCATACTATAGCATGTCGTCTAAAATATGATGAAAAAGTCATACTATAGTATGTCGTCTATAATATGATAAAAAAGTCATACTATAGCATGTCATCTAAAATATGATCAAAAAGTCATACTATAGCATGTCATCTAAAATATGATATAAAAGTCATACTATAGCATGTCGTCTAAAATATGATATAAAAGTCATACTATAGCATGTCGTCTAAAATATGATAAAAAAGTCATACTATAGCATGTCATCTAAAATATGATCAAAAAGTCATATTATAGCATGTCATCTAAAATATGATATAAAAGTCATACTATAGCATGTCGTCTAAAATATGATAAAAAAGTCATACTATAGCATGTCATCTAAAATATGATCAAAAAGTCATACTATAGCATGTCGTCTAAAATATGATATAAAAGTCATACTATAGCATGTCGTCTATAATATGAAAAAAAGTCATACTATAGTATGTCGTCTATAATATGAAAAAAAGTCATACTATAGCATGTCATCTAAAATATGATCAAAAAGTCATACTATAGCATGTCATCTAAAATATGATCAAAAAGTCATATTATAGCATGTCATCTAAAATATGATATAAAAGTCATACTATAGCATGTCGTCTATAATATGATAAAAAGTCATACTATAGCATGTCGTCTAAAATATGAAAAAAAGTCATACTATAGTATGTCGTCTATAATATGATAAAAAAGTCATACTATAGTATGTCGTCTATAATATGATAAAAAAGTCATACTATAGCATGTCGTCTAAAATATGATAAAAAAGTCATACTATAGCATGTCGTCTAAAATATGATAAAAAGTCATACTATAGTATGTCGTCTATAATATGATAAAAAAGTCATACTATAGCATGTCGTCTAAAATATGATATAAAAGTCATACTATAGCATGTCATCTAAAATATGATAAAAAAGTCATACTATAGCATGTCATCTAAAATATGATAAAAAAGTCATAGTATAGCATGTCATCTAAAATATGATAAAAAAGTCACACTATAGCATGTCATCTAAAATATGATAAAAAAGTCATACTATAGCATGTCATCTAAAATATGAAAAAAAGTCATACTATAGCATGTCATCTAAAATATGATAAAAAAGTCATACTATAGCATGTCATCTAAAATATGAAAAAAAGTCATACTATAGCATGTCATCTAAAATATGATAAAAAAGTCATACTATAGCATGTCATCTAAAATATGATAAAAAAGTCATACTATAGCATGTCATCTAAAATATGAAAAAAAGTCATACTATAGCATGTCATCTAAAATATGATAAAAAAGTCATACTATAGCATGTCATCTAAAATATGATAAAAAAAAGTCATACTATAGCATGTCATCTAAAATATGAAAAAAAGTCATACTATAGCATGTCGTCTAAAATATGATAAAAAAGTCATACTATAGCATGTCATCTAAAATATGATAAAAAAGTCATACTATAGCATGTCATCTAAAATATGATAAAAAAAGTCATACTATAGCATGTCATCTAAAATATGAAAAAAAGTCATACTATAGCATGTCGTCTAAAATATGATAAAAAAGTCATACTATAGCATGTCATCTAAAATATGAAAAAAAGTCATACTATAGCATGTCATCTAAAATATGATAAAAAAGTCATACTATAGCATGTTGTCTAAAATATGAAAAAAAGTCATACTATAGTATGTCGTCTATAATATGATGAAAAAGTCATACTATAGTATGTCGTCTAAAATATGAAAAAAAGTCATACTATAGTATGTCGTCTATAATATGATAAAAAAGTCATACTATAGTATGTCGTCTAAAATATGAAAAAAAGTCATACTATAGTATGTCGTCTATAATATGATGAAAAAGTCATACTATAGCATGTTGTCTAAAATATGAAAAAAAGTCATACTATAGTATGTCGTCTATAATATGATGAAAAAGTCATACTATAGTATGTCGTCTATAATATGATAAAAAAGTCATACTATAGTATGTCGTCTAAAATATGAAAAAAAGTCATACTATAGTATGTCGTCTATAATATGATAAAAAGTCATACTATAGCATGTCGTCTAAAATATGAAAAAAAGTCATACTATAGTATGTCGTCTATAATATGATAAAAAGTCATACTATAGCATGTCGTCTAAAATATGAAAAAAAGTCATACTATAGCATGTCGTCTAAAATATGATAAAAAAGTCATACTATAGCATGTCGTCTAAAATATGATAAAAAAGTCATACTATAGCATGTCATCTAAAATATGATAAAAAAGTCATACTATAGCATGTCATCTAAAATATGAAAAAAAGTCATACTATAGCATGTCATCTAAAATATGATAAAAAAGTCATACTATAGCATGTCATCTAAAATATGATAAAAAAGTCATACTATAGCATGTCATCTAAAATATGAAAAAAAGTCATACTATAGCATGTCATCTAAAATATGATAAAAAAGTCATACTATAGCATGTCATCTAAAATATGATAAAAAAAGTCATACTATAGCATGTCATCTAAAATATGAAAAAAAGTCATACTATAGCATGTCGTCTAAAATATGATAAAAAGTCATACTATAGCATGTCGTCTAAAATATGAAAAAAAGTCATACTATAGCATGTCGTCTAAAATATGACATAAAAGTCATACTATAGCATGTCGTCTATAATATGAAAAAAAGTCATACTATAGTATGTCGTCTAAAATATGACATAAAAGTCATAGTATAGTATGTCGTCTAAAATATGATATAAAAGTCATACTATAGTATGTTGTCTAAAATATGATAAAAAAGTCATACTATAGCATGTCGTCTAAAATATGATTAAAAAGTCATACTATAGCATGTCATCTAAAATATGATATAAAAGTCATACTATAGCATGTCGTCTAAAATATGATATAAAAGTCATACTATAGCATGTCATCTAAAATATGATAAAAAAGTCATACTATAGTATGTCGTCTAAAATATGATCAAAAAGTCATACTATAGCATGTCATCTAAAATATGATATAAAAGTCATACTATAGCATGTCGTCTAAAATATGAAAAAAAGTCATACTATAGTATGTCGTCTAAAATATGACATAAAAGTCATAGTATAGTATGTCGTCTAAAATATGATATAAAAGTCATACTATAGTATGTTGTCTAAAATATGATAAAAAAGTCATACTATAGCATGTCGTCTAAAATATGATTAAAAAGTCATACTATAGCATGTCATCTAAAATATGATATAAAAGTCATACTATAGCATGTCGTCTAAAATATGATATAAAAGTCATACTATAGCATGTCATCTAAAATATGATAAAAAAGTCATACTATAGTATGTCGTCTAAAATATGATCAAAAAGTCATACTATAGCATGTCATCTAAAATATGATATAAAAGTCATACTATAGCATGTCGTCTAAAATATGATATAAAAGTCATACTATAGCATGTCGTCTAAAATATGATAAAAAAGTCATACTATAGCATGTCGTCTAAAATATGATAAAAAAGTCATACTATAGCATGTCATCTAAAATATGATCAAAAAGTCATATTATAGCATGTCATCTAAAATATGATGAAAAAGTCATACTATAGTATGTCGTCTAAAATATGATGAAAAAGTCATACTATAGCATGTCATCTAAAATATGATATAAAAGTCATACTATAGCATGTCGTCTAAAATATGATATAAAAGTCATACTATAGCATGTCGTCTAAAATATGATATAAAAGTCATACTATAGCATGTCGTCTAAAATATGATAAAAAAGTCATACTATAGCATGTCATCTAAAATATGATCAAAAAGTCATATTATAGCATGTCATCTAAAATATGATATAAAAGTCATACTATAGCATGTCGTCTAAAATATGATATAAAAGTCATACTATAGCATGTCGTCTAAAATATGATAAAAAAGTCATACTATAGCATGTCATCTAAAATATGATCAAAAAGTCATATTATAGCATGTCATCTAAAATATGATATAAAAGTCATACTATAGCATGTCGTCTAAAATATGATATAAAAGTCATACTATAGCATGTCGTCTATAATATGAAAAAAAGTCATACTATAGTATGTCGTCTATAATATGAAAAAAAGTCATACTATAGCATGTCATCTAAAATATGATCAAAAAGTCATACTATAGCATGTCATCTAAAATATGATCAAAAAGTCATACTATAGCATGTCGTCTATAATATGATAAAAAGTCATACTATAGCATGTCGTCTAAAATATGAAAAAAAGTCATACTATAGTATGTCGTCTATAATATGATAAAAAAGTCATACTATAGTATGTCGTCTATAATATGATAAAAAAGTCATACTATAGTATGTCGTCTATAATATGATAAAAAAGTCATACTATAGCATGTCGTCTAAAATATGATAAAAAAGTCATACTATAGCATGTCATCTAAAATATGATAAAAAAGTCATAGTATAGCATGTCATCTAAAATATGATAAAAAAGTCACACTATAGCATGTCATCTAAAATATGATAAAAAAGTCATACTATAGCATGTCATCTAAAATATGAAAAAAAGTCATACTATAGCATGTCATCTAAAATATGATAAAAAAGTCATACTATAGCATGTCATCTAAAATATGAAAAAAAGTCATACTATAGCATGTCATCTAAAATATGATAAAAAAGTCATACTATAGCATGTCATCTAAAATATGATAAAAAAGTCATACTATAGCATGTCATCTAAAATATGAAAAAAAGTCATACTATAGCATGTCATCTAAAATATGATAAAAAAGTCATACTATAGCATGTCATCTAAAATATGATAAAAAAAGTCATACTATAGCATGTCATCTAAAATATGAAAAAAAGTCATACTATAGCATGTCGTCTAAAATATGATAAAAAAGTCATACTATAGCATGTCATCTAAAATATGATAAAAAAGTCATACTATAGCATGTCGTCTAAAATATGATAAAAAAGTCATACTATAGCATGTCATCTAAAATATGAAAAAAAGTCATACTATAGCATGTCGTCTAAAATATGATAAAAAAGTCATACTATAGCATGTCATCTAAAATATGATAAAAAAGTCATACTATAGCATGTCATCTAAAATATGATAAAAAAGTCATACTATAGCATGTCGTCTAAAATATGATAAAAAAGTCATACTATAGCATGTCATCTAAAATATGATAAAAAAGTCATACTATAGCATGTCATCTAAAATATGATAAAAAAGTCATACTATAGCATGTCATCTAAAATATGATAAAAAAGTCATACTATAGCATGTCATCTAAAATATGATAAAAAAGTCATACTATAGCATGTCATCTAAAATATGAAAAAAAGTCATACTATAGCATGTCGTCTAAAATATGATAAAAAAGTCATACTATAGCATGTCATCTAAAATATGAAAAAAAGTCATACTATAGCATGTCGTCTAAAATATGATAAAAAAGTCATACTATAGCATGTCGTCTAAAATATGATAAAAAAGTCATACTATAGCATGTCATCTAAAATATGATAAAAAAGTCATACTATAGCATGTCATCTAAAATATGATAAAAAAAGTCATACTATAGCATGTCATCTAAAATATGAAAAAAAGTCATACTATAGCATGTCGTCTAAAATATGATAAAAAAGTCATACTATAGCATGTTGTCTAAAATATGAAAAAAAGTCATACTATAGCATGTCATCTAAAATATGATAAAAAAGTCATACTATAGCATGTCGTCTAAAATATGAAAAAAAGTCATACTATAGCATGTTGTCTAAAATATGATAAAAAAGTCATACTATAGCATGTCATCTAAAATATGAAAAAAAGTCATACTATAGCATGTCGTCTAAAATATGATAAAAAAGTCATACTATAGCATGTCATCTAAAATATGAAAAAAAGTCATACTATAGCATGTCATCTAAAATATGATAAAAAAGTCATACTATAGCATGTTGTCTAAAATATGATAAAAAAGTCATACTATAGCATGTCATCTAAAATATGAAAAAAAGTCATACTATAGCATGTCGTCTAAAATATGATAAAAAAGTCATACTATAGCATGTTGTCTAAAATATGAAAAAAAGTCATACTATAGTATGTCGTCTATAATATGATGAAAAAGTCATACTATAGTATGTCATCTAAAATATGATCAAAAAGTCATACTATAGCATGTTGTCTAAAATATGAAAAAAAGTCATATTATAGTATGTCGTCTAAAATATGATCAAAAAGTCATACTATAGCATGTCATCTAAAATATGATCAAAAAGTCATACTATAGCATGTCGTCTATAATATGATGAAAAAGTCATACTATAGTATGTCGTCTAAAATATGATCAAAAAGTCATACTATAGCATGTCATCTAAAATATGATCAAAAAGTCATACTATAGCATGTCGTCTATAATATGATAAAAAGTCATACTATAGCATGTCGTCTAAAATATGAAAAAAAGTCATACTATAGTATGTCGTCTATAATATGATAAAAAAGTCATACTATAGTATGTCGTCTATAATATGATAAAAAAGTCATACTATAGCATGTCGTCTAAAATATGATAAAAAAGTCATACTATAGCATGTCATCTAAAATATGATAAAAAAGTCATAGTATAGCATGTCATCTAAAATATGATAAAAAAGTCACACTATAGCATGTCATCTAAAATATGATAAAAAAGTCATACTATAGCATGTCATCTAAAATATGAAAAAAAGTCATACTATAGCATGTCATCTAAAATATGATAAAAAAGTCATACTATAGCATGTCATCTAAAATATGAAAAAAAGTCATACTATAGCATGTCATCTAAAATATGATAAAAAAGTCATACTATAGCATGTCATCTAAAATATGATAAAAAAGTCATACTATAGCATGTCATCTAAAATATGAAAAAAAGTCATACTATAGCATGTCATCTAAAATATGATAAAAAAGTCATACTATAGCATGTCATCTAAAATATGATAAAAAAAGTCATACTATAGCATGTCATCTAAAATATGAAAAAAAGTCATACTATAGCATGTCGTCTAAAATATGATAAAAAAGTCATACTATAGCATGTCATCTAAAATATGATAAAAAAGTCATACTATAGCATGTCATCTAAAATATGAAAAAAAGTCATACTATAGCATGTCATCTAAAATATGATAAAAAAGTCATACTATAGTATGTCGTCTATAATATGATGAAAAAGTCATACTATAGTATGTCGTCTATAATATGATAAAAAAGTCATACTATAGTATGTCGTCTAAAATATGAAAAAAAGTCATACTATAGTATGTCGTCTATAATATGATGAAAAAGTCATACTATAGCATGTTGTCTAAAATATGAAAAAAAGTCATACTATAGTATGTCGTCTATAATATGATGAAAAAGTCATACTATAGTATGTCGTCTATAATATGATAAAAAAGTCATACTATAGTATGTCGTCTAAAATATGAAAAAAAGTCATACTATAGTATGTCGTCTATAATATGATAAAAAGTCATACTATAGCATGTCGTCTAAAATATGAAAAAAAGTCATACTATAGTATGTCGTCTATAATATGATAAAAAGTCATACTATAGCATGTCGTCTAAAATATGAAAAAAAGTCATACTATAGCATGTCGTCTAAAATATGATAAAAAAGTCATACTATAGCATGTCGTCTAAAATATGATAAAAAAGTCATACTATAGCATGTCATCTAAAATATGATAAAAAAGTCATACTATAGCATGTCATCTAAAATATGAAAAAAAGTCATACTATAGCATGTCATCTAAAATATGATAAAAAAGTCATACTATAGCATGTCATCTAAAATATGATAAAAAAGTCATACTATAGCATGTCATCTAAAATATGAAAAAAAGTCATACTATAGCATGTCGTCTAAAATATGATAAAAAGTCATACTATAGCATGTCGTCTAAAATATGAAAAAAAGTCATACTATAGCATGTCGTCTAAAATATGACATAAAAGTCATACTATAGCATGTCGTCTAAAATATGAAAAAAAGTCATACTATAGTATGTCGTCTAAAATATGACATAAAAGTCATAGTATAGTATGTCGTCTAAAATATGATATAAAAGTCGTACTATAGTATGTCGTCTAAAATATGATAAAAAAGTCATACTATAGCATGTCATCTAAAATATGATAAAAAAGTCATTCGATAGCATGTCATCTAAAATATGATGAAAAAGTCATACTATAGTATGTCGTCTAAAATATGATGAAAAAGTCATACTATAGTATGTCGTCTATAATATGATAAAAAAGTCATACTATAGCATGTCATCTAAAATATGATCAAAAAGTCATACTATAGCATGTCGTCTAAAATATGATATAAAAGTCATACTATAGCATGTCGTCTAAAATATGATATAAAAGTCATACTATAGCATGTCGTCTAAAATATGATAAAAAAGTCATACTATAGCATGTCATCTAAAATATGATCAAAAAGTCATATTATAGCATGTCATCTAAAATATGATATAAAAGTCATACTATAGCATGTCGTCTAAAATATGATATAAAAGTCATACTATAGCATGTCGTCTATAATATGAAAAAAAGTCATACTATATTATGTCGTCTATAATATGAAAAAAAGTCATACTATAGCATGTCATCTAAAATATGATCAAAAAGTCATACTATAGCATGTCATCTAAAATATGATCAAAAAGTCATATTATAGCATGTCATCTAAAATATGATATAAAAGTCATACTATAGCATGTCGTCTATAATATGATAAAAAGTCATACTATAGCATGTCGTCTAAAATATGAAAAAAAGTCATACTATAGTATGTCGTCTATAATATGATAAAAAAGTCATACTATAGTATGTCGTCTATAATATGATAAAAAAGTCATACTATAGCATGTCGTCTAAAATATGATAAAAAAGTCATACTATAGTATGTCGTCTATAATATGATAAAAAGTCATACTATAGCATGTCGTCTAAAATATGATATAAAAGTCATACTATAGCATGTCATCTAAAATATGATAAAAAAGTCATACTATAGCATGTCGTCTAAAATATGATATAAAAGTCATACTATAGCATGTCATCTAAAATATGATAAAAAAGTCATACTATAGCATGTCGTCTAAAATATGATATAAAAGTCATACTATAGCATGTCATCTAAAATATGATAAAAAAGTCATACTATAGCATGTCGTCTAAAATATGATATAAAAGTCATACTATAGCATGTCGTCTAAAATATGAAAAAAAGTCATACTATAGTATGTCGTCTAAAATATGACATAAAAGTCATACTATAGCATGTCGTCTAAAATATGACATAAAAGTCATACTATAGCATGTCGTCTAAAATATGAAAAAAAGTCATACTATAGTATGTCGTCTAAAATATGACATAAAAGTCATACTATAGCATGTCGTCTAAAATATGATGAAAAAGTCATACTATAGCATGTCATCTAAAATATGATATAAAAGTCATACTATAGCATGTCGTCTATAATATGATAAAAAGTCATACTATAGCATGTCGTCTATAATATGATAAAAAAGTCATACTATAGCATGTCGTCTAAAATATGATAAAAAAGTCATACTATAGCATGTCGTCTAAAATATGATAAAAAGTCATACTATAGTATGTCGTCTATAATATGATAAAAAAGTCATACTATAGCATGTCGTCTAAAATATGATATAAAAGTCATACTATAGCATGTCATCTAAAATATGATAAAAAAGTCATACTATAGCATGTCATCTAAAATATGATAAAAAAGTCATAGTATAGCATGTCATCTAAAATATGAAAAAAAGTCACACTATAGCATGTCATCTAAAATATGATAAAAAAGTCATACTATAGCATGTCATCTAAAATATGAAAAAAAGTCATACTATAGCATGTCATCTAAAATATGATAAAAAAGTCATACTATAGCATGTCATCTAAAATATGAAAAAAAGTCATACTATAGCATGTCATCTAAAATATGATAAAAAAGTCATACTATAGCATGTCATCTAAAATATGATAAAAAAGTCATACTATAGCATGTCATCTAAAATATGAAAAAAAGTCATACTATAGCATGTCATCTAAAATATGATAAAAAAGTCATACTATAGCATGTCATCTAAAATATGATAAAAAAAAGTCATACTATAGCATGTCATCTAAAATATGAAAAAAAGTCATACTATAGCATGTCGTCTAAAATATGATAAAAAAGTCATACTATAGCATGTCATCTAAAATATGATAAAAAAGTCATACTATAGCATGTCATCTAAAATATGATAAAAAAAGTCATACTATAGCATGTCATCTAAAATATGAAAAAAAGTCATACTATAGCATGTCGTCTAAAATATGATAAAAAAGTCATACTATAGCATGTCATCTAAAATATGAAAAAAAGTCATACTATAGCATGTCATCTAAAATATGATAAAAAAGTCATACTATAGCATGTTGTCTAAAATATGAAAAAAAGTCATACTATAGTATGTCGTCTATAATATGATGAAAAAGTCATACTATAGTATGTCGTCTATAATATGATAAAAAAGTCATACTATAGTATGTCGTCTATAATATGATGAAAAAGTCATACTATAGTATGTCGTCTATAATATGATAAAAAAGTCATACTATAGTATGTCGTCTAAAATATGAAAAAAAGTCATACTATAGTATGTCGTCTATAATATGATAAAAAGTCATACTATAGCATGTCGTCTAAAATATGAAAAAAAGTCATACTATAGTATGTCGTCTATAATATGATAAAAAGTCATACTATAGCATGTCGTCTAAAATATGATAAAAAGTCATACTATAGCATGTCGTCTAAAATATGATAAAAAAGTCATACTATAGCATGTCGTCTAAAATATGATAAAAAAGTCATACTATAGCATGTCATCTAAAATATGATAAAAAAGTCATACTATAGCATGTCATCTAAAATATGAAAAAAAGTCATACTATAGCATGTCATCTAAAATATGATAAAAAAGTCATAACATAGCATGTCATCTAAAATATGATAAAAAAGTCATACTATAGCATGTCATCTAAAATATGAAAAAAAGTCATACTATAGCATGTCATCTAAAATATGATAAAAAAGTCATACTATAGCATGTCATCTAAAATATGATAAAAAAAGTCATACTATAGCATGTCATCTAAAATATGAAAAAAAGTCATACTATAGCATGTCGTCTAAAATATGATAAAAAGTCATACTATAGCATGTCGTCTAAAATATGAAAAAAAGTCATACTATAGCATGTCGTCTAAAATATGACATAAAAGTCATACTATAGCATGTCGTCTAAAATATGAAAAAAAGTCATACTATAGTATGTCGTCTAAAATATGACATAAAAGTCATAGTATAGCATGTCGTCTAAAATATGATTAAAAAGTCATACTATAGTATGTCGTCTAAAATATGATAAAAAAGTCATACTATAGCATGTCGTCTAAAATATGATTAAAAAGTCATACTATAGCATGTCATCTAAAATATGATATAAAAGTCATACTATAGCATGTCGTCTAAAATATGATATAAAAGTCATACTATAGCATGTCATCTAAAATATGATAAAAAAGTCATACTATAGTATGTCGTCTAAAATATGATCAAAAAGTCATACTATAGCATGTCATCTAAAATATGATATAAAAGTCATACTATAGCATGTCGTCTAAAATATGATATAAAAGTCATACTATAGCATGTCGTCTAAAATATGATAAAAAAGTCATACTATAGCATGTCGTCTAAAATATGATAAAAAAGTCATACTATAGCATGTCATCTAAAATATGATCAAAAAGTCATATTATAGCATGTCATCTAAAATATGATGAAAAAGTCATACTATAGTATGTCGTCTAAAATATGATGAAAAAGTCATACTATAGTATGTCGTCTATAATATGATAAAAAAAGTCATACTATAGCATGTCATCTAAAATATGATCAAAAAGTCATACTATAGCATGTCATCTAAAATATGATATAAAAGTCATACTATAGCATGTCGTCTAAAATATGATATAAAAGTCATACTATAGCATGTCGTCTAAAATATGATAAAAAAGTCATACTATAGCATGTCATCTAAAATATGATCAAAAAGTCATATTATAGCATGTCATCTAAAATATGATATAAAAGTCATACTATAGCATGTCGTCTAAAATATGATATAAAAGTCATACTATAGCATGTCGTCTATAATATGAAAAAAAGTCATACTATAGTATGTCGTCTATAATATGAAAAAAAGTCATACTATAGCATGTCATCTAAAATATGATCAAAAAGTCATACTATAGCATGTCATCTAAAATATGATCAAAAAGTCATACTATAGCATGTCGTCTATAATATGATAAAAAGTCATACTATAGCATGTCGTCTAAAATATGAAAAAAAGTCATACTATAGTATGTCGTCTATAATATGATAAAAAAGTCATACTATAGTATGTCGTCTATAATATGATAAAAAAGTCATACTATAGCATGTCGTCTAAAATATGATAAAAAAGTCATACTATAGCATGTCATCTAAAATATGATAAAAAAGTCATAGTATAGCATGTCATCTAAAATATGATAAAAAAGTCACACTATAGCATGTCATCTAAAATATGATAAAAAAGTCATACTATAGCATGTCATCTAAAATATGAAAAAAAGTCATACTATAGCATGTCATCTAAAATATGATAAAAAAGTCATACTATAGCATGTCATCTAAAATATGAAAAAAAGTCATACTATAGCATGTCATCTAAAATATGATAAAAAAGTCATACTATAGCATGTCATCTAAAATATGATAAAAAAGTCATACTATAGCATGTCATCTAAAATATGAAAAAAAGTCATACTATAGCATGTCATCTAAAATATGATAAAAAAGTCATACTATAGCATGTCATCTAAAATATGATAAAAAAAGTCATACTATAGCATGTCATCTAAAATATGAAAAAAAGTCATACTATAGCATGTCGTCTAAAATATGATAAAAAAGTCATACTATAGCATGTCATCTAAAATATGATAAAAAAGTCATACTATAGCATGTCATCTAAAATATGAAAAAAAGTCATACTATAGCATGTCATCTAAAATATGATAAAAAAGTCATACTATAGCATGTTGTCTAAAATATGAAAAAAAGTCATACTATAGTATGTCGTCTATAATATGATGAAAAAGTCATACTATAGTATGTCGTCTATAATATGATAAAAAAGTCATACTATAGTATGTCGTCTAAAATATGAAAAAAAGTCATACTATAGTATGTCGTCTATAATATGATAAAAAGTCATACTATAGCATGTCGTCTAAAATATGAAAAAAAGTCATACTATAGTATGTCGTCTATAATATGATAAAAAGTCATACTATAGCATGTCGTCTAAAATATGAAAAAAAGTCATACTATAGCATGTCGTCTAAAATATGATAAAAAAGTCATACTATAGCATGTCGTCTAAAATATGATAAAAAAGTCATACTATAGCATGTCATCTAAAATATGATAAAAAAGTCATACTATAGCATGTCATCTAAAATATGAAAAAAAGTCATACTATAGCATGTCATCTAAAATATGATAAAAAAGTCATACTATAGCATGTCATCTAAAATATGATAAAAAAGTCATACTATAGCATGTCATCTAAAATATGAAAAAAAGTCATACTATAGCATGTCGTCTAAAATATGATAAAAAGTCATACTATAGCATGTCGTCTAAAATATGAAAAAAAGTCATACTATAGCATGTCGTCTAAAATATGACATAAAAGTCATACTATAGCATGTCGTCTAAAATATGAAAAAAAGTCATACTATAGTATGTCGTCTAAAATATGACATAAAAGTCATAGTATAGTATGTCGTCTAAAATATGATATAAAAGTCGTACTATAGTATGTCGTCTAAAATATGATAAAAAAGTCATACTATAGCATGTCATCTAAAATATGATAAAAAAGTCATTCGATAGCATGTCGTCTAAAATATGAAAAAAAGTCATACTATAGTATGTCGTCTATAATATGATGAAAAAGTCATACTATAGCATGTTGTCTAAAATATGAAAAAAAGTCATACTATAGTATGTCGTCTATAATATGATAAAAAAGTCATACTATAGCATGTCATCTAAAATATGAAAAAAAGTCATACTATAGCATGTCGTCTAAAATATGAAAAAAAGTCATACTATAGTATGTCGTCTATAATATGATGAAAAAGTCATACTATAGCATGTTGTCTAAAATATGAAAAAAAGTCATACTATAGTATGTCGTCTATAATATGATGAAAAAGTCATACTATAGTATGTCGTCTATAATATGATAAAAAAGTCATACTATAGTATGTCGTCTAAAATATGAAAAAAAGTCATACTATAGTATGTCGTCTATAATATGATAAAAAGTCATACTATAGCATGTCGTCTAAAATATGAAAAAAAGTCATACTATAGTATGTCGTCTATAATATGATAAAAAGTCATACTATAGCATGTCGTCTAAAATATGAAAAAAAGTCATACTATAGCATGTCGTCTAAAATATGATAAAAAAGTCATACTATAGCATGTCGTCTAAAATATGATAAAAAAGTCATACTATAGCATGTCATCTAAAATATGAAAAAAAGTCATACTATAGCATGTCATCTAAAATATGATAAAAAAGTCATACTATAGCATGTCATCTAAAATATGATAAAAAAGTCATACTATAGCATGTCATCTAAAATATGAAAAAAAGTCATACTATAGCATGTCGTCTAAAATATGATAAAAAGTCATACTATAGCATGTCGTCTAAAATATGAAAAAAAGTCATACTATAGCATGTCGTCTAAAATATGACATAAAAGTCATACTATAGCATGTCGTCTAAAATATGAAAAAAAGTCATACTATAGTATGTCGTCTAAAATATGACATAAAAGTCATAGTATAGTATGTCGTCTAAAATATGATATAAAAGTCGTACTATAGTATGTCGTCTAAAATATGATAAAAAAGTCATACTATAGCATGTCATCTAAAATATGATAAAAAAGTCATTCGATAGCATGTCATCTAAAATATGATGAAAAAGTCATACTATAGTATGTCGTCTAAAATATGATGAAAAAGTCATACTATAGTATGTCGTCTATAATATGATAAAAAAGTCATACTATAGCATGTCATCTAAAATATGATCAAAAAGTCATACTATAGCATGTCATCTAAAATATGATCAAAAAGTCATATTATAGCATGTCATCTAAAATATGATATAAAAGTCATACTATAGCATGTCGTCTAAAATATGATATAAAAGTCATACTATAGCATGTCGTCTATAATATGAAAAAAAGTCATACTATAGTATGTCGTCTATAATATGAAAAAAAGTCATACTATAGCATGTCATCTAAAATATGATCAAAAAGTCATACTATAGCATGTCATCTAAAATATGATCAAAAAGTCATATTATAGCATGTCATCTAAAATATGATATAAAAGTCATACTATAGCATGTCGTCTATAATATGATAAAAAGTCATACTATAGCATGTCGTCTAAAATATGAAAAAAAGTCATACTATAGTATGTCGTCTATAATATGATAAAAAAGTCATACTATAGTATGTCGTCTATAATATGATAAAAAAGTCATACTATAGCATGTCGTCTAAAATATGATAAAAAAGTCATACTATAGTATGTCGTCTATAATATGATAAAAAAGTCACACTATAGCATGTTGTCTAAAATATGAAAAAAAGTCATACTATAGTATGTCGTCTATAATATGATGAAAAAGTCATACTATAGCATGTCGTCTAAAATATGAAAAAAAGTCATACTATAGTATGTCGTCTATAATATGATAAAAAAGTCATACTATAGTATGTCGTCTAAAATATGAAAAAAAGTCATACTATAGTATGTCGTCTATAATATGATAAAAAGTCATACTATAGCATGTCGTCTAAAATATGAAAAAAAGTCATACTATAGTATGTCGTCTATAATATGATAAAAAAGTCATACTATAGTATGTCGTCTATAATATGATAAAAAAGTCATACTATAGCATGTCGTCTAAAATATGATAAAAAAGTCATACTATAGCATGTCGTCTAAAATATGAAAAAAAAGTCATACTATAGTATGTCGTCTATAATATGATAAAAAAGTCATACTATAGAATGTCGTCTAAAATATGAAAAAAAAGTCATACTACAGCATGTCGTCTAAAATATGAAAAAAAGTCATACTATAGTATGTCGTCTATAATATGATAAAAAAGTCATACTATAGTATGTCGTCTATAATATGATAAAAAAGTCATACTATAGCATGTCGTCTAAAATATGATAAAAAAGTCATACTATAGCATGTCGTCTAAAATATGATAAAAAAGTCATACTATAGCATGTCGTCTAAAATATGAAAAAAAGTCATACTATAGTATGTCGTCTATAATATGATAAAAAAGTCATACTATAGTATGTCGTCTATAATATGATAAAAAAGTCATACTATAGCATGTCGTCTAAAATATGATAAAAAAGTCATACTATAGCATGTCGTCTAAAATATGATAAAAAAGTCATACTATAGTATGTCGTCTATAATATGATAAAAAAGTCATACTATAGTATGTCGTCTATAATATGATAAAAAAGTCATACTATAGCATGTCGTCTAAAATATGATCAAAAAGTCATACTACAGCATGTCATCTAAAATATGATCAAAAAGTCATATTATAGCATGTCATCTAAAATATGATATAAAAGTCATACTATAGCATGTCATCTAAAATATGATAAAAAAGTCATACTATAGCATGTCGTCTAAAATATGATAAAAAAGTCATACTATAGCATGTCATCTAAAATATGATAAAAAAGTCATAGTATAGCATGTCATCTAAAATATGATAAAAAAGTCATACTATAGCATGTCATCTAAAATATGATAAAAAAGTCATACTATAGCATGTCGTCTAAAATATGATAAAAAGTCATACTATAGCATGTCGTCTAAAATATGAAAAAAAGTCATACTATAGCATGTCGTCTAAAATATGACATAAAAGTCATAGTATAGTATGTCGTCTAAAATGTGATATAAAAGTCATACAATAGCATGTCGTCTAAAATATGATAAAAAAGTCATACTATAGCATGTCGTCTAAAATATGACATAAAAGTCATAATATAGTATGTCGTCTAAAATATGATAAAAAAGTCATACTATAGCATGTCGTCTAAAATATGACATAAAAGTCATACTATAGTATGTCGTCTAAAATATGACATAAAAGTCATAGTATAGTATGTCGTCTAAAATATGACATAAAAGTCATACTATAGTATGTCGTCTAAAATATGATATAAAAGTCATACTATAGTATGTCGTCTAAAATATGATATAAAAGTCATACTATAGTATGTCGTCTAAAATATGATAAAAAAGTCATACTATAGCATGTCATCTAAAATATGATAAAAAAGTCATACTATAGCATGTCGTCTAAAATATGATAAAAAAGTCAAAGTATAGTATGTCGTCTAAAATATGATATAAAAGTCATAGTATAGTATGTCGTCTAAAATATGATATAAAAGTCATACTATAGTATGTCGTCTATAATATGATAAAAAAGTCATACTATAGCATGTCGTCTAAAATATGATAAAAAAGTCATACTATAGCATGTCGTCTAAAATATGATAAAAAAGTCATACTATAGCATGTCGTCTAAAATATGATAAAAAAGTCATACTATAGTATGTCGTCTATAATATGATAAAAAAGTCATACTATAGTATGTCGTCTATAATATGATAAAAAAGTCATACTATAGCATGTCGTCTAAAATATGATAAAAAAGTCATACTACAGCATGTCATCTAAAATATGATCAAAAAGTCATATTATAGCATGTCATCTAAAATATGATATAAAAGTCATACTATAGCATGTCATCTAAAATATGATAAAAAAGTCATACTATAGCATGTCATCTAAAATATGATAAAAAAGTCATACTATAGCATGTCGTCTAAAATATGATAAAAAGTCATACTATAGCATGTCGTCTAAAATATGAAAAAAAGTCATACTATAGCATGTCGTCGAAAATATGACATAAAAGTCATAGTATAGTATGTCGTCTAAAATGTGATATAAAAGTCATACAATAGCATGTCGTCTAAAATATGATAAAAAAGTCATACTATAGCATGTCGTCTAAAATATGACATAAAAGTCATAATATAGTATGTCGTCTAAAATATGATAAAAAAGTCATACTATAGCATGTCGTCTAAAATATGACATAAAAGTCATACTATAGTATGTCGTCTATAATATGATAAAAAAGTCATACTATAGCATGTCGTCTAAAATATGATAAAAAAGTCATACTATAGCATGTCGTCTAAAATATGACATAAAAGTCATAATATAGTATGTCGTCTAAAATATGATAAAAAAGTCATACTATAGCATGTCGTCTAAAATATGACATAAAAGTCATACTATAGTATGTCGTCTAAAATATGACATAAAAGTCATACTATAGTATGTCGTCTAAAATATGACATAAAAGTCATAGTATAGTATGTCGTCTAAAATATGACATAAAAGTCATACTATAGCATGTCGTCTAAAATATGATATAAAAGTCATACTATAGTATGTCGTCTAAAATATGATATAAAAGTCATACTATAGTATGTCGTCTAAAATATGATAAAAAAGTCATACTATAGCATGTCGTCTAAAATATGATATAAAAGTCATACTATAGTATGTCGTCTAAAATATGATCAAAAAGTCATATTATAGCATGTCATCTAAAATATGATATAAAAGTCATACTATAGTATGTCGTCTAAAATATGATAAAAAGTCATATTATAGCATGTCATCTAAAATATGACATAAAAGTCATACTATAGTATGTCGTCTAAAATATGATCAAAAAGTCATATTATAGCAGGTCATCTAAAATATGATATAAAAGTCATACTATAGCATGTCGTCTAAAATATGACATAAAAGTCATACTATATCATGTCGTCTAAAATATGACATAAAAGTCATACTATAGTATGTCGTCTATAATATGATAAAAAAGTCATACTATAGTATGTCGTCTATAATATGATAAAAAAGTCATACTATAGCATGTCGTCTAAAATATGATAAAAAAGTCATACTATAGCATGTCGTCTAAAATATGATAAAAAAGTCATACTATAGCATGTCGTCTAAAATATGAAAAAAAGTCATACTATAGTATGTCGTCTATAATATGATAAAAAAGTCATACTATAGTATGTCGTCTATAATATGATAAAAAAGTCATACTATAGCATGTCGTCTAAAATATGATAAAAAAGTCATACTATAGCATGTCGTCTAAAATATGATAAAAAAGTCATACTATAGTATGTCGTCTATAATATGATAAAAAAGTCATACTATAGCATGTCGTCTAAAATATGATCAAAAAGTCATACTACAGCATGTCATCTAAAATATGATCAAAAAGTCATATTATAGCATGTCATCTAAAATATGATATAAAAGTCATACTATAGCATGTCATCTAAAATATGATAAAAAAGTCATACTATAGCATGTCGTCTAAAATATGATAAAAAAGTCATACTATAGCATGTCATCTAAAATATGATAAAAAAGTCATAGTATAGCATGTCATCTAAAATATGATAAAAAAGTCATACTATAGCATGTCATCTAAAATATGATAAAAAAGTCATACTATAGCATGTCGTCTAAAATATGATAAAAAGTCATACTATAGCATGTCGTCTAAAATATGAAAAAAAGTCATACTATAGCATGTCGTCTAAAATATGACATAAAAGTCATAGTATAGTATGTCGTCTAAAATGTGATATAAAAGTCATACAATAGCATGTCGTCTAAAATATGATAAAAAAGTCATACTATAGCATGTCGTCTAAAATATGACATAAAAGTCATAATATAGTATGTCGTCTAAAATATGATAAAAAAGTCATACTATAGCATGTCGTCTAAAATATGACATAAAAGTCATACTATAGTATGTCGTCTAAAATATGACATAAAAGTCATAGTATAGTATGTCGTCTAAAATATGACATAAAAGTCATAGTATAGCATGTCGTCTAAAATATGATATAAAAGTCATACTATAGTATGTCGTCTAAAATATGATATAAAAGTCATACTATAGTATGTCGTCTAAAATATGATAAAAAAGTCATACTATAGCATGTCATCTAAAATATGATAAAAAAGTCATACTATAGCATGTCGTCTAAAATATGATAAAAAAGTCAAAGTATAGTATGTCGTCTAAAATATGATATAAAAGTCATAGTATAGTATGTCGTCTAAAATATGATATAAAAGTCATACTATAGTATGTCGTCTATAATATGATAAAAAAGTCATACTATAGTATGTCGTCTATAATATGATAAAAAAGTCATACTATAGTATGTCGTCTATAATATGATAAAAAAGTCATACTATAGCATGTCGTCTAAAATATGATAAAAAAGTCATACTACAGCATGTCATCTAAAATATGATCAAAAAGTCATATTATAGCATGTCATCTAAAATATGATATAAAAGTCATACTATAGCATGTCATCTAAAATATGATAAAAAAGTCATACTATAGCATGTCATCTAAAATATGATAAAAAAGTCATAGTATAGCATGTCATCTAAAATATGATAAAAAAGTCATACTATAGCATGTCATCTAAAATATGATAAAAAAGTCATACTATAGCATGTCGTCTAAAATATGATAAAAAGTCATACTATAGCATGTCGTCTAAAATATGAAAAAAAGTCATACTATAGCATGTCGTCGAAAATATGACATAAAAGTCATAGTATAGTATGTCGTCTAAAATGTGATATAAAAGTCATACAATAGCATGTCGTCTAAAATATGATAAAAAAGTCATACTATAGCATGTCGTCTAAAATATGACATAAAAGTCATAATATAGTATGTCGTCTAAAATATGATAAAAAAGTCATACTATAGCATGTCGTCTAAAATATGACATAAAAGTCACACTATAGTATGTCGTCTATAATATGATAAAAAAGTCATACTATAGCATGTCGTCTAAAATATGATAAAAAAGTCATACTATAGCATGTCGTCTAAAATATGACATAAAAGTCATAATATAGTATGTCGTCTAAAATATGATAAAAAAGTCATACTATAGCATGTCGTCTAAAATATGACATAAAAGTCATACTATAGTATGTCGTCTAAAATATGACATAAAAGTCATAGTATAGTATGTCGTCTAAAATATGACATAAAAGTCATAGTATAGCATGTCGTCTAAAATATGATATAAAAGTCATACTATAGTATGTCGTCTAAAATATGATATAAAAGTCATACTATAGTATGTCGTCTAAAATATGATAAAAAAGTCATACTATAGCATGTCGTCTAAAATATGACATAAAAGTCATAGTATAGCATGTCGTCTAAAATATGATATAAAAGTCATACTATAGCATGTCATCTAAAATATGATTAAAAAGTCATTCGATAGCATGTCGTCTATAATATGATGAAAAAGTCATACTATAGTATGTCATCTAAAATATGATGAAAAAGTCATAGTATAGCATGTCATCTAAAATATGATGAAAAAGTCATACTATAGCATGTCGTCTAAAATATGATAAAAAAGTCATACTATAGCATGTCGTCTAAAATATGATCAAAAAGTCATACTATAGCATGTCGTCTAAAATATGATAAAAAGTCATACTATAGCATGTCGTCTAAAATATGAAAAAAAGTCATACTATAGCATGTCGTCTAAAATATGACATAAAAGTCATAGTATAGTATGTCGTCTAAAATGTGATATAAAAGTCATACAATAGCATGTCGTCTAAAATATGATAAAAAAGTCATACTATAGCATGTCGTCTAAAATATGACATAAAAGTCATAATATAGTATGTCGTCTTAAATATGATAAAAAAGTCATACTATAGCATGTCGTCTAAAATATGACATAAAAGTCATACTATAGTATGTCGTCTAAAATATGACATAAAAGTCATAGTATAGTATGTCGTCTAAAATATGACATAAAAGTCATAGTATAGCATGTCGTCTAAAATATGATATAAAAGTCATACTATAGTATGTCGTCTAAAATATGATATAAAAGTCATACTATAGTATGTCGTCTAAAATATGATAAAAAAGTCATACTATAGCATGTCGTCTAAAATATGACATGAAAGTCATACTATAGTATGTCGTCTAAAATATGACATAAAAGTCATAGTATAGCATGTCGTCTAAAATATGATATAAAAGTCATACTATAGCATGTCATCTAAAATATGATAAAAAAGTCATTCGATAGCATGTCGTCTATAATATGATGAAAAAGTCACACTATAGTATGTCATCTAAAATATGATGAAAAAGTCATAGTATAGCATGTCATCTAAAATATGATGAAAAAGTCATACTATAGTATGTCGTCTATAATATGATAAAAAAGTCATACTATAGCATGTCGTCTAAAATATGATAAAAAAGTCATACTATAGCATGTCGTCTAAAATATGATCAAAAAGTCATACTATAGCATGTCGTCTATAATATGATATAAAAGTCATACTATAGCATGTCATCTAAAATATGATCAAAAAGTCATATTATAGCATGTCATCTAAAATATGATATAAAAGTCATACTATAGCATGTCGTCTAAAATATGATATAAAAGTCATACTATAGCATGTCATCTAAAATATGACATAAAAGTCATACTATAGCATGTCATCTAAAATATGATCAAAAAGTCATATTATAGCATGTCATCTAAAATATGATATAAAAGTCATACTATAGCATGTCGTCTAAAATATGATATAAAAGTCATACTATAGTATGTCGTCTAAAATATGATCAAAAAGTCATATTATAGCATGTCATCTAAAATATGATATAAAAGTCATACTATAGTATGTCGTCTAAAATATGATAAAAAGTCATATTATAGCATGTCATCTAAAATATGACATAAAAGTCATACTATAGTATGTCGTCTAAAATATGATCAAAAAGTCATATTATAGCAGGTCATCTAAAATATGATATAAAAGTCATACTATAGCATGTCGTCTAAAATATGACATAAAAGTCATACTATATCATGTCGTCTAAAATATGACATAAAAGTCATACTATAGCATGTCATCTAAAATATGATAAAAAAGTCAAAGTATAGTATGTCGTCTAAAATATGATATAAAAGTCATAGTATAGTATGTCGTCTAAAATATGATATAAAAGTCATACTATAGTATGTCGTCTATAATATGATAAAAAAGTCATACTATAGCATGTCGTCTAAAATATGATAAAAAAGTCATACTATAGCATGTCGTCTAAAATATGATAAAAAAGTCATACTATAGCATGTCGTCTAAAATATGATCAAAAAGTCATACTATAGAATGTCGTCTATAATATGATATAAAAGTCATACTATAGCATGTCATCTAAAATATGATAAAAAAGTCATAGTATAGCATGTCATCTAAAATATGATAAAAAAGTCATACTATAGCATGTCATCTAAAATATGATAAAAAAGTCATACTATAGCATGTCGTCTAAAATATGATAAAAAGTCATACTATAGCATGTCGTCTAAAATATGAAAAAAAGTCATACTATAGCATGTCGTCTAAAATATGACATAAAAGTCATAGTATAGTATGTCGTCTAAAATGTGATATAAAAGTCATACAATAGCATGTCGTCTAAAATATGATAAAAAAGTCATACTATAGCATGTCGTCTAAAATATGACATAAAAGTCATAATATAGTATGTCGTCTAAAATATGATAAAAAAGTCATACTATAGCATGTCGTCTAAAATATAACATAAAAGTCATACTATAGTATGTCGTCTATAATATGATAAAAAAGTCATACTATAGCATGTCGTCTAAAATATGATAAAAAAGTCATACTATAGCATGTCGTCTAAAATATGACATAAAAGTCATAATATAGTATGTCGTCTTAAATATGATAAAAAAGTCATACTATAGCATGTCGTCTAAAATATGACATAAAAGTCATAGTATAGTATGTCGTCTAAAATATGACATAAAAGTCATAGTATAGTATGTCGTCTAAAATATGACATAAAAGTCATAGTATAGCATGTCGTCTAAAATATGATATAAAAGTCATACTATAGTATGTCGTCTAAAATATGACATAAAAGTCATAGTATAGTATGTCGTCTAAAATATGACATAAAAGTCATAGTATAGTATGTCGTCTAAAATATGACATAAAAGTCATAGTATAGTATGTCGTCTAAAATATGACATAAAAGTCATAGTATAGCATGTCGTCTAAAATATGATATAAAAGTCATACTATAGTATGTCGTCTAAAATATGATATAAAAGTCATACTATAGTATGTCGTCTAAAATATGATAAAAAAGTCATACTATAGCATGTCGTCTAAAATATGACATAAAAGTCATACTATAGTATGTCGTCTAAAATATGACATAAAAGTCATAGTATAGCATGTCGTCTAAAATATGATATAAAAGTCATACTATAGCATGTCATCTAAAATATGATAAAAAAGTCATTCGATAGCATGTCGTCTATAATATGATGAAAAAGTCATACTATAGTATGTCATCTAAAATATGATGAAAAAGTCATAGTATAGTATGTCGTCTATAATATGATAAAAAAGTCATACTATAGCATGTCGTCTAAAATATGATAAAAAAGTCATACTATAGCATGTCGTCTAAAATATGATCAAAAAGTCATACTATAGCATGTCGTCTAAAATATGATCAAAAAGTCATACTATAGCATGTCGTCTATAATATGATATAAAAGTCATACTATAGCATGTCATCTAAAATATGATCAAAAAGTCATATTATAGCATGTCATCTAAAATATGATATAAAAGTCATACTATAGCATGTCGTCTAAAATATGATATAAAAGTCATACTATAGCATGTCATCTAAAATATGACATAAAAGTCATACTATAGCATGTCATCTAAAATATGATCAAAAAGTCATATTATAGCATGTCATCTAAAATATGATATAAAAGTCATACTATAGCATGTCGTCTAAAATATGATATAAAAGTCATACTATAGTATGTCGTCTAAAATATGATCAAAAAGTCATATTATAGCATGTCATCTAAAATATGATATAAAAGTCATACTATAGTATGTCGTCTAAAATATGATAAAAAGTCATATTATAGCATGTCATCTAAAATATGACATAAAAGTCATACTATAGTATGTCGTCTAAAATATGATCAAAAAGTCATATTATAGCAGGTCATCTAAAATATGATATAAAAGTCATACTATAGCATGTCGTCTAAAATATGACATAAAAGTCATACTATATCATGTCGTCTAAAATATGACATAAAAGTCATACTATAGCATGTCATCTAAAATATGATAAAAAAGTCAAAGTATAGTATGTCGTCTAAAATATGATATAAAAGTCATAGTATAGTATGTCGTCTAAAATATGATATAAAAGTCATACTATAGTATGTCGTCTATAATATGATAAAAAAGTCATACTATAGCATGTCGTCTAAAATATGATAAAAAAGTCATACTATAGCATGTCGTCTAAAATATGATAAAAAAGTCATACTATAGTATGTCGTCTATAATATGATAAAAAAGTCATACTATAGTATGTCGTCTATAATATGATAAAAAAGTCATACTATAGCATGTCGTCTAAAATATGATAAAAAAGTCATACTATAGCATGTCATCTAAAATATGATAAAAAAGTCATACTATAGCATGTCATCTAAAATATGATAAAAAAGTCATACTATAGCATGTCATCTAAAATATGATAAAAAAGTCATACTATAGCATGTCGTCTAAAATATGATAAAAAGTCATACTATAGCATGTCGTCTAAAATATGACATAAAAGTCATACTATAGCATGTCGTCTAAAATATGAAAAAAAGTCATACTATAGTATGTCGTCTAAAATATGATAAAAAAGTCATACTATAGCATGTCATCTAAAATATGATAAAAAAGTCATTCGATAGCATGTCATCTAAAATATGATGAAAAAGTCATACTATAGCATGTCGTCTAAAATATGATAAAAAAGTCATACTATAGTATGTCGTCTATAATATGATAAAAAAGTCATACTATAGCATGTCGTCTAAAATATGATAAAAAAGTCATACTATAGCATGTCGTCTAAAATATGATCAAAAAGTCATACTATAGCATGTCGTCTATAATATGATATAAAAGTCATACTATAGCATGTCATCTAAAATATGATCAAAAAGTCATATTATAGCATGTCATCTAAAATATGATATAAAAGTCATACTATAGCATGTCGTTTAAAATATGATATAAAAGTCATACTATAGCATGTCATCTAAAATATGACATAAAAGTCATACTATAGCATGTCATCTAAAATATGATCAAAAAGTCATATTATAGCATGTCATCTAAAATATGATATAAAAGTCATACTATAGCATGTCGTCTAAAATATGATATAAAAGTCATACTATAGTATGTCGTCTAAAATATGATCAAAAAGTCATATTATAGCATGTCATCTAAAATATGATATAAAAGTCATACTATAGTATGTCGTCTAAAATATGATAAAAAGTCATATTATAGCATGTCATCTAAAATATGACATAAAAGTCATACTATAGTATGTCGTCTAAAATATGATCAAAAAGTCATATTATAGCAGGTCATCTAAAATATGATATAAAAGTCATACTATAGCATGTCGTCTAAAATATGACATAAAAGTCATACTATATCATGTCGTCTAAAATATGACATAAAAGTCATACTATAGCATGTCATCTAAAATATGATAAAAAAGTCAAAGTATAGTATGTCGTCTAAAATATGATATAAAAGTCATAGTATAGTATGTCGTCTAAAATATGATATAAAAGTCATACTATAGTATGTGGTCTATAATATGATAAAAAAGTCATACTATAGCATGTCGTCTAAAATATGATAAAAAAGTCATACTATAGCATGTCGTCTAAAATATGATAAAAAAGTCATACTATAGCATGTCATCTAAAATATGATAAAAAAGTCATACTATAGCATGTCGTCTAAAATATGATAAAAAAGTCATACTATAGCATGTCATCTAAAATATGATAAAAAAGTCATACTATAGCATGTCATCTAAAATATGATAAAAAAGTCATACTATAGCATGTCATCTAAAATATGATAAAAAAGTCATACTATAGCATGTCGTCTAAAATATGATAAAAAAGTCATACTATAGCATGTCGTCTAAAATATGATAAAAAAGTCATACTATAGCATGTCATCTAAAATATGATAAAAAAGTCATACTATAGCATGTCATCTAAAATATGATAAAAAAGTCATACTATAGCATGTCGTCTAAAATATGATAAAAAAGTCATACTATAGCATGTCGTCTAAAATATGAAAAAAAGTCATACTATAGTATGTCGTCTAAAATATGATAAAAAAGTCATACTATAGCATGTCATCTAAAATATGATAAAAAAGTCATTCGATAGCATGTCATCTAAAATATGATGAAAAAGTCATACTATAGTATGTCGTCTAAAATATGATGAAAAAGTCATACTATAGTATGTCGTCTATAATATGATAAAAAAGTCATACTATAGCATGTCATCTAAAATATGATCAAAAAGTCATACTATAGCATGTCATCTAAAATATGATATAAAAGTCATACTATAGCATGTCGTCTAAAATATGATATAAAAGTCATACTATAGCATGTCGTCTAAAATATGATAAAAAAGTCATACTATAGCATGTCATCTAAAATATGATCAAAAAGTCATATTATAGCATGTCATCTAAAATATGATATAAAAGTCATACTATAGCATGTCGTCTAAAATATGATATAAAAGTCATACTATAGCATGTCGTCTATAATATGAAAAAAAGTCATACTATAGTATGTCGTCTATAATATGATAAAAAAGTCATACTATAGTATGTCGTCTAAAATATGAAAAAAAGTCATACTATAGTATGTCGTCTATAATATGATAAAAAGTCATACTATAGCAGGTCATCTAAAATATGATATAAAAGTCATACTATAGCATGTCGTCTAAAATATGACATAAAAGTCATACTATATCATGTCGTCTAAAATATGACATAAAAGTCATACTATAGCATGTCATCTAAAATATGATAAAAAAAGTCAAAGTATAGTATGTCGTCTAAAATATGATATAAAAGTCATAGTATAGTATGTCGTCTAAAATATGATATAAAAGTCATACTATAGTATGTCGTCTATAATATGATAAAAAAGTCATACTATAGCATGTCGTCTAAAATATGATAAAAAAGTCATACTATAGCATGTCGTCTAAAATATGATAAAAAAGTCATACTATAGTATGTCGTCTATAATATGATAAAAAAGTCATACTATAGTATGTCGTCTATAATATGATAAAAAAGTCATACTATAGCATGTCGTCTAAAATATGATAAAAAAGTCATACTATAGCATGTCATCTAAAATATGATAAAAAAGTCATACTATAGCATGTCATCTAAAATATGATAAAAAAGTCATACTATAGCATGTCATCTAAAATATGATAAAAAAGTCATACTATAGCATGTCGTCTAAAATATGATAAAAAGTCATACTATAGCATGTCGTCTAAAATATGAAAAAAAGTCATACTATAGTATGTCGTCTAAAATATGATAAAAAAGTCATACTATAGCATGTCCTCTAAAATATGATAAAAAAGTCATTCGATAGCATGTCATCTAAAATATGATGAAAAAGTCATACTATAGTATGTCGTCTAAAATATGATGAAAAAGTCATACTATAGTATGTCGTCTATAATATGATAAAAAAGTCATACTATAGCATGTCATCTAAAATATGATCAAAAAGTCATACTATAGCATGTCATCTAAAATATGATATAAAAGTCATACTATAGCATGTCGTCTAAAATATGATATAAAAGTCATACTATAGCATGTCGTCTAAAATATGATAAAAAAGTCATACTATAGCATGTCATCTAAAATATGATCAAAAAGTCATATTATAGCATGTCATCTAAAATATGATATAAAAGTCATACTATAGCATGTCGTCTAAAATATGACATAAAAGTCATACTATAGCATGTCGTCTATAATATGAAAAAAAGTCATACTATAGTATGTCGTCTATAATATGAAAAAAAGTCATACTATAGCATGTCGTCTAAAATATGATCAAAAAGTCATACTATAGCATGTCATCTAAAATATGATCAAAAAGTCATATTATAGCATGTCATCTAAAATATGATATAAAAGTCATACTATAGCATGTCGTCTAAAATATGATATAAAAGTCATACTATAGCATGTCGTCTATAATATGAAAAAAAGTCATACTATAGTATGTCGTCTATAATATGATAAAAAAGTCATACTATAGTATGTCGTCTAAAATATGAAAAAAAGTCATACTATAGTATGTCGTCTATAATATGATAAAAAGTCATACTATAGCATGTCGTCTAAAATATGAAAAAAAGTCATACTATAGTATGTCGTCTATAATATGATAAAAAAGTCATACTATAGTATGTCGTCTATAATATGATAAAAAAGTCATACTATAGCATGTCGTCTATAATATGAAAAAAAGTCATACTATAGTATGTCGTCTATAATATGATAAAAAAGTCATACTATAGTATGTCGTCTATAATATGAAAAAAAGTCATACTATAGTATGTCGTCTATAATATGATAAAAAAGTCACACTATAGCATGTTGTCTAAAATATGAAAAAAAGTCATACTATAGTATGTCGTCTATAATATGATAAAAAGTCATACTATAGCATGTCGTCTAAAATATGAAAAAAAGTCATACTATAGTATGTCGTCTATAATATGATAAAAAAGTCATACTATAGTATGTCGTCTATAATATGATAAAAAAGTCATACTATAGCATGTCGTCTATAATATGAAAAAAAGTCATACTATAGTATGTCGTCTATAATATGATAAAAAAGTCATACTATAGTATGTCGTCTATAATATGAAAAAAAGTCATACTATAGTATGTCGTCTATAATATGATAAAAAAGTCACACTATAGCATGTTGTCTAAAATATGAAAAAAAGTCATACTATAGTATGTCGTCTATAATATGATGAAAAAGTCATACTATAGCATGTCGTCTAAAATATGAAAAAAAGTCATACTATAGTATGTCGTCTATAATATGATAAAAAAGTCATACTATAGTATGTCGTCTAAAATATGAAAAAAAGTCATACTATAGTATGTCGTCTATAATATGATAAAAAGTCATACTATAGCATGTCGTCTAAAATATGAAAAAAAGTCATACTATAGTATGTCGTCTATAATATGATAAAAAAGTCATACTATAGTATGTCGTCTATAATATGATAAAAAAGTCATACTATAGCATGTCGTCTAAAATATGATAAAAAAGTCATACTATAGCATGTCGTCTAAAATATGAAAAAAAAGTCATACTATAGTATGTCGTCTATAATATGATAAAAAAGTCATACTATAGCATGTCGTCTAAAATATGAAAAAAAGTCATACTACAGCATGTCGTCTAAAATATGAAAAAAAGTCATACTATAGTATGTCGTCTATAATATGATAAAAAAGTCATACTATAGTATGTCGTCTATAATATGATAAAAAAGTCATACTATAGCATGTCGTCTAAAATATGATAAAAAAGTCATACTATAGCATGTCGTCTAAAATATGATAAAAAAGTCATACTATAGCATGTCGTCTAAAATATGAAAAAAAGTCATACTATAGTATGTCGTCTATAATATGATAAAAAAGTCATACTATAGTATGTCGTCTATAATATGATAAAAAAGTCATACTATAGCATGTCGTCTAAAATATGATAAAAAAGTCATACTATAGCATGTCGTCTAAAATATGATAAAAAAGTCATACTATAGTATGTCGTCTATAATATGATAAAAAAGTCATACTATAGTATGTCGTCTATAATATGATAAAAAAGTCATACTATAGCATGTCGTCTAAAATATGATAAAAAAGTCATACTACAGCATGTCATCTAAAATATGATCAAAAAGTCATACTATAGCATGTCGTCTAAAATATGAAAAAAAGTCATACTATAGCATGTCGTCTAAAATATGACATAAAAGTCATAGTATAGTATGTCGTCTAAAATGTGATATAAAAGTCATACTATAGCATGTCGTCTAAAATATGATAAAAAAGTCATACTATAGCATGTCGTCTAAAATATGACATAAAAGTCATAATATAGTATGTCGTCTAAAATATGATAAAAAAGTCATACTATAGCATGTCGTCTAAAATATGACATAAAAGTCATACTATAGTATGTCGTCTATAATATGATAAAAAAGTCATACTATAGCATGTCGTCTAAAATATGATAAAAAAGTCATACTATAGCATGTCGTCTAAAATATGACATAAAAGTCATAATATAGTATGTCGTCTAAAATATGATAAAAAAGTCATACTATAGCATGTCGTCTAAAATATGACATAAAAGTCATACTATAGTATGTCGTCTAAAATATGACATAAAAGTCATAGTATAGTATGTCGTCTAAAATATGACATTAAAGTCATAGTATAGCATGTCGTCTAAAATATGATATAAAAGTCATACTATAGTATGTCGTCTAAAATATGATATAAAAGTCATACTATAGTATGTCGTCTAAAATATGATAAAAAAGTCATACTATAGCATGTCGTCTAAAATATGACATAAAAGTCATACTATAGTATGTCGTCTAAAATATGACATAAAAGTCATAGTATAGCATGTCGTCTAAAATATGATATAAAAGTCATACTATAGCATGTCATCTAAAATATGATAAAAAAGTCATTCGATAGCATGTCGTCTATAATATGATGAAAAAGTCATACTATAGTATGTCATCTAAAATATGATGAAAAAGTCATAGTATAGCATGTCATCTAAAATATGATGAAAAAGTCATACTATAGTATGTCGTCTATAATATGATAAAAAAGTCATACTATAGCATGTCGTCTAAAATATGATAAAAAAGTCATACTATAGCATGTCGTCTAAAATATGATCAAAAAGTCATACTATAGCATGTCGTCTATAATATGATATAAAAGTCATACTATAGCATGTCATCTAAAATATGATCAAAAAGTCATATTATAGCATGTCATCTAAAATATGACATAAAAGTCATACTATAGCATGTCATCTAAAATATGATCAAAAAGTCATATTATAGCATGTCATCTAAAATATGATATAAAAGTCATACTATAGCATGTCGTCTAAAATATGATATAAAAGTCATACTATAGTATGTCGTCTAAAATATGATCAAAAAGTCATATTATAGCATGTCATCTAAAATATGATATAAAAGTCATACTATTGTATGTCGTCTAAAATATGATAAAAAGTCATATTATAGCATGTCATCTAAAATATGACATAAAAGTCATACTATAGTATGTCGTCTAAAATATGATCAAAAAGTCATACTATAGCATGTCATCTAAAATATGATATAAAAGTCATACTATAGTATGTCGTCTAAAATATGATAAAAAGTCATATTATAGCAGGTCATCTAAAATATGATATAAAAGTCATACTATAGCATGTCGTCTAAAATATGACATAAAAGTCATACTATATCATGTCGTCTAAAATATGATAAAAAAGTCAAAGTATAGTATGTCGTCTAAAATATGATATAAAAGTCATAGTATAGTATGTCGTCTAAAATATGATATAAAAGTCATACTATAGTATGTCGTCTATAATATGATAAAAAAGTCATACTATAGCATGTCGTCTAAAATATGATAAAAAAGTCATACTATAGCATGTGGTCTAAAATATGATAAAAAAGTCATACTATAGTATGTCGTCTATAATATGATAAAAAAGTCATACTATAGTATGTCGTCTATAATATGATAAAAAAGTCATACTATAGCATGTCGTCTAAAATATGATAAAAAAGTCATACTACAGCATGTCGTCTAAAATATGATCAAAAAGTCATATTATAGCATGTCATCTAAAATATGATATAAAAGTCATACTATAGCATGTCATCTAAAATATGATAAAAAAGTCATACTATAGCATGTCGTCTAAAATATGATAAAAAAGTCATACTATAGCATGTCATCTAAAATATGATAAAAAAGTCATACTATAGCATGTCATCTAAAATATGATAAAAAAGTCATACTATAGCATGTCATCTAAAATATGATAAAAAGTCATACTATAGCATGTCGTCTAAAATATGAAAAAAAGTCATACTATAGCATGTCGTCTAAAATATGACATAAAAGTCATAGTATAGTATGTCGTCTAAAATGTGATATAAAAGTCATACTATAGCATGTCGTCTAAAATATGACATAAAAGTCATACTATAGCATGTCGTCTAAAATATGACAAAAAAGTCATACTATAGTATATCGTCTAAAATATGATAAAAAGTCATACTATAGCATGTCGTCTAAAATATGACATAAAAGTCATAGTATAGCATGTTGTCTGAAATATGAAAAAAAGTCATACTATAGCATGTCGTCTAAAATATGACATAAAAGTCATAGTATAGTATGTCGTCTAAAATGTGATATAAAAGTCATACTATAGCATGTCGTCTAAAATATGACATGAAAGTCATACTATAGTATGTCGTCTAAAATATGACATAAAAGTCATACTATAGTATGTCGTCTAAAATATGACATAAAAGTCATACTATAGTATGTCGTCTATAATATGATAAAAAGTCATAGTATAGCCATGTCGTCTAAAATATGAAAAAAAGTCATACTATAGCATGTCGTCTAAAATATGACATAAAAGTCATAGTATAGTATGTCGTCTAAAATGTGATATAAAAGTCATACTATAGCATGTCGTCTAAAATATGACATAAAAGTCATACTATAGTATGTCGTCTAAAATATGACATAAAAGTCATACTATAGTATGTCGTCTAAAATATGACATAAAAGTCATACTATAGTATGTCGTCTATAATATGATAAAAAAGTCATACTATAGCATGTCGTCTAAAATATGATAAAAAAGTCATACTATAGCATGTCGTCTAAAATATGACATAAAAGTCATAATATAGTATGTCGTCTAAAATATGATAAAAAAGTCATACTATAGCATGTCGTCTAAAATATGACATAAAAGTCATACTATAGTATGTCGTCTAAAATATGACATAAAAGTCATAGTATAGCATGTCGTCTAAAATATGATATAAAAGTCATACTATAGTATGTCGTCTAAAATATGATAAAAAAGTCATACTATAGCATGTCGTCTAAAATATGACATAAAAGTCATACTATAGCATGTCGTCTAAAATATGATATAAAAGTCATACTATAGCATGTCGTCTAAAATATGATAAAAAAGTCATTCGATAGCATGTCGTCTATAATATGATGAAAAAGTCATACTATAGTATGTCGTCTAAAATATGATAAAAAAGTCATACTATAGCATGTCATCTAAAATATGATCAAAAAGTCATACTATAGCATGTCGTCTAAAATATGATAAAAAAGTCATACTATAGCATGTCATCTAAAATATGATAAAAAAGTCATACTATAGCATGTCATCTAAAATATGATCAAAAAGTCATACTATAGCATGTCGTCTAAAATATGATAAAAAAGTCATACTATAGCATGTCATCTAAAATATGATCAAAAAGTCATACTATAGCATGTCGTCTAAAATATGATAAAAAAGTCATTCGATAGCATGTCGTCTATAATATGATGAAAAAGTCATACTATAGCATGTCATCTAAAATATGATAAAAAAGTCATTCGATAGCATGTCGTCTATAATATGATGAAAAAGTCATACTATAGTATGTCGTCTAAAATATGATAAAAAAGTCATACTATAGCATGTCATCTAAAATATGATCAAAAAGTCATACTATAGCATGTCGTCTAAAATATGATAAAAAAGTCATACTATAGCATGTCATCTAAAATATGATAAAAAAGTCATACTATAGCATGTCATCTAAAATATGATCAAAAAGTCATACTATAGCATGTCGTCTAAAATATGATAAAAAAGTCATACTATAGCATGTCATCTAAAATATGATCAAAAAGTCATACTATAGCATGTCGTCTATAATATGATATAAAAGTCATACTATAGCATGTCATCTAAAATATGATCAAAAAGTCATACTATAGCATGTCATCTAAAATATGATCAAAAAGTCATATTATAGCATGTCATCTAAAATATGATATAAAAGTCATACTATAGCATGTCGTCTAAAATATGATATAAAAGTCATATTATAGCATGTCATCTAAAATATGACATAAAAGTCATACTATAGTATGTCGTCTAAAATATGATCAAAAAGTCATATTATAGCATGTCATCTAAAATATGATATAAAAGTCATACTATAGTATGTCGTCTAAAATATGATAAAAAGTCATATTATAGCATGTCATCTAAAATATGACATAAAAGTCATACTATAGTATGTCGTCTAAAATATGATCAAAAAGTCATATTATAGCATGTCATCTAAAATATGATATAAAAGTCATACTATATCATGTCGTCTAAAATATGACATAAAAGTCATACTATAGCATGTCATCTAAAATATGATAAAAAAGTCATACTATAGTATGTCGTCTAAAATATGACATAAAAGTCATACTATAGCATGTCGTCTAAAATATGATATAAAAGTCATAGTATAGCATGTCGTCTAAAATATGACATAAAAGTCATACTATAGCATGTCATCTAAAATATGTTAAAAAAGTCATACTATAGTATGTCGTCTAAAATATGATATAAAAGTCATACTATAGCATGTCGTCTAAAATATGACATAAAAGTCATACTATAGCATGTCGTCTAAAATATGACATAAAAGTCATACTATAGCATGTCGTCTAAAATATGACATAAAAGTCATACTATAGCATGTCGTCTAAAATATGATAAAAAAGTCATACTATAGCATGTCATCTAAAATATGACATAAAGTCATACTATAGTATGTCATCTAAAATATGATCAAAAAGTCATACCATAGCATGTCATCTAAAATATGATCAAAAAGTCATACTATAGCATGTCATCTAAAATATGATCAAAAAGTCATAGTATAGCATGTCATCTAAAATATGATAAAAAAGTCATACTATAGTATGTCATCTAACATATGATCAAAAAGTCATACCATAGCATGTCATCTAAAATATGATCAAAAAGTCATACTATAGCATGTCGTCTAAAATATGATAAAAAAGTCATACTATAGCATGTCGTCTAAAATATGATAAAAAAGTCATACTATAGTATGTCGTCTAAAATATGATAAAAAAAGTCATACTATAGTATGTCGTCTAAAATATGATAAAAAAGTCATACTATAGCATGTCGTCTATAATATGATATAAAAGTCATACTATAGCATGTCATCTAAAATATGATCAAAAAGTCATATTATAGCATGTCATCTAAAATATGATATAAAAGTCATACTATAGTATGTCGTCTAAAATATGATCAAAAAGTCATATTATAGCATGTCATCTAAAATATGATATAAAAGTCATACTATAGCATGTCGTCTAAAATATGACATAAAAGTCATACTATATCATGTCGTCTAAAATATGACATAAAAGTCATACTATAGCATGTCATCTAAAATATGATAAAAAAGTCATACTATAGTATGTCGTCTAAAATATGACATAAAAGTCATACTATAGCATGTCGTCTAAAATATGATATAAAAGTCATAGTATAGCATGTCGTCTAAAATATGACATAAAAAGTCATACTATAGCATGTCATCTAAAATATGATAAAAAAGTCATACTATAGTATGTCGTCTAAAATATGATATAAAAGTCATACTATAGCATGTCGTCTAAAATATGACATAAAAGTCATACTATAGCATGTCGTCTAAAATATGACATAAAAGTCATACTATAGCATGTCGTCTAAAATATGACATAAAAGTCATACTATAGTATGTCGTCTAAAATATGATATAAAAGTCATACTATAGTATGTCGTCTAAAATATGACATAAAAGTCATACTATAGTATGTCGTCTAAAATATGATAAAAAAGTCATACTATAGTATGTCGTCTAAAATATGATAAAAAAGTCATACTATAGCATGTCGTCTAAAATATGACATAAAAGTCATAATATAGTATGTCGTCTAAAATATGATAAAAAAGTCATACTATAGCATGTCGTCTAAAATATGACATAAAAGTCATACTATAGTATGTCGTCTAAAATATGACATAAAAGTCATAGTATAGCATGTCGTCTAAAATATGATATAAAAGAGTCATACTATAGTATGTCGTCTAAAATATGACATAAAAGTCATACTATAGTATGTCGTCTAAAATATGACATAAAAGTCATACTATAGTATGTCGTCTATAATATGATAAAAAAGTCATACTATAGCATGTCGTCTAAAATATGATAAAAAAGTCATACTATAGCATGTCGTCTAAAATATGACATAAAAGTCATAATATAGTATGTCGTCTAAAATATGATAAAAAAGTCATACTATAGCATGTCGTCTAAAATATGACATAAAGTCATACTATAGCATGTCGTCTAAAATATGACATAAAAGTCATAATATAGTATGTCGTCTAAAATATGATAAAAAAAGTCATACTATAACATGTCGTCTAAAATATGACATAAAAGTCATACTATAGTATGTCGTCTAAAATATGACATAAAAGTCATAGTATAGCATGTCGTCTAAAAATATGATATAAAAGTCATACTATAGTATGTCGTCTAAAATATGACATAAAAGTCATACTATAGTATGTCGTCTAAAATATGACATAAAAGTCATACTATAGCATGTCGTCTATAATATGATATAAAAGTCATACTATAGCATGTCATCTAAAATATGATCAAAAAGTCATACTATAGCATGTCATGTAAAATATGATCAAAAAGTCATATTATAGCATGTCATCTAAAATATGATATAAAAGTCATACTATAGCATGTCATCTAAAATATGACATAAAAGTCATACTATAGTATATCGTCTAAAATATGATAAAAAAGTCATAGTATAGTATGTCGTCTAAAATATGACATAAAAGTCATAGTATAGTATGTCGTCTAAAATATGACAAAAAAGTCATAGTATAGTATGTCGTCTAAAATATGACATAAAAGTCATACTATAGCATGTCGTCTAAAATATGATATAAAAGTCATACTATAGCATGTCGTCTAAAATATGATAAAAAAGTCATACTATAGCATGTCGTCTAAAATATGACAAAAAAGTCATAGTATAGTATGTCATCTAAAATATGATAAAAAGTCATACTATAGCATGTCGTCTAAAATATGATATAAAAGTCATACTATAGCATGTCGTCTAAAATATGACATAAAAGTCATACTATAGCATGTCGTCTAAAATATGATAAAAAAGTCATACTATAGCATGTCGTCTAAAATATGATAAAAAAGTCATACTATAGCATGTCATCTAAAATATGACATAAAGTCATACTATAGCATGTCGTCTAAAATATGATAAAAAAGTCATACTATAGCATGTCATCTAAAATATGACATAAAGTCATACTATAGCATGTCGTCTAAAATATGACATAAAAGTCATACTATAGTATGTCGTCTAAAATATGATAAAAAAGTCATACTATAGCATGTCATCTAAAATATGACATAAAGTCATACTATAGCATGTCGTCTAAAATATGAAATAAAAGTCATACTATAGCATGTCGTCTAAAATATGACATAAAGTCATACCATAGCATGTCATCTAAAATATGATCAAAAAGTCATACCATAGCATGTCATCTAAAATATGATCAAAAAGTCATACTATAGTATGTCATCTAAAATATGATAAAAAAGTCATACTATAGCATGTCATCTAAAATATGATCAAAAAGTCATAGTATAGCATGTCATCTAAAATATGATAAAAAAGTCATACTATAGTATGTCATCTAAAATATGATCAAAAAGTCATACCATAGCATGTCATCTAAAATATGATAAAAAAGTCATACTATAGCATGTCATCTAAAATATGATTAAAAAGTCATACCATAGCATGTCATCTAAAATATGATAAAAAAGTCATACTATAGTATGTCATCTAAAATATGATAAAAAAGTCATACTATAGCATGTCATCTAAAATATGATCAAAAAGTCATACCATAGCATGTCATCTAAAATATGATAAAAAAGTCATACTATAGTATGTCGTCTAAAATATGATAAAAAGTCATACTATAGCATGTCATCTAAAATATGATAAAAAAAGTCATACTATAGTATGTCGTCTAAAATATGATAAAAAAGTCATACTATAGCATGTCGTCTAAAATATGATAAAAAAGTCATACTATAGCATGTCGTCTAAAATATGATCAAAAAGTCATACCATAGCATGTCATCTAAAATATGATAAAAAAGTCATACTATAGCATGTCATCTAAAATATGATAAAAAAGTCATACTATAGTATGTCGTCTAAAATATGATAAAAAAGTCATACTATAGCATGTCATCTAAAATATGATCAAAAAGTCATACAATAGCATGTCATCTAAAATATGATAAAAAAGTCATACTATAGCATGTCATCTAAAATATGATAAAAAAGTCATACTATAGTATGTCGTCTAAAATATGACATAAAAGTCATACTATAGTATATCGTCTAAAATATGATAAAAAGTCATACTATAGTATGTCGTCTAAAATATGACATAAAGTCATACTATAGCATGTCGTCTAAAATATGATAAAAAAGTCATACTATAGCATGTCATCTAAAATATGACATAAAGTCATACTATAGCATGTCGTCTAAAATATGACATAAAAGTCATACTATAGCATGTCGTCTAAAATATGAAATAAAAGTCATACTATAGCATGTCGTCTAAAATATGACATAAAAGTCATGCTATAGCATGTAGTCTAAAATATGATAAAAAAGTCATACTATAGTATGTCGTCTAAAATATGATAAAAAAGTCATACTATAGCATGTCGTCTAAAATATGATAAAAAAGTCATACTATAGTATGTCGTCTAAAATATGATAAAAAAGTCATACTATAGCATGTCCGTCTAAAATATGATAAAAAAGTCATACTATAGTATGTCGTCTAAAATATGATAAAAAAGTCATACTATAGCATGTCGTCTAAAATATGATAAAAAAGTCATACTATAGCATGTCATCTAAAATATGACATAAAGTCATACTATAGCATGTCGTCTAAAATATGATAAAAAAGTCATACTATAGCATGTCATCTAAAATATGACATAAAGTCATACTATAGTATGTCATCTAAAATATGATCAAAAAGTCATACCATAGCATGTCATCTAAAATATGATCAAAAAGTCATACTATAGCATGTCATCTAAAATATGATCAAAAAGTCATAGTATAGCATGTCATCTAAAATATGATAAAAAAGTCATACTATAGTATGTCATCTAACATATGATCAAAAAGTCATACCATAGCATGTCATCTAAAATATGATCAAAAAGTCATACTATAGCATGTCGTCTAAAATATGATAAAAAAGTCATACTATAGCATGTCGTCTAAAATATGATAAAAAAGTCATACTATAGTATGTCGTCTAAAATATGATAAAAAAAGTCATACTATAGTATGTCGTCTAAAATATGATAAAAAAGTCATACTATAGCATGTCGTCTAAAATATGATAAAAAAGTCATACTATAGCATGTCATCTAAAATATGACATAAAGTCATACTATAGCATGTCGTCTAAAATATGATAAAAAAGTCATACTATAGCATGTCATCTAAAATATGACATAAAGTCATACTATAGTATGTCGTCTAAAATATGATAAAAAAGTCATACTATAGTATGTCGTCTAAAATATGATAAAAAAGTCATACTATAGCATGTCGTCTAAAATATGATAAAAAAGTCATACTATAGCATGTCATCTAAAATATGACATAAAGTCATACTATAGCATGTCATCTAAAATATGATCAAAAAGTCATACTATAGCATGTCATCTAAAATATGATCAAAAAGTCATACTATAGTATGTCATCTAACATATGATCAAAAAGTCATAGTATAGCATGTCATCTAAAATATGATAAAAAAGTCATACTATAGTATGTCATCTAACATATGATCAAAAAGTCATACCATAGCATGTCATCTAAAATATGATAAAAAAGTCATACTATAGTATGTCGTCTAAAATATGATAAAAAGTCATACTATAGCATGTCGTCTAAAATATGATAAAAAAGTCATACTATAGCATGTCCATCTAAAATATGATCAAAAAGTCATACCATAGCATGTCATCTAAAATATGATAAAAAAGTCATACTATAGCATGTCATCTAAAATATGATCAAAAAGTCATACTATAGCATGTCATCTAAAATATGATAAAAAAAGTCATACTATAGTATATCGTCTAAAATATGATAAAAAGTCATACTATAGCATGTCGTCTAAAATATGACAAAAAAGTCATAGTATAGTATGTCGTCTAAAATATGATATAAAAGTCATACTATAGCATGTCGTCTAAAATATGACAAAAAAGTCATAGTATAGTATGTCGTCTAAAATATGATATAAAAGTCATAGTATAGCATGTCGTCTAAAATATGACAAAAAAGTCATACTATAGTATGTCGTCTAAAATATGATAAAAAAGTCATACTATAGCATGTCGTCTAAAATATGATAAAAAGTCATAGTATAGCATGTCGTCTAAAATATGATAAAAAAGTCATACTATAGTATGTCGTCTAAAATATGATAAAAAAGTCATACTATAGCATGTCGTCTAAAATATGACAAAAAAGTCATAGTATAGTATGTCGTCTAAAATATGATATAAAAGTCATAGTATAGTATGCCCGTCTAAAATATGACAAAAAAGTCATAGTATAGTATGTCGTCTAAAATATGACATAAAAGTCATACTATAGCATGTCGTCTAAAATATGATATAAAAGTCATACTATAGCATGTCATCTAAAATATGACATAAAAGTCATACTATAGCATGTCGTCTAAAATATGACAAAAAAGTCATACTATAGCATGTCGTCTAAAATATGATATAAAAGTCATACTATAGCATGTCATCTAAAATATGACATAAAAGTCATACTATAGCATGTCATCTAAAATATGACATAAAAGTCATACTATAGCATATCGTCTAAAATATGATATAAAAGGTCATACTATAGCATGTCATCTAAAATATGATATAAAAGTCATACTATAGCATGTCATCTAAAATATGACATAAAAGTCATACTATAGCATATCGTCTAAAATATGATATAAAAGTCATACTATAGCATGTCGTCTAAAATATGACATAAAAGTCATACTATAGTATGTCGTCTAAAATATGATAAAAAGTCATACTATAGCATGTCGTCTAAAATATGATAAAAAGTCATACTATAGTATGTCGTCTAAAATATGATAAAAAAGTCATACTATAGCATGTCGTCTAAAATATGACAAAAAAGTCATAGTATAGTATGTCGTCTAAAATATGATATAAAAGTCATAGTATAGTATGTCGTCTAAAATATGACAAAAAAGTCATAGTATAGTATGTCGTCTAAAATAAGACATAAAAGTCATACTATAGCATGTCATCTAAAATATGACATAAAGTCATACTATAGCATGTCGTCTAAAATATGATAAAAAAAAGTCATACTATAGCATGTCGTCTAAAATATGATAAAAAAGTCATACTATAGCATGTCATCTAAAATATGATAAAAAAGTCATACTATAGCATGTCATCTAAAATATGACATAAAGTCATACTATAGCATGTCGTCTAAAATATGATAAAAAAAGTCATACTATAGCATGTCGTCTAAAATATGACATAAAAGTCATAATATAGCATGTCGTCTAAAATATGATAAAAAAGTCATACTATAGCATGTCATCTAAAATATGACATAAAAGTCATACTATAGTATGTCGTCTAAAATATGATAAAAAAAGTCATACTATAGCATGTCATCTAAAATATGACATAAAGTCATACTATAGCATGTCGTCTAAAATATGAAATAAAAGTCATACTATAGCATGTCGTCTAAAATATGATAAAAAAGTCATACTATAGCATGTCATCTAAAATATGACATAAAAGTCATACTATAGCATGTCGTCTAAAATATGATAAAAAAGTCATACTATAGCATGTCATCTAAAATATGATCAAAAAGTCATACTATAGTATGTCGTCTAAAATATGATAAAAAAGTCATACTATAGCATGTCATCTAAAATATGACATAAAGTCATACTATAGCATGTCGTCTAAAATATGACATAAAAGTCATACTATAGCATGTCGTCTAAAATATGATAAAAAAGTCATACTATAGGCATGTCATCTAAAATATGACATAAAGTCATACTATAGCATGTCGTCTAAAATATGACATAAAAGTCATACTATAGCATGTCGTCTAAAATATGAAATAAAAGTCATACTATAGCATGTCGTCTAAAATATGACATAAAAGTCATACTATAGTATGTCGTCTTAAATATGATAAAAAAGTCATGCTATAGCATGTCATCTAAAATATGACATAAAGTCATACTATAGCATGTCGTCTAAAATATGAAATAAAAGTCATACTATAGCATTGTCGTCTAAAATATGACATAAAAGTCATACTATAGCATGTCGTCTAAAATATGATAAAAAAGTCATACTATAGCATGTCATCTAAAATATGACATAAAGTCATACTATAGCATGTCGTCTAAAATATGACATAAAAGTCATACTATAGCATGTCGTCTAAAATATGAAATAAAAGTCATACTATAGCATGTCGTCTAAAATATGACATAAAAGTCATACTATAGTATGTCGTCTTAAATATGATAAAAAAGTCATGCTATAGCATGTCATCTAAAATATGACATAAAGTCATACTATAGCATGTCGTCTAAAATATGACATAAAAGTCATACTATAGCATGTCGTCTAAAATATGATAAAAAAGTCATACTATAGCATGTCATCTAAAATATGACATAAAGTCATACTATAGTATGTCGTCTAAAATATGATAAAAAAGTCATACTATAGCATGTCGTCTAAAATATGATAAAAAAGTTCATACTATAGCATGTCATCTAAAATATGACATAAAGTCATACTATAGCATGTCGTCTAAAATATGAAATAAAAGTCATACTATAGCATGTCATCTAAAATATGACATAAAGTCATACTATAGCATGTCGTCTAAAATATGATCAAAAAGTCATACCATAGCATGTCATCTAAAATATGATCAAAAAGTCATACTATAGCATGTCATCTAAAATATGATCAAAAAGTCATAGTATAGCATGTCATCTAAAATATGATCAAAAAGTCATACTATAGCATGTCATCTAAAATATGATAAAAAAGTCATACTATAGTATGTCATCTAAAATATGATAAAAAAGTCATACTATAGTATGTCATCTAAAATATGATAAAAAAGTCATACTATAGCATGTCATCTAAAATATGATCAAAAAGTCATAGTATAGCATGTCATCTAAAATATGATCAAAAAGTCATACTATAGCATGTCATCTAAAATATGACATAAAGTCATACTATAGCATGTCGTCTAAAATATGATAAAAAAGTCATACTATAGCATGTCGTCTAAAATATGATTAAAAAGTCATACTATAGCATGTCATCTAAAATATGACATAAAGTCATACTATAGCATGTCGTCTAAAATATGACATAAAAGTCATAATATAGCATGTCGTCTAAAATATGATAAAAAAGTCATACTATAGCATGTCATCTAAAATATGACAGAAAAGTCATACTATAGTATATCATCTAAAATATGATAAAAAAGTCATACTATAGCATGTCATCTAAAATATGACATAAAGTCATACTATAGCATGTCGTCTAAAATATGAAATAAAAGTCATACTATAGCATGTCGTCTAAAATATGATAAAAAAGTCATACTATAGCATGTCATCTAAAATATGATCAAAAAGTCATACTATAGTATGTCGTCTAAAATATGATAAAAAAGTCATACTATAGCATGTCATCTAAAATATGACATAAAGTCATACTATAGCATGTCGTCTAAAATATGACATAAAAGTCATACTATAGCATGTCGTCTAAAATATGATAAAAAAGTCATACTATAGCATGTCATCTAAAATATGACATAAAGTCATACTATAGCATGTCGTCTAAAATATGAAATAAAAGTCATACTATAGCATGTCGTCTAAAATATGACATAAAAGTCATACTATAGTATGTCGTCTTAAATATGATAAAAAAGTCATGCTATAGCATGTCATCTAAAATATGACATAAAGTCATACTATAGCATGTCGTCTAAAAATATGAAATAAAAGTCATACTATAGCATGTCGTCTAAAATATGACATAAAAGTCATACTATAGCATGTCGTCTAAAAATATGATAAAAAAGTCATACTATAGCATGTCGTCTAAAATATGTTATAAAAGTCATACTATAGCATGTCATCTAAAATATGACATAAAGTCATACTATAGTATGTCGTCTAAAATATGATAAAAAAGTCATACTATAGCATGTCGTCTAAAATATGATAAAAAAGTCATACTATAGCATGTCGTCTAAAATATGAAATAAAAGTCATACTATAGCATGTCATCTAAAATATGACATAAAGTCATACTATAGCATGTCGTCTAAAATATGACATAAAAGTCATACTATAGCATGTCGTCTAAAATATGATAAAAAAGTCATACTATAGCATGTCGTCTAAAATATGTTATAAAAGGTCATACTATAGCATGTCATCTAAAATATGACATAAAGTCATACTATAGTATGTCGTCTAAAATATGATAAAAAAGTCATACTATAGCATGTCGTCTAAAATATGATAAAAAAGTCATACTATAGCATGTCGTCTAAAATATGAAATAAAAGTCATACTATAGCATGTCATCTAAAATATGACATAAAGTCATACTATAGCATGTCGTCTAAAATATGAAATAAAAGTCATACTATAGCATGTCATCTAAAATATGACATAAGGTCATACTATAGCATGTCGTCTAAAATATGATCAAAAAGTCATACCATAGCATGTCATCTAAAATATGATCAAAAAGTCATACTATAGTATGTCATCTAAAATATGATAAAAAAGTCATACTATAGCATGTCAATCTAAAATATGATCAAAAAGTCATAGTATAGCATGTCATCTAAAATATGATAAAAAAGTCATACTATAGTATGTCATCTAAAATATGATCAAAAAGTCATACCATAGCATGTCATCTAAAAATATGATAAAAAAGTCATACTATAGTATGTCGTCTAAAATATGATAAAAAAGTCATACTATAGCATGTCACCTAAAATATGATAAAAAAGTCATACTATAGTATATTCGTCTAAAATATGATATAAAAGTCATACTATAGCATGTCGTCTAAAATATGACATAAAAGTCATACTATAGTATATCGTCTAAAATATGATAAAAAGTCATACTATAGTATGTCGTCTAAAATATGATAAAAAAGTCATACTATAGCATGTCATCTAAAATATGATCAAAAAGTCATACCATAGCATGTCATCTAAAATATGATAAAAAAGTCATACTATAGCATGTCATCTAAAATATGATAAAAAAGTCATACTATAGCATGTCATCTAAAATATGATCAAAAAGTCATACTATAGCATGTCATCTAAAATATGATCAAAAAGTCATACTATAGCATGTCATCTAAAATATGATCAAAAAGTCATACTATAGTATATCGTCTAAAATATGATAAAAAAGTCATACTATAGCATGTCATCTAAAATATGATCAAAAAGTCATACCATAGCATGTCATCTAAAATATGATAAAAAAGTCATACTATAGCATGTCATCTAAAATATGATCAAAAAGTCATACCATAGCATGTCATCTAAAATATGATAAAAAAGTCATAGTATAGCATGTCATCTAAAATATGATAAAAAAAAGTCATACTATAGCATGTCGTCTAAAATATGATAAAAAGTCATACTATAGTATGTCGTCTAAAATATGACATAAAAGTCATACTATAGTATATCGTCTAAAATATGATAAAAAGTCATACTATAGTATGTCGTCTAAAATATGATAAAAAAAAGTCATACTATAGCATGTCGTCTAAAATATGACAAAAAAGTCATACTATAGTATATCGTCTAAAATATGATATAAAAGTCATACTATAGCATGTCGTCTAAAATATGACATAAAAGTCATACTATAGTATATCGTCTAAAATATGATAAAAAGTCATACTATAGTATGTCGTCTAAAATATGATAAAAAAAGTCATACTATAGCATGTCGTCTAAAATATGACAAAAAAGTCAAAGTATAGTATGTCGTCTAAAATATGATATAAAAGTCATAGTATAGTATGTCGTCTAAAATATGACAAAAAAGTCATACTATAGCATGTCGTCTAAAATATGACATAAAAGTCATACTATAGCATGTCGTCTAAAATATGATAAAAAAGTCATACTATAGAATGTCGTCTAAAATTTGATAAAAAAGTCATACTATAGTATGTCGTCTAAAATATGATAAAAAAGTCATACTATAGCATGTCACCTAAAATATGATAAAAAAGTCATACTATAGTATATCGTCTAAAATATGATATAAAAGTCATACTATAGCATGTCGTCTAAAATATGACATAAAAGTCATACTATAGCATGTCGTCTAAAATATGATAAAAAAGTCATACTATAGAATGTCGTCTAAAATTTGATAAAAAAGTCATACTATAGTATGTCGTCTAAAATATGATAAAAAAGTCATACTATAGCATGTCACCTAAAATATGATAAAAAAGTCATACTATAGTATATCGTCTAAAATATGATAAAAAAGTCATACTATAGCATGTCATCTAAAATATGATCAAAAAGTCATACC
>NW_027185406.1:1919287-1985895 GCF_022577435.1 Embiotoca jacksoni | reverse complement strand
AAACGAATATGAAGGAGCAACTTTAGCTAACAACACCGAAATAACACGCGGAAAACATTTATTGACTTCGAATTTCACGAGAGAAAGTTGAATGGGAGTCTATGGAGCCGGAGGCCTTTCGTAGCCGACCTCGAGTGGCCCTCGGTGGTACTGCAGCTGCGTCTGCCTGATTTTTTTTTTTCAGAACCTGGAAACTACGTCCACATTTATATAGTCTGTAGTTAGTAGGTTCACAAGTTTTTTTTAGGGTCACCACTTAGCCAGCTTCCTGGAAATCGGCCAATCAGAAGGAAGTGGGCTGTATTACGGGGAGGGAGGGGGGAGGAGTCTTAAAGAACAGGAACTATGGAGTTTTTTTTATTTATTTATAAATCATGGAAAGCTCTTCCAGTGGAGTCCTAAAATAGAAATAAAAAAATAAAAAAAAAAACTGAAAGTGAGCATGACCGATCTCCTTTACAAGAGACTTTCTTTTCTTCTCTACATTACTGCTACTCTGCCACCGCCGAAACCCCCGAAGCCGTCACACACCGTGACACGTATACGATGTTCGAGCTCAGAGCGAAGGGTGGCGAGATCTGCGGTGAAACAACACCAACAAATAAGGAGCAAAAAAAAAAAAAAATGACTTTAACGTTAAAAAAAACAACAACAAGGAAACACGACGAGTGCAACGTCCTTGTTAGATGGGCATACTGCATACTTATTTATTTTTATTTTTTTTCCATTTCAATGAGAGAGTCCATGCAGCACTAAGGCTTGGCACACACCTCGCCCCGGGCTGCTGGATTATGTTTTTTTTTTTTTCTTCTCTACCTCCACTTTCTCAGCACAAAGAGAAAAATAGTGAAGGACCTTATATGGCCGGAAGTCAGCAGAGAGTCCTTGGGAGTACAAGAGCGACTTTAGGTCCTCAGTAGCAAAGCATCTTCAAAAAAAAGTCACCTGGAAAAAGTGCACGATGCTCTCAGAGAGACGACGACGACCCCCCCCCCCCCCCCCACCCCCCCCCCACGACATACTGGGGCCACAAAACATGCTTGGACCTGCATGTCGTGAACGGCTTTGATGCTGTAAACCCTGTCATTTATTTTTTTTTGCAGGGGGGTGAGGGGGGGGGGGGGCAAGTGAGAGATGAAAGCATTGATCTTCATGAGAGACACATAAAAAAAATTAAAAAAAAACCCCGTCTGAAACGCCCTTGAAGGTCTCACAGGTGGGCGTGGGGGAAGGGGGGGAGGGAGGGAAGGGGCGGGGGGTGGCTGGTGTTGCAGAACAAAATCCTCCTGAGTCAGCTGGGCCCAAAAGCAAATCAGATGTTTCACTAAAGTCATTTCCTGTTAATGACCCCCCCTCCCCCTACACATAAAAATATAATATCAACAGGATCCATATTTGCCACATGAATATTTAAGGCCAAATATGCATTAAAAAGGTCCACAAATCTACATTCATCACACGCATAATGGAGGGTGGAGGGGGGGGGGGGATACAAAGCACGGAACTAAATATTCTCAATAAGCAAATGAGGAGGTCCACTGCAACAGGATATTTTCCATGCCCAGCTGTCAGCTGTGGTCTCATATGTTTGAGGCTCCTTCTCAGTAACGCTCGTCATCATTTGAGGGATCAAAGTTTGCAGGAAAAGTGTCTCTTTTGTTCAGCCGCATAATTTAATTCACCTCAAGGGCCCTCCGGAAACAACATGAACACGTGAAAGTGTCTGCTTGGAGGTGATTAATGAATGAGCTGATTTAATGTCGTGGGCTAATTATGAACCCGCCGTTGACGGATGCAGCATCGGGCTCGCCTTCAAAGCCAAAGCTCGTTACCTCCCAGGCAGGGATTTTTTTTATTTTATTTATTTATTTATTTTTTACACCAAACTCCGTTAAGAAATTGCACAGGTTTTTTTTTTGTATAGGACTTTATTGCTGTTAAGACTTTCAGTGTACGCTTGTGTCACGTTGTTTTGGGTGTGAGGGTGGGGAGGGGGGGGGGGTATTTAAAGAATAAACTGCTGTTTGTTTCGGTCAACAATTCAGACACCAAGCAGGCGTTTTTTCTTTAAACTAAAAAGCCCAAAAGCTCACCTAGTTTCCACGTCTCCCCAAAATACAAGCTGTGGTAAGTTTAAGAGATTTGGTGTTTTTTTTTTTTGTATAAACACCCCCCCGGAAGTACTACACAATTCTTGAAATCCTGTAAAGAAAACCTCATTTTGTCATACTTGTTCGGGCAACACAAAACGGAGATGAATTCCTTAAATAGGCGAAATTCTGAATGGAGTTTTGGTTGCCCCGGTTCTCGCACGAGAGGAACGGGTAGGTGCGGAGGGGTCTAAAGCCGAAAAGGGAGTTGAAATCCTGCACAGGGGGAGAGTGAGGAAGAGGCCCGATAATAATAATAATCATCATCATACTAATAATAATAATAATAATAATAATAATAATAATAATCATTAAAAAAAATAAAAATAAAACAACACTCCTTACCTTTGTCAGCTGTGCTATTTTCTTGCTCATCTTCAGGTGCAGGTCTTGGGTATATTCCATGGCGATGCCGGACTGAAAGGACATGCTGGCCGCCGATGATGAAGTAAATTTCCCCTGACCGGCAGGGCAGTAATACTGCTGCCAACCCGACCCGGTCGCCATCTTCACGGATGATGCCTCGGATGCTTTGAGAGAGAGAGAGAGAGAGAGATATATATGTACACGGGCAGTGATAATAAAACTGGACGGTTGGCGGAGAGGAAAAAGGACTGGGACGATATTTACCGGAGGGGTGGTGGTTGGTGGTGGTGGTGGGGGGGGGGGAGGATAAATAAATAATCAAAAATAAAAAGCCTTTTTCGCCCGGATACTGTTAGTAATTGTCATTTTTGTGCTCGGGTTCCGGTTTATAAGCAACACCAAAAAAAAAAAAAAAAAAAAAAAGGGTGAATATTGTAAAAAAAAAAAAAAAGATTTAAGCTCCAGAAACAGAAACTACGACCATGTTGTCCGTTGAAACGTGTCCGTCTGCAGCGCTCCGAGGCTCGGGTCCCCCGTCTGTCACCTCGCGCTGATTGTGGAAGCCGTTTTTTTTTGTTTTTTTGTTGTTGTTGTCCGGGCAGCTGTTTGGCGCGTGGAGGGGCGGCGGGTGGAGGAGGTGGAGGAGGAAGAGGAGGAGGAGGAGGAGGAGGGAGAGAGCTCGGTCACCTTGATACCGACCGTTGTTTTGTTTTTGTCAACGGGAGCCGTTAAGAGTGATTCCTCCTCGGTGCAGTCCGGTTACATTTAACGGGAGAGTGAGAGGAGATCGGTGGTAGTGTGTGTGTGTGTGTGTGTGTGTGTGTGTGTGTGTCCGTGCGTGTGCGTGTGCGTGTGTGTGTGTGTGTGTAGGACGGCGGTTGGTTGCTGCTCCTCTGTTGCCATGGATCAACCTCAACAGTTTATGCTGCATTCACGTAGGATGGGAGCAGCGCCGCGTTCAGGGGCTGTGGGAAAGAAAATGCACGGTGAGCTCACACGTAAAAAAAAAAAAAAAAAAAAAAAAAATGCCACTTGTTGTTGGCTCCAAAAAAGTCAATCCATTTCCCCCCCCCCACGAGTTATCTCGGTGTTGTTAGGTAAAATCGCTCCTTCTTATTATAAAAAAATAAAGCCGTATTTTAAAGGGGGAGGAGGGGGGGGGCGGGGTCTGTTTGATTGACAGGCCAGCGGTGCAGTCAGATTAGGGCTATCGGTGGGCGGGACCTAGTATCGCTTCGTGAAGCGTCTAATCGTTATATGTTATTGCACATATAGCAAGTGAACATGTAGCCTATTTTTTTGGGTGTAAAAAAAAGTGAAATCAAAAGACAAAAATGCAAATAACATGAATCAAATACAAACATCTAACCTGTCAGGAAAAGTCTCTTTTTTTTTTTTTTTACAATAAAGTAGTTCAAAGACACATTTTCTATTCGTCGCTCTTTTCTTTGGACGGCAGGAATTGAGATGAAGAAATTCACAACGCTGTCACATGACAGTAGAAAGAACTGACTGGTCCATTTTATTTATTTATTTATTTTGTAGATAATGTTGAGTCAGACTTTCACACCTCAGTGCTCTGATGTGTTGACCCTTTTTTTTTTTAAATTTTTTTTTTACAATATCACAGATAAACACACGGACGATTAAAGATGCTCAGTGGGGACGTGTGCGAGTGTGTAATTAATGATTGTACAAAAAAAAAAAATCAATAGAGGTTACGAACCCGACACGTGGAGATTGTCGGTGCTTTCGCTGTTCCCGATTTTAAAGATACAAGGATATATAACTCTACTGAATCAAAATCTAATTAAAATTAAAGCTCCGCCCACAAAAAGGAAGAAGAAGAAGAACAAGAAGAAGAAGAAGCATTAAAAGGAAACCTACTCGTTGCAAATTTTTTTTTTTTTTTACTTCACGCGTTGCGCTCCGGATCGTAACAGATACGACCAACGGGGTCAAAGTTCAAGGCGCATTTTGACGATTAAGCAGTTTGTCCCAAACTCGTATACGCACTTAAAGCAACAAGTACGCTACGTAGCGGACGAGTGGACAATTCAACGTAGGATTCGCGTTCTTATTTTGACCTGATTTTGCTCATTTCTTCGTCCTTCTTTTGCATCTTAACTTGTGTTCCTCCCCAATCGTACCATAATAGACGTCAGCTGACAGCACGCACATACCCCGATATATGTACCATGTACATTTTACATAATGACAAATACCCACTAGACTGTATCAAGGTCCATTTATTTTGTTTGTGCCCCGTCCAGACCAGCTGACCTGAAAATACCATCCACGTTTATATAATTTTATATATATATATATGATAGGATATTGAAGGATGAAGGATGACACACGAGCGTCCAAACCCGATGCAATCCTCCTCAGTTCGCACGGCATCACGTGTTTTTTCATATAGATTAAAATCCCGACCCGCCATCTGGTCTGCAAAGTAACGTGAACTCTCTCTCTCTGGTCGCGCCACTTCCTGTTCAGCCCCGCAGAGATCACACAACAACAACAACAACAACAACAACAACAAGTGTACATGTGATACACCTGAAATCGGGTCGTTTTCCCTCAAAATATAAAGCACGACTTCATAAATATATAACAGGTTTAGTCCTGCATTTGGCAGTGAATAAACATGAAAGAGAATTTGTATTAAAAAAAAAAAAGAAAAAGCATATAAAGCAGAAACAGCAGGAGCTTTAAAAAAAAAAAGAAAAACTTTCTTCCTGCATTTTTTTTTTTTTTACCAGCATATGTGAACAGGAAACTCCCACTGAGCAGGTCACATTAAGTACACGCTTTTTCCAAGGAACACGAACGCACCGAATTGGGTGACGTCGCTCCCATCCATCAAAGCTTAACCGAAGAGAAAAATAAAAATTTTACGTGACTGCAATGGGAGCTGCAGGCAGAACCTCACACAGTCATAATCACAGCGAGTGACGCTAAGACTTCTCGCTTTTAATGGCTGCTATTTTTGGCTCCACGTCATTTTTTTTTTTTTTTTTTTGCAACACTGTGGGCGTTCGCTGCAAATGTATGTTAAACCGTTTCATGGTACCCGAAAAAAAAAAAAGAAATTGCATAAAATGATCAACTTGTGTTGTTTCCATCCAAACAGAAGACAAGCGCAGGAGCTGTTTTACAATATTGTGTCGTTATAATACCAACTATGTTCGATTGGAAGTGGATAACAGGATTACTGAGATTTCGAGGTTAAAATGGCAATATCATGAAATATCCTTTTAATCCAGTGACAGCAGTGTGTGCCAACCACAGACTTGTATGTAAAAGTTTTCGTAGCTTCCGGCTCTGAAAAATGGTTCCGATGCAGAAGTCCGTTAAGCTGCAGTACCACCGAGTGCCACTAGAGTTCGGCTAAAAAAAAAAAAAAAGCCTTCATAGACTCCCATTCAACTTCTCATGAAATTCTCAGTCAATAAAATGTCTCCATCGGTTACCGCTCCTTCTTATCAGTTTTCTGGCGGTCCATCTGAAAATAAGCTTCAAAAAAGACGTGTCTGTTTGATTGACAGGCCTGCGGTGCAGTCAGGTTACGGCTACCGGTGGGCGGGACTGTAGTATCGTCGGGTTTCCAGTCAGATCGAATCAGGTCCACCGGTACCCCCCCCCCCCTCCGCCCTCCAGCTCGCCCAAATACGGTCACTTCCTGCTCCAAACTGCTTCGAACTGGCAAAGACGGCGCCGACCAAAATCCGAACTCGAGGCTTCATGGCGGCCGTTCACGAACCAACGGGTGACGTCACTGTTGGCGGCCACTCGGTGCCAAAATAAAAGGTCATCCCTTTCTTAATTAATTTAAAGATTCACAACGTGAAGGATACAAGTACAAACACACAAATGTTGCGTACGCACACGCACGCGCACGCACACGCACGCACACACACACACACACACACACACACACACACACACACACACTCTATAATCACTTTTGTGCACTGAAGCTTGAAGCCAATATGGGCGCCTTAATTTCTATCTTGTCTTTTGTCTTGACGTGGGTCAATAACTCTTTAAACCTTTGAGGACATAGAAAACTTATTGTTGGTGTGCTGCACACGGTCATAAATACAACACACACACGCGCGCGCACACACACACACACACACACACACACACACACACACACACACACACACACACACACACACACACACACACACAGGTATGATGCGTGTGGTTATCGAAGAGAAAAAGCAACGGTTAAGTATTCACGGGCTGTATTAGATATCGGGCTGAACAACAGAGAGCCTCAAGGTCCGTCAATAAAGGGATTAAGCTCCCAGGTGCGAAAATTATTCACGACAGCTGACGAGGTTATCGCACGGGCGAGATACCCGCGGCGGGGGCATCAATAAGCTCCGACAAATCCTCCGCATCTACAATCATTTACCAGCAAAAACCCACAAAGCCTCGTCTTTAAAAAAAAAAGAAAAGAAAAAAAAAAAAAAAGAACGAATCATTGAGGAGAAGCGAAAGCGATAGCTGACGACCGACGGGATGTTATTTGGTCAGCGGGATATCTTCGAGAGAAAACTGAACGTTGCCACGACGACGTGCAGAGATAGCAGCACGTCGCTGATCCAAAATGAAGCTCGGCTGTCGTCGGCAGATTGGAAATTTTACGGCCTTCGATGAAACAAGAAACGATTATTTTTGATGATTTCATCCAGAACACATTCCTCTAGTAACGTGCTAACAGGTACTTCTAGTGCTAATGGTGTGACAGTTTTGGGGGTAAATACACAAGTTCACGTCTCTTCTAACGAGTTATTATGAGAAGATAATGTCGTGGGAAGAAAAAAACCTTCAACTTCAGCCACAAGCCTTCAGGTTCTCCAACAATGTGTTTTCACAACATCAAGAATTAAGATCAAGAATCAAGAAACAGTCAAAAAGAAGCCCGTTGAAACTGGAAGACAAACAAGTATATTCCCCCCCCCCCAATTTTTTTGTTTTCAATTTGTGATAACCAGCTGAGTCAAGTTGATCACGAAAAATGTGTTTGTTTTTTTTGTTCCGGTACCAAAAGAACCAAATGGGAGCTGGATCTCGCTGTCAAATTCAGTTAAATTTGGGATTGTAGATGTTCTCACTAAATGATGATGTGTAATGTTGAATTAAAAAAAACTGGTAAAAAGATCATATTTAGTTACATATTCTGTACTAAAGTATTCTACTACGCATATTTCCCTTCCCGACACCTCTTCTGTCGAGGGTTAAACTTTTGTTGCTGTCAGTGTTTCTTCACAAAAAAACTGAGGCCATTATAAAGAAGAGGAACTATAACTTCAGAGTTCCCGGACTCTCGAAGGCCACTTCCCTTGGCATCAAGTGCATGTCATTGAGGTGGACTGCCAGGGGACATCCGTTCCTCTCGGCTCATATCAGTAAATCAATAAAACTAAAATACACTCAGAGCGAGCCGTATCCTTGGCTCTCTCTCTCTCTCTCTCTCTCCCTCTCTCTCTCTCTTATTTTTTATTTTTTTTTGCAATAAATTCGGTCATCTTACAGTGACAGGACCGGAATAATACCAAACCCGTATGTCCTTACAGTTATTAAAGCCTCTCATGGGAGACAAAATCATATTCCAGCGCTGACCGTGTGCATCACAAAGGCCCCGGACTAAACCGCAATACGATGTTAAACAAATAAGCAAGGTAAAATTAAAAAAAAAAAAATACAAAAACAATAAGCGTTCAGATGTTTTACTGTTTGACCTGCTGCTGTTTGAAGAAGACCTTGAGATGAAGGTTCCTTCGCTCAGAGCTTTTTAAACAGGCAGGACGAGATCTTCACAACTATTATCAACTATGGCAGAAATCTATTTACTTTTTAGTGTGAAAGTTTCTATTACAATTCTTTCTCGGATGATTTTTGCTGACTTTGCAAAATGTGTTTTTTTGTTTGTTTTTGTTTTGAGTCATTTTCTTTTTTTTTTTCCTATTTTCATCCCAGTATTTGCTTTCTTTATTGTCTCTGTATTGTTATTGAGAGTATAAAGTCCTAATCATGCAGATCACAATCACCTGTGATGTGCGTGGTTTATTGCTATGTTCAAAAACATACGAACTTGTGAGCTCGCCGTCACAACGCGGGAAGTTCGTGTGCACCGTACGCTCGGCTTTCAAGCGGTTAAGTCGTAAAAATTGCAGTTGCTAGGCAACGGCAACGTAGAGGGTGTCTAGAAGCCACAGAGGCTAACAATTTTGCAATATAATTACAATACACTAGCTTAACATCCAGCGAAAAATTTACTTCCGTGATCCTTCTGACATTTCCGCAAACGTCAGCAAAAACGTCACAACTTGTGAACTCGAGGCTTCTAGAAAACTTAGTTACAACGTCGTGAACACCACGTGTATGTACGCATGCATGTAGCCGGCATGTGAAACGATATTTTGCCTGTGACGCGACCACATTTCACAAAACATTAATGAGCCAGTTTGGGATGTTTGCGCTCAGAGTGGATGTGGAGAGTTTAACACCCACGTGCAACGTTTGACTGATGTGAAGTGAAGTCTGAGCGAAACGAATGCACAGATCAGCTGCATGGTGTTATAATTAGATGCAACTTATTCAGAAATGTTCACGTTGGCCGACAGAATGGGACTCTCTCGTGAGTCTGAATCTGCCGACCTGGTTTAACTGAGACTTTAAGGTCACGCAACGGTTGGTAAGGCAACCAACAGTGACGTCACCCGTTGGTTTGCGAACGGCCGTTATGAAGCCTCGAGTTCGGATTTTGGTCGGCGCCATCTTGCTGGTCTCGAGCGGTTCGGAGCCGGAAGTGACCATATTTGGCGCGAGACTGAAATACGGCGATACTACGTCCCGCCCGTCGATAGATGTAGCCTGACTGCACCACAGGCCTGTCAATCAAACATACACCCCCCCCCCCCCCCCAACCCAACAGATTTTCCGATGGACTGCCGGGAAAATGAATAAAGAGTGAATTCAGCTAACAACACTGAAAGAACACATGGAAAAATCTTTTTGACTTTACATTTTATGAGACTAGTTGAATGGGAGTCTATGGAGGCTTTTTTCGGAGCCGACCTCTAGTGGCACTCGGTGGTATTGCAGCTTAAGACACTTCAGGATCGGCCTAATTTCCGCAGCTCGTTTGCCGTGAAAGAGGCCGTCACCCCGGACCCCACAGCAGCTGTGTTAATCAGTGCAAACAGCTGCCGCGGCGTCGTTTGGGAGTGAAATGGAACGGAAATGGAAGGAAACTTCGGCGTCAGTGCTGAAATCAAGACGAGGAGCGGAAAGTTCACTCGAAGTTCAATCCTTTTATCATACGGAGAAGAGGAGGACGGATTCTTCCTCCAACCTCCCCCCAAATCCCTCGTCTGAGATTTAAACTCCTGAAAGATACGACGACGAAGAAGAAACTCGAAAATGAGTTGTAATTCTTGATATTGTCACCAAGTAGGTTGCCGAACATTTCCAGGCTGCAGGTCTGGAAGTCGATGGCACATTTCGGTGCTTGAGACTGTTCGTTAAGGTGCGTGTGACACAACGAGCTCGTGCTGGATTTAAACTTCAGTCGTAGCTGAGCGAATTCAAACTCACGCTTTTGATTGTAGCTCCACCCGGCAGAGAGTTATATTTGGAAATGCCGACACGGCTGTTGGATGTTGATATTTGTTATTTTTGTTGACAGTTTCCGGTACGGGGAAAGAGTTCATTTACATGCTGTCAAACCCTCTGACTGAAAGGCTGTGAGAGTTTCATCTAATTCATGTAGGTTTTGCTGCTTAGCTTTAGTTCGCTATTAGTGCGAGGAACTTAAAGATCACTGCAGCTGTTCACACGATAGTTTTATGCTTTATAGTTTTTCTAGGGCACTCGATAAAAAAATCATAAAGACCTCAAAAATCCTCCAGAATTGCAGAGAAGAGTTGAAACTGCTTTTGCTTTAGATTAGAGCTGGGTGACTTTTGATGGGATTTCTTGTCTTTATGTATAAAAATTTAGCTTCGCAAGAGTGATTTTTTTATTGATAAAGTCCATTTTCTGTGGATTCACTTCATAGATTGGAAAAGAAAGTCTACTTTAGACTCACCTAATGAATCACAAAAACATCTAACCACCCATAGCCCCGCTTATTAACCGCTTAATTTGGTTTATTAATACCTCTACTCAGGACTATATTTAACCTTTCCTCAATCTCCTATTAATCTTCTTACACTTGTTTGGGCAGGACGGAGTATTTCGTATTCATACTTAGCAGTACATGAAGGTTTAACCAACCGGAATAACTAAAGGTGTGCCGGACATTTTAAAAAAACACAATCAAAATGCAACACTGCCATAAAGGAGTCCAGCTTTGATACAACTACAGAGGAGTGTATTTAAACTTATATCAATATATCAACCCTTTATCACCCGTACAGAGACTTTTTTTTTTTGTGGCATTATCTGTTTTGTCATGTTTTAAGTATGTCTAATGCCAGCGTGGCAAACCTTGGTCACGCAGCCCCGCGTCACATGACAGTTACATGCGTGTAAGTTTCACGCTTTCAAAGCGTATACCTGACGGCCCTAAATCGTGTCTATTTCACGTTTTTTTTGTTGTTGTAGTGGACCGGCGTGTTTTTGCCGTAAAAACGGGGCACTTCCTCGCACATCCTTGCTCTGAGTGAATAGTGAAGAGGGACTCGCTGCCTCAGCTTTCGTACGTGTAGGCTATTGTGTCTTTTTTTGTTTTGTTTTTTGGCACACATTAAAGATGACTCTGGCAAAAAAACACACAAAAAAAACAAACATTGGATGTGTGCTGGTATTTTATGGAGAACTGAAAAGTGGAGAGCTGTGGGAATATTGACTGTATCTGGTGCAACAAAATGATGGACTGCTCTCTATTGTTCTCCATTGTGCACTGGGAATTGACTCTGTTACTGCAAACACATGGGCATACACACACACACACACACACACACACACACACACACACACACACACACACTTATTTGTCATCCATCTGTGTTTCTATTTTTAGAGGATATGAAATTGAGGCGCACACTCCGCTTCACTTCTTCAAGCTTAATAATTGGAATATTTTATAGGTTTGAGCTTCCTCCCCGCCGAGGGAACGCAGACGAGCACAATCCAATTAGGAGAGCCCGATGGCTCACATACACACACACAAAAAAAAAAGTAATAAAGTTGACAACATAATAACCACAACAATCTAATCTCTCTTTGCTCGCTGAAATATACAGTGTGCGGAGTTAACACTGGAGGGCAAACCATCAAATTGAAACATAATTGTGTAACTCTACAGGAGGTTATTGCCGGAGCAAGTTTTTCTGACACGGGGAAACACGGTATTTGATCAGTCGGGAGGATATCAGTCAGATCACAACCGCGGCGGCAGTAAAGACTGAAAACACCTGCAGCGGGAGTTAGATTCACGCACGACTCCGAGTTAAAACGTATTTTCTTTTATTGTCCAGTTAGTGAGTCTCGTGATAGATCTGAATTTGATTGTCACATAAAAGACGCTTATTCGGCTGGTTTGGGTGGAGCTCAGCTATGTGAATAAACACGAGTAGCTCTCGGACACTTTTATTTTGTCAAAGTAGCTCTTACGGGACAAAAAAGGTTGTGGAGACTGTTGTGATAAAAACATTTCTTATTTGTCGGTGTACGAGTCGTACGCCGGTGGAATGACACAAACTCTAAAAAAAAAAATCTAGGATTATGGATATCTACTGTCCGAATGCCCAAATCTTTCTGACGCTAATCTAGTCAGGTTTGTACTTTCCTGTCAGAAAATAAATATGGCGTCGTTTATTCTCCCTCCAAGTCACCTGCGAGGTGTTTGTGATTATATAACCATGAATTACATTTTATTCGTAGATAAAAAAAAAAAAAAAATGCAGACACAGATCAGATTATTAAAACTCTCTGTTTGCCACAGCGAACAAATCTGCTGCTAAACTTTATTCGACCGACTCCTGGTTGCAACAGTGCAGCGAGAATCTGAACAAACTCCGATCAATGTATTGATCGTCTTTTCTTTCTGCTCAACACGTTAGACTTAACTTATTTTAGAGCTTCAAAAAAGTAACAATTGAATAACTGAATTGCACTAAAGAGGTAAAAATTCTAATTTGTTTAATAATGTGTCCAAAATGATAAAATAATAAGTTTTTTCCGGCCGATGGGAGGAGGGCAGTGCGACCTTTGCTTGGTACCCGTTTCACTCTCCACCTTTTGTTCTTCCTCTCCACAGAGACGTCCCAGGAGGAACTTCGCTGACAGATCCCTCGATAGCAGAGAGCGCCAAACAAGCATGCATATGTATGTGCAGGGATTCAGCAGGTGTATGCGTGCTTGTGCATGTACATATATATATATATATATATATATATGTGTGTGTGTGTGTGTGTGTATGGAAATGTATTCAAAGGCACTGTGTCACTGCTGTCGTCCCTCTCCTCCCCTGCCAGCTTATGGAGGAAGCGGCGGAGTAAATCCACGTCGAGCCTCGCTGCAGAAGACTCAACCTTTTATCCATTTTTTTATTTTAACGAGTCAGAGTGGAGTGTTGTTGAATTGTTATTCTGGTTTTATGTTGTTATTTCATGTATTCTGTGTTTTTATAGGTGAACGCAGGTATATTTGTGCCGTGTAGCTTACCTCTGCTCGGATCTTCTGTACCAATTTCATACCACTTAGATCTTTCGATTGTCCTAATCAATCAATTTTTTTTAAATTATTGGTGGGATTGCTGAGCAAGCCTTTATCCTACTGTTAATGTTAGCTAGCACATCATCATTACCGTGTTAATGTTAGCATTAGCTAACATGTTAGCGTTAATTAGCTAACATTGCTTTGTTTCTACTGTTACTGCGAGCTAGCATGTCACCTAACTTTAGCGTTAGGTTTGGCATTCACTAACATTAGCATTAGCAACGGATGGCAAACCGAGCAAAAGCAGCAATCCCACCGTCTAGTTTCTCTATGTTGTAGCCAAAAGGATCATATTTCCGTGTTTGTAATATCACGTTTTTTATCACTGTCGCTGTGTACGGCAGGAAATGGCATTTGCAGTTAACAAGAAAAAGAAGAAATACCCTCGCGTGAGCAAATATTACCAGAAAATATTTTTTTTTTTGAACTGCTTTTAGTATCTTGCTGAACTTCATCACTCAGACTCTGAAACAGACAATAAAGTGACTTAACTGGGGCGAGAAGCCATAAAATGAGTAATATTTGATTGGGACGCCCGAAGGCGATAACCAACTCTTTGAATAAAGGCTTTCTCTTCCGGAGTGAGCGTGCTTCAAGGAGTTTGAGTGTTGAAATATGCACTGGAACATATTTCATTTCGGAATTTTTTCAGATGTGGTGACAAGATAATGGAGCAGGAGTTGTGGTTGTCACATTGAGGATTAATGAACGACTGACCTGTTTATTGTGAAGAAGTTGAGAATTACTAAAAGAGAATATTCGAGTGTGATTTGAAATTTAACCATCCTTTTAATTCAATGCCAAACTTTAGAGTTGGAGAAAACCGACATATTGTAATCTTAGACCTGATTAAAATGATCTTTTTGAGTAGAAAATGTTAATGTTAGACCAGGGCAATAAGATAAAGTGAAATGAAAGTAAATTTAAAAAAAAAAGGGCTCACCTCGCTGGCCTGGAGTTGAGTCTCCTGGCTGATCGAACCACAGTCCACACCAGGAATAGATGTTCTGCTTTCTTCATCCAAAGGCGCCGCTCCACCACAGCGACCACAATGGCCGACAGCTCCCCGTTTACTACAGGAGATGTGAGTCTCTGAGACAGGAAGACACAGCAGTTGGTGGGGGGTGAGGAAGAGTGAGGACAGATGTGGAGGTGAAGCTTTTCCCTTTAGTTTCTGAAAGGCAGTGACGACTCTGAAACGACATGAGAGGTGAACAAACAAAATAAAACGGAGACTGATGATGCAAAACGGTCTTGATTGCGTTTCTGTTGTCTCACTTGGCTGAAAATGTGCCAGTTGTTCACAAACATTCAGAAACTGGATGAGATGTACAGAATACATGCAGCGTATTTGATTAGTTTGACAAAGTCGAGGGCTTATCCATGGTTTCTGAAAAATCTCGTTATGATGTTTTCATGCACAAAGACAAAAAAACAGGACACTTGGAAAAGCCAGATCATAACTGAAGTACTCGTGTCCATGTAAACACACTAAAAATAAATAAATAACAATAAACTAGAGGATAACGTGTAATTTTGTCAGTTCTTTTTCTAGACTCAGTCAAATTCTTCTTTGTTTTTCACCAAGTCTTCAAACGTTGTCAGTTTATTTAATCCTTCATGCATTTATAGTGTGAATCATCATATCACAGGAGTCAACTGGGATTAATTAAACTGTCCAGAGTCTCAGAGCTTTCAACACCACCACTGAATGTTCTCTAAGACTTAAAAGAAACAAAAAAAAACCAAGTAAGAGCACCTTGAGATCAGATCGATAACGGAGTCGACTGAAAATGAACTCATCTCTCAACAAAACCTAAAAATCACTTTCTGTCTCTCTTTTTTCTCTTCGGCTGATGGATTTTCATTCAAGCTTCTACCATCCGGTGACTGCGTGGATGTGGGGCGCTGATGTAAGCGCTGTGCTATTATTGTCTGTGACTCGGCATGCGTCCATCATTAGCCTTTGTTTCAGAGCATTTACAGAAAAGACAAATTATGACATCAAAGGAAGGTAATCGGAATATTCATGCAGAAAAATTAACACTGAGATCATTATTTTATGTTCTCGGAGAAAAAAAAAAAATCACATTTTATTTGAACTCTCACCAACGGTTGTTTTGAATTTTACACGTCGACCGTTAGAGGCCAGACAATAAAACAAATAAAATCTCAGTTTTCCTAATCTGTCTTCACCAAACAAACTAAATGAGTTATATTGTTTATACTTATGCTGGAAAAGAGATATTGTTGCTGTATCAAGGAAAAACACACAGATGGTGCATTTTAATTCACTTTAGTTCATATCACATGACCGTCGTCAGGATTTATAATCTCTGCTTCACAATATAGGAAAGAATAACAATAGTTATGTAATGAATAAACTCTGAAATGGATCATAATCTGAGAGTCCACATGAAACACACACCACAGCTGAGCGCTGACCCCACCGTGAATGTTTTTTTTTTAAATTTTTTATTTTTACTGAATTTAAAACCACTTTAATGGGAAATAGGGATTTTTTTTTTGTATTTTGTTTTTGTATTTTTTTTAAACAAAGTGACCCAGCTGTAAAAACCCGCTCGCTGCCCTGCTCCCGGTTGTGTTGTCGGAGATAAGAGTCTTTACGCTGCGGTTCTGTTTACAGGTGGGTGTGACAGCGGGATTATGGCGGCAAAACACGTGGCCGAGAGGTCAAGTAGAAAAAAAACAGCAACGTAAAAAAAAAATCATGCAGGGTTTTGTTTTCTTACATATTCGATCCTCGCTCTGTTTTAGCTCCGTGTTCGTCCACTGAACAGCAAACTCGCTTGCTTCTTTTTTCTGCCCTCATGCATCTTTAATATTAATTGTCAGAGGTCATTCTGGGTGTTTTTGATTCATCTCCTTTTCTGAAATTGTGAAAGTCTTCTTTTCTATCCATCTCTCGTTTGTTTTTGTTTTTCTTCTGCCATGTGCCATCACGGTTGTGGGAAGAAAAGTTGAGGTTTTGAACTCTGAATGGATGAGATGAAATACATTTTATTTTATAAAATAAATAAAGCCCAGGGATGTGGAACAGCCGTGTTTTCTGATAAAACGTCAGAGGGGAATCGTAACACAACCCATTTTTTATGTGTGAAAGGATTAAATTTGGACTCAGTTGCAGCCTGCGTCTTGTCCAATATGCAGTCACCCATTAAAAGTTGTTTACAAGAAAAATTTTCATTGAGAGTATTAAGACGAGGAACTAAAAAAAAAAAATTAAAAAAAAAAAAAAAAAAAAAAAATTACGAGAAAAGCCCTGAAGTCTATCTTGTCACTGTTGTTCAATAAAAGATGAGCACAAGAGAGAAAAACAGTTTCCTCCTTCAGGGTTATTGTGGCTCAGCAGATTTACTCTCTCTCTCACACACACACACACACACACTTAAATCAGGGAGTTTTCAGGAACACAGATGCCACGGTTGCGTCCTCTCCTGTTCTGTAATCTCCTGCTGCTGAATGAAGGTTGTTTACTATTTAAAGCTGCGCTCCGTTATTCTCCTTCGAACTGAGCCTATAATCCGAGTCTTGCGTTGTTCTGCAGGTAAACAAAAGGACAGGATAAGTAAACAAGGTGAAAACCAGGAAGTGGAGGGAAGAGAGCGGGGGAGGAAGGGAGGGATAAGTGGATAAGTTTGGACAAGTCACATGATGTAACAAGTTTTTTTTTTTTTTTTTTTTTTTTTTTTTTTTGCCTCGCTGCAATTCATTGATTCATAAAACCGACAATGTGACGACAATTCAAGTAGTAAATGTTGTAACACTTTTCTTCCCTGACTCAGCGTCTGATGTGCGAGTGTCACCTGACGGATTGAACGTCATCTCTTTGAGTCATGAGAAGAAATGTTATACAGCGACTGAGCCCTTCCCCCTCCCCCCCCCCGTCTTCCCCTCCCCCCCCCCGTCTTCCCCTCCCCCTCTCTCCCTCCCCTCCCCTCCCGGGGGAAACCGCGATGTTGTGCTGACTCATAGTTTTGTCATGTTAACAGCTATTGACACTGATATCTGGATTAATGACACGTTTCCCTACGAACATTATGCCATCAATTAAACAAACCTGAGACGCTGAATCATCTTGTCAGTCCGTGACATGAGTGCAAACAAGATCGCTTAATGGTTACGTAGAAAATCATTGCTGAGACGAATATAATACACACACAGGCCCGGGCTGCTGGTGTGTGTGTGTGTGTGTGTGTGTGTGTGTTGAAAACAAATTTGATCAAGATGTTTTTTTTTCATGTGCAGTTCTGCTACTCAGTTTATTGTTGTCCACGCAAAGATTCAAATAAGGCTCCACCTTTGAAGAAAAAAAACATGAGTTTTACCATTATTTTGTGATCACGTGTATGACACACGTTTACCACATGTTGCAACATGAGAACATATCCCTTATTTCGTATCGACAGGGAAAAGGTTGAAAATGGACTAATTGGTCCTTTAAGTGTTTCAATGTGTGTGCTGTGCCAGTACAAGGTTATATTTCACTCTGCAGAGAAAAAGATGTGAACATTTTCATCGTTGGCTGGATCCTCAGCGGAGGGTTTATTAAGAGAATAATGTTGGCAGTGTAGCGACTGTGGAGGCCCATTATGAAAAACACGTGATGAGATGGACTACAGGGTCAAGAGCTTTTAGTCGCATTAATGACAGCAAGTGAGGTTACGCGGACATGCAGCAGGAAATTTAAAAGCATGTGGTGTATGACTGAAGAACATCACAGTTCATGTTTGAGTTTGGTAAGTCTCTTCTGATTCTCTAAATCAGTCTGTCTCTGTCCATGGTGCTGAAACGTTCTGTTGATTATTTTGTCTCTCAATGGTACTGAAACGGTTTCTGTTTCTGTCTCCCTCCATGGTGCTGAAACGTTCTGGCGTTCTGTTACTGCCTCTCTCCATGGCACTGAAACGTTTCTGTTTCTCTCCATGGTGCTGAAACGTTCTCTAGTTCTGATTTTGTCTCTCTCCATGGTGCTGAAACGTTCTGGAGTTCTGATTTTGTCTCTCTCCATGGTTCTGAAACATTCTCTAGTTCTGATTTTGTCTCTCTCCATGGTTCTGAAACATTCTCTAGTTCTGATTTTGTCTCTCTCCATGGTTCTGAAACATTCTCTAGTTCTGATTTCGTCTCTCTCCATGGTTCTGAAACATTCTCTAGTTCTGATTTTGTCTCTCTCCATGGCACTGAAACGCTTCTGTAGTTCTATTTCTGTCTCTCTCCATGGGGCTGAAATGTTTCCGTCTCTCTCCATGGTGCTGAATTTGTATCTGTTTTTGATTCTGTCTCTCCATGGTGCTGATAGCCCAAGCCCCTCCAGATGTGATACGGCCCACAACTCTGAAAATTTCAAGCTTCTGATAGCAAACGTGCGCACGAGAATCGATGTACTTCATCACAAAAATCATTGCAAAACAAAACACTGCCATAAATCACTCCTACTTATTGATTTGTAACATCACCGACGATGGATCTGTAAACTGTAACCAGACATATTTGTCACAGTGTTGAACGAGGGCAACAGTAAAGTGGACCAGAATCCAGACCAGATCTTCTTCTTAAACCACCGGCTGTTACTTCTTTTACTTTCTCAGGAAAAAAAACCCACCTCTTTGCTTTCAGTAGTGGGACGCTGAGTCCGCCCAGACCTTTTCTGGGCTTTTAGACATCATAAGGCTTAAGTGGTAATGTTGCCGGGAGGGGTGGTGGTGGGTGGGGGGGGGGGGGGGGGGGGGGGGGGGGGACTTTGTACATGCAGGGAGAGTCATTTCAGAATCTGAGGGACGGCTGGTTGAAGTGGTTCGTGTGTTTAAACGAAGCAAAAATTCATGAAAAAAAACCAACTTATGTAATACTCAAAAACATAAAACACATAATAAACATTCAGAGTTCAAGTGGAAATAAACGCAATAGTTGGTCAGACCCAGACATCCAAACCGAACATGTTGTTGTGGTCCTCTGCTGCCCTCTGGTGGTGTGAAGAAGAAACTGTCTTCTCAATTGCTCATAAAAAAAAACATTTTTGTCTCTTAGATCATGTTTTATGTTTCCCAGCATGCCTGCATTAGACTTTACTGACTAACTATATCTACCAGAGTACAATTTTAACTTACATTCATTTTACTTGAGTATTTACATGTTATGGTACTTTATACATGAAGTAAATAGAATAATTGCAGTATGAGTTAAAAGCACGTGGCACTTTATCGAAACTAAAATATATCTTTCAGAATAAAATACTGAACAGTTATGGGATGGACTTGGGTCCTTGTTTATGTTGTTTAAAGGGGTTGATGTTGACTAAGGAGTAGAAAAGCTGTTGAACATCTTTCTACCACTTTTGAACATTTGATTTTTTTTAAATTGAATTAATTAACCCCTTTGTAATTCAGTTGTTGTGTTCTCATGTCTTTTTGTTTTGTTTTGTTTTTATCGTCTATCTCCTTCATTTTGTTTCTTTTTTCAAATTTCAATAAAACAGATTTTTAAAAGATTCGGAGGGAAATATTGTGCTTTCTCCTCCACGACATTTATGAGAGCTTTAGTTACTTTACAGATGGAGGTTTTTATACAATGGATGACACAAACAAGCTTTTAAAAATGCAACTCACTTTTAAATATGAAACCACTGGTCTCCAACCTGTTTGTCTTCTCATGTCGTATTTCAGGTGTTGAAAGCTGTTAACTAAAATATATTTTTTTTAAACTATAATAAAACACATGTCTTCGTTATGCTTTTCAACAAGACTGATTATGCTTCTCTAAAAAAAAATTACAGCAAAAAAAAAAAAAAAGAAATTCATGAATCATTTTTTGTTTAGCATTTTGTTATTTTCTCATATTTTCAATGTCAGATGCATTTTTAATATCAGGTTACATCAATGTTGTTGCATTGAGCTTTCAGTCGGTCGTATTGATCTGCGTCCTAATTAAGAGTCTTTGTTCTTAATCCTGAAGGAATCTTGCTTGTTGACATGATTGATGTTTATAACTGAAAACAAATCCGTTGCCGTGGCGGCGCGGAGTCCTGTGAGCCTCATCCTGTTTGACACGTTGGATATTAAATATACGTCTCCCATCAGAATAAAACATCTGACTGGCTCTGGTGGCAGTCGTCCTCCGAAAGCAATAAGGGACGATACAACATTGTCTCTATCTCGGCGACGGACAGCGGCGGGGATAAAGACGAACAACTGTCCCGGATAATCTTTTCTTCTCTCTGCCGGTAACACGGCGAAGGTTCAGGCCGGATGAAGAGAAAATGTTCTCAAGTCTTCCGGCGAGGAGATAAGACGGCCAGTTTGTCTCGAAAAAACAAAACAAATTAAATTGCTTCAGGAAACGGAGAAGACCTCGGAGCCTCTGATGTCAATCTTTATTATTTTCTCCCCGTAAAAGGCCGACAGACGGAGGAGAAGCTGAGAAACACGACAAACATTTCAATTTCTTTGTGCTTTTAAAAAAAAAAAACTAAAAACATAACGGGTGAATTCGACTTTCAACTGTTGTTTAGCAGCGTTGAAAATAGCAAACTTTAAGGAGGGGAGACGTTTAATGAGGTAAAAAAAACCAAAAAAACATCTTCTGTTCTGAGGAATCATTGATCTAAAAGAAGAACTTCATTACAGCTCAGCGTTCACACCAAAATTATGAGCGACGGCTTTTTAAATTTGACGGTGGTTAAAGGGTGATTCTGCTCATTTAAGACGTGCCGCGACGTAATGTTTCAAGTTATAGACGATCTTTTATGTACAAATGAGAATTAAAGTAATTAAAATGAAGAATTTAGTGGGTGTTGCGTTTGAAAAAAAAAAAAAACCCCGGTACCAGACCTGTGAAGTGTTGCTCCTCATCTCCACTCGAAGCTTCGTCAGCTGCTCCACCCGAGTCCCAGACCTGAAAGTTAAGTGTTTGCGTTGCATTGTGGGTAATGAAGTCACCCACAACTACTACTTGACAAGTAAGGACAAAGTGTTGAGTAGAAAAAAAAGACGGTTCTCTGGTTCTGCTGCGAACTATCCATCAAAAGTATAACGACAGCGGAGGAAAGCGACGCCTGAATCCGTGAAGTAAATTTTAAAGCAGCACTTTCCAACTTTTGCTGAACGGCAGCAACGGCGGCCCCTGTGGTCACAAGCGGAAAATTACTTCATACCTTCAACGCAGACGAGCGATTTCGCGTTTAAGGCTCGTGTAAAGTCAGAACACAAGAGATAGAAACAGACAGATAACAGCGAGTTAACTAAATTAAACTTAAAAAAAAAAAGTTGGATTGTACAAAGTGATGCAAACTTGGCTTAGAAATGTGCTGACTTGGCGAAAGATCAAAATAGCGCATCAACACGAAGCAGCTCATGTTACGTACCAGTCCAACAGCAAGAAGGTTATTTCCACGAAGTTCTTGCCAATAACTAAAACCCAGTTTCATAAAATAAAACAGTCGTATTCGTTTGATTTATATCGAACCGACTCAAAACCGAAGTGACAAACTCGGTTCGACGGTTCCTACGTGAGCAAACAACAACTGGAAGGAAAAACAGCTTTTTAACGGGAAGAAAAAAACCTCCGACAGAACCCGACTCGGAGGCGAAGCGGCCGTCTGCCTCGACCGGCTGGAAGGGAGAGGAGAGCGGAGAGAGAAAAGAACAGCATAGAGACGCAAACAAACAAACAAACAAACAAACAAACAAACAAACAAACAAACGGCGAACACAGATCTGAAAACATGCCGCTCTGGAGACACCTGCGGGAAGATACTGTGGAACTTCTGAAAATAAGGAACTACAAGAGTCCAGAACTAGAAGAGAAAAACAACAACAAACACCAACAAACAACCACACCAAACAAACAACAACAAACACCAAACAAACACCAACAAACACCAAAGAAACACCAAAGAAACACCAACAAACACCAAACAAACACCAACAACACACCAAACAAACACCAAAGAAAGACCAAAGAAAACACCAAAGAAACACGATCCAAACACGCCACTTAATAAAAGATTTTTTTTTATTCACAATAGAAGTGTAACAAATATAGTTTATTAAAAAGTCTGCTGTTCATTAATATCCTTTTAATCCATACGCTCAGAAGGATTTTTATATAAATGTAGAACGGCCCCATTTTGCCGGAATGGAATATTTACATTTTTTTTTTTCAATAATAATAATAATAATAATATTAACACAATAAAACTAATTTCCCCACAAAATTAAATTCTTGCATATAAATGCAAAGTAAACTATGTGCAATGGAATGATTATCAGCAATATTTTTTGTACAGATACATTTCTGAGGTTGGTTTCACACATTTAAAAACCTGTTCTAAAGGGGAAATGCCAACCATTTTAAGGATTTCGATGATTTGATTCCCGGGGACACGTCAGCTATGTTTAGTGGTTGTGCACCACCTTACGAAGGAAAATAATAATAATGAAACAAAACAAAACAAAAAAATGTCTGTGAATAAATTAAAACATTTCTTTTGGTGCATTTTGACAAAGACTGACTTCACTGTGAAATTCCCGCCCAAAAAACGGGCGGCATTCCCCTTTAATGTTCACTAATAGAAAGGCATTGGAGCGCAACGGATCGTCAACACGATGCTCAGAAAAGAAAAAAAGAAACGGGTGAAAAAATAAAAAAGCACGCACGCGAAGGACGACGACGTCACGCGACGTGAAGCGGACCTCGTCGATCGACAAAGCCGCTTTAACATCTCTGCGATTTTCTCCCTGTTCAGGTGGTAAAAGGACCAAATCAGAGTCACGCACATTTTCAGCAATCCGACCAATCGCAGGGCTCAAAAATCCCGACTTCCTCCGGAGGGAAAACGCAGCAGAGCAGCCCTTTTAACGTCCCCCCCCCCCCCCCCCCCAAAAAAAAAAAGTTATTTCAACATATTTATAATCCTCAAAACGCACTAAATAAAACCACATTTTTATACTGAAGAACTGCACTAACAGGAAACCACGTCAAGTATCCATCACATCACGAGAAACTTATTGATCTGTAACCGGACAAAGATAATCAGAATCTATAAATGATTTAAGAAAGATTTATACCTTAATGTCACAACGGAGCCTAAAATAGACGCTTTTTTAAATGAAGTTCTGAATGGAGTTTTTAAATATCTTCAAAAACACAGTTTGAACCTGTTAACTGATACCGTTATTGATCATTAACATGAAGTTAAAAGTGTTTTGTTTTTTTAGGCAGAAACTCATAATTCTGTAGTTCCAACTCATTTTTTCTTGGTTTTTTTACATCAATGCAAAGTGAAATTTCTTTTTGAGGGTTTAAGATTTAAATAAGATATTTCCAACTATGTAAAATTGACACTTTTTAAAAACATTTTTTTAAACTTTCTACGCAGCGAAAAAAAAACCCGTATCGATTAATCTATAAAATAACCAGTAGATTAACGTGACGATGACGATAAATGGTGAGTTGCGGCCCCAAAAATTCAGAGATGAAGTTGATCTACGAAAACTAATCTCTCATTTTGATAATCTGCTGCCTTAAATAGGACATTAACGAACATTTACCAACATTAACAAGTGACTTTTTTGGGGGGGATTAAATCCGATTATGCAGCAAAAATCAACAAACTTTGTTGGACAACATACAAAAAAAAAAAAATCCCACTTTCCTTCATTGCAAGCGTCCTCTGGTCCAATAAGGTGAGAAAATGTCCACGTTGCCTTTTCAAAAACGAAGATCTTGTGAACACGTCAACTAAAAACACTGAAAAAGCAGAATTACGAGTGCGTCCTTTAAATCTGCAGCATTTCAGCTTCGATCATTGTCAGGTTTTTTTTTTTTATTTTTTGTTTTTTACTGTCGACTCATCGCGACCTGCCGTCTTAACGCGACGCTGCGCGTGGAAAAAAAACAAACTCTGCTATGCTCTTGCACGTGTGGATTTTGTGCTTTCTGAGATAAAATAAAGTAAAATTTAAAAAAAAAAACGCGTTTAAAAAAAGAAGAAAAAAAAATGCGTATAAAATAGTCTTCACTTCACATTGGATGGTACATTCATTCAGTTTCCTCCCGAAAGGCTCTTTGAACGACGCCCCCCGGTGGTTTCTTCGCCCTCTTTCTCACATTCACTTAATATGATCTTAAAGGTACCATGTGTGGCTTTAAAATAAAAAAACCACCGTTAAACTGATATCTGTTGCTCTTAAACTTAAAGACCTTTACAAATAATACAGATTTTGAACGTTACATTAGTCTGTTTCGGAAGATAAACAAACGCTGAACCCCCACAGCGCCACCTCGGGTGTCGTCGGCGTCCTAGATTCACTACGTTAAGAGAATAAATTAACACAATCAGCAAAAAAAATAATAATAAAAAAATGGAAAAAGAAATAAAACCATTACAATACGTCATCACGTGGAGAATAAATGCCACATTAACGAAACAGATGAAAACACGTCAGCACTGCTGTCATCTGTACAGTGATATAGAAAGAAGATGAGGGGGAGGGGGGGGGGAGGAAGAGAGGGGGGGGGATTTGTCACAGCTCAGGAAATTAACTATGTATTAAAACAGGAAGTCCTACTGAATGATATGTTATTGTTGTCGGTGAAAACACGGCCAGGGCTTCTTATTTTTGGTTTTTATGTTTTCCACCCCCAAAAAAAGAAGAAGAAGAAAAAAAAAAAGAACTAAATCTGAATTCAGCAGAGTTACGTTTGAATATTCGATGAGAACGAATATTTGCGGCACAAACACGGGACGATGGTGCAGAATGCTTTTTTTCTTTTTAATCGGAGCTCTATTTGTTTCCTGTAAATTGCCCCGATTCAGCATCTTTCTGTAGCAGCAAACTGGTGAAAGTCAGTTTAAAAACAAAAACAAACTAAAACTAAGCGAGATTGAGTTTTATTCAGATTTATTTAGAGGCTGAATGTCTTTTCAATTTAAACTGTCACTCAGTCTGTCAGAGATCAAATAAATCTCAATCATTACCGCGAAGTCTGTTCAAAGCTCATTTTTTAGGAGCTGGAGAATTGAAAAAAATAAACAAAATAAAGTCTCAAAGTGATGAAGACTTCTTTGCATCTCAGTTACAAGATTTCACTTTTTTTTTTTTTTTTTTTTTTTGATGAGCTGGGAAAAAAAAAAAAAAAAATCATTATTTTTTTTAAATTATTGAAGCTATTTACAACATTTGTAAATATTTACTGATTGACATGATTGTTCCCAAAAAGTTCAAAAGTTTGTATATAAATTTCTATTTCTTTATATATTTGACTTTTCAAGTCTGCAGGTCTTTGAGCCCATGTTTTCATGTGGGCTGTAATTACAGCCTGCCACCACTAGATGTCAGTGCAGTAAAAGGAAACACCAGCTGAGTCCTCTACCGGTCTCACATCATTACAGGTTTACTACCAAAACTTGACGATTCACAAGAAAGAAAAGTGTAAATTACAGAGATTATTCATTTAATTCTGAAATCTTATTATAAAATCCTCTTCTGGGGGGGTCCGATCTCACCGGGAAGAAGTTTTCACCAACTCTGGAGATATTTCCAAGCCAAAATTACTCAAATAACAAAGCGGGAATTATCTTTTTTGTTTTGGTTTAATCCTCATCAGAGACGTGGAAACTGTATTTACAGCTGCGAGACTATTTTTTTGTTTTTTAAACTCTGTTTCGTGTGACTCCCTCCTCGACGGTGAAGGCACCGGATCGAAGACTAAACCGGATTAAATCTGGCCGCGGGGTCTTTTGCGGCGTCGGGACGAATCTCTAACCGTGAAATTCGACTAAATAACCGAGTCGTGGGAAGAAACGAACGACGACGACGGCAAAACACGAAGTCGCACAAAAATGAAACAGAAACCCAATCTCGCGGTAAAAGATGCGTCGCATCAAGTATGGCTTCTTCTTCTGCGCGTGAAGGTGAGAAATGAAACCAAAAGAAGTCGAGCGTCTGCGTCTCCTCACGGAGGAGAGAAGAAGGTTCGACCGATAACGCGATCGAGGTCTTCGTCGGTGGCTCCCAAAAGTCCAGTTTTTTTTTTACGCATTCAAATGTACAAATGTAAAGATGTTAACATTTTGAAGGTGGTGAATATCAAGAACAAATCTTTTCTGAACTGATACGCGTCAAAAAGTTTATACTTCGTCTTGAATACACTAAAACAAAAAACCTCCATAACATTTCACACTCTTCACCTCATCTCCATGGAGACCATGAAAAGCATCTGAAAGCTCCAACGAACGGAGGTCGGACTGAGATCTTTTTTTTTTTTTTTTTGGTCCAATGCTTTAGTTCACTTTCAAAACCCTGTATTCATTTAGCAATTTGGTTTTTTTCATTTTTTTTTTTTTTTTTTTTTTTTTAACCAGCTAGAAAAGACGAGATTAAGTTACGGAAAATCGAGCACACACACAGAGGGGGAGAAAAAAAATAAAAAAAATAAAATAAAATAAAATAAAAGTCGAACCCCCCCGTTTCAAATATGACAAAACAGAAATAAATCCAAAAAAGCCATCAGAGATACAGATAAAACATCAGAAGAAGAAGAAGCTTGGCGTAAACATGGCGGTGGGAGCGGGGGGGGAGCGGGGGGGGGGGGGGGGGGGGGGGGGGGGGCTGAAATTCGTAGAAAAGCCCAGCGTTCCCATGACGACACCTGGAAAAGCTGAGAGGAGGCGGGGCGCCAGCGTTCGGCGCCAGGAAAACTGTTATTTTCCCGTTTCGGGAGTGGAAGCGTTACAGCAGAAGGAAAAAACAAACAAACAAAACAAACAAAAACAACACGTGAAGTCCTTTGGAGTCGACTTCGTGATCCTCGGTCCCAAAACAATCCTCCGGGGTCGCCTTTCAACGTTCAGATTACGTTTGGTATCCGTCGCCGCGCCTCCTCCTCGGAAAAACGAACGGATAAAGAGACTGCGCCGTCGCTACGGAAACAACAAAGCCACCGATGAATAACGTGATAGGACGACAGGTGACAGGCGCTTCGGATTGAACCGACAAACCCAAGAAGCGAAAGAAAAACGACGACGTCTTCGGAAAGAAAACCGCATTTTTTTTTAAAATTATTATTATTTTTTATTGTGACGCAATTCACCGTTTTGTGAATCTGAACTCGTGACGAGGAGGATTTGTTACATTTTTTTTTATTTCTTTTGAAGAAAGCTATCACGTTATCCAGCAGTAAATATGCTGCTTTAATTCAGCTCAACCAGAGGCCCAAAAAAAAAAAAAAGTAAAGTGAAATCCGACGGAGTCGCGTCTGTAACCACGGAAACGGTGAAACCCGTTCAGACAGACGGACGGCCGGAGGCTCAGATATACAGGATCAGAGGTTTTTCCCCGCACTCGTCGGCGCCGGAGTCGGGACGGGCCGGAGTCGGGACGGGGCGGAGGTCCGCTTACTCCACCTCGTTGGGTCCGTCCGTCGGGTCTTTCCTGATGACCGGCAGCGGGTGAGCCTCGGTGTTGAAGACCCAGTGTTCGAACGGGAGGTGGTCGTCGTCGGAGAAGAGCAGGTAGAGATACCTGGAGGACGAACACGAGGGACACAAGGAGCGTTACTGAGGCAACGGCGGGGGAAACAAACAAATAACTCGTACACAGAAATATTCTGGTCTTTGGAAGAAAGTGTGTGAGTTCAACAAATCAAAATGTTTTGGTGTACTTCTGTTTCTAACAGGGAGCCCTGGAGGTCAGGCTCATTTTAAAGCAAGTCCATTTCCTTCTTTTTACCACAACAACTGGAACATCAATAAACTTCAGTCCGATTCTTCTGAACTCTCCGAGTGAAAAACAAAACAAAAAGCCTGGTGGTCAAGTTAGATTCTTCTGTCACTTTAATGAGATTAATGCAAATGAGACATTTTATTTTTTTCCCCTTCGAAGTGTTTAACGAAGCCGACATAAAAAAAAACAACAAAAAAAACATCCATTTCTCATTTTAACGTCGGATGTCTGGAAATAAACATTAATAATCGGTGTATTGATTCGGTGATGTTGGTGATTTTTTAAAAATCTTTTTATTGAATTTGCTAATCTTCAAACGTATTTATAAATCCTCACGTAAACAGACTCAATGGACAAACGTCTTTTTGTCAACTTCTTTACCGACAAACTCCGACTTGGATCATTTTAAACTGAAATTATTCTGCGTTTCTGTATTCGTTCGCTAATCGTTAATATTTTCCCGTTGAGTTTTGGGTCCTAAAATTTTACACTTATTGTTGAGTTTTTTTTTTTTTTTTATTCGCACCGTCTCTGGTGTTGTAAGTTGAGTTTTTATGTATTTTAAAAGCCAATATTATGGACCGGCGTGGCAAAATTAGCCGCGGCAATAAATGGCTAAAAGCTACACACTTGTCACTATGCAAATGAACATTAAATAAAAAATAATATATATATATATTTTTTTAAATGCTTAATTAAAAAGCAGTTGAAATGAACAACAAACTGTTTTGCAGCTGGATCAAACACACTTGACGTGAAATACATAAAGACAGCAAATTTTTCCTGTTTTTTTTTTCCTCCTTTGCGTGTGCAGAAACACACACGCACACACACACACACACACACACACACACACACACACACACACATAGAAACCCTGTTTTTTTTTTAATCACTTTATAATAGTGCTGTAAGGTGGGCGAGCGAGGTATCTTTCACATAGCTGAACTCCACCCAAACCATCTGAATAAGCTTATTCATGAAAACAATAGCACATTTTGAAGGGGGGAGGGGGGACTGAAAGAAACACGTCTAAGTAAAAAAAAAAAACAACAAAAAAAAACTGGCATATGGCTGGAAACCTATGAAACCAGAGGGGCTTTTAATTTGAAAAGTCAGCATCTCTCACTCGCTCCTTGTAGCTCCGCCCCCTCTGTTGCAATCCCGCTGAAAAATATTTGTATTCATGTTATTTACCGACTATACGAGCACACGTTTGTTTCCAGCTCAGTGCCGGGAGTCTCTGCTGTGTTTGCGTCCTCTGATCTCTGTGTGTCTCATTTGCCATGACAACTTGAATTTGTGTGTGTGTGTGTGTGTGTGTGTGTGTGTGTGCGTCCGTCTTACTTGAGCGTCTCGGCCAAGTAGAAGCTCTGCTGCACGTCGTCGTGGTTCGGAGAGGAAGCGTAGACGTCTCTGACGCCGCTGTAGCCTCCTTCTACTTTACAGTGCTGCTCCAAGGCCTGAAGACGGACAGAAACGGGGAGGAAGATGGAGATGAAGAGAAGAGGAAGGAAGGAAGGGCCAATCGGTGACCGGCAACGTCGATGAAGCTCTTTACGTACTTAAAAATATCACAGCACCTCGGGAGGGGGGGGGGGTGAAGCTATAATATAAAAACTTGAGTTAAATAAATTGACCTTCTCGTTCGCTCTTTCTTCCTCGTTTGTTGTTGTTTTTTTTCTCTGGAAAACTGACAGCTAATTCTATTTTTTTTTTTTTTTTTGGACAGAATCTCTCGACTTCCTATTTTATTTATATTTTTTAAATGAAATATCACAAGAAGTCCTTTTTGAATAAGCGAAGGCGCGTCACCTGAACGGCCTCCCAGCCCCACTCCCTGTACTTGGGGTCGTGGGTGAACCTCCACATGTACATGTAGGTCTCGATGACCTCGGGGCGCAGGATGAAGTACTTCTCGTTCTGACGGGTGGCGATGGCCTCGACCCCGCCGTCGAAACGAAACGCCTCCGGGCCGAGCTTCAAATCTACGAAGGAGGAAGAGGAGGAGAAAAAAAAAAATAAAGAAACGGCAGCTTCAGGGACGTTCATCCCTTTTGACCTCATGCTATTTATCCAGATATTTACATGATGTTAGGGTAAGTTATGGATGTCGGCGCGGAACAACGTCGCAAAACTTCAGGTCAGCGTTCGCTCAAAGGAAATAACGCTATTCAGCCCGGTGACTCAGCGCCCGACTTCAGGATGGATTTAAATACAAAGGAGAAAGAAAACAAAAAAATCCAATTTACGTGATTTGAAGATTAAAAATAAAAGACGCGAAAAACACTTTTAAAAGACAGTAAAATGACTTTTTTTCTTTGTAAAAAAAACTAATTTTAAATCTCCCAGTTTAAAGGATGTGACAATAAAGTCGAGCAAAATAACTTTAAAAGCAGTCAATATTTATAAATATTTAATATCTGTAGCTTTGTAGAAAAAAATGTGGATTTGGGTAAAAAAAAGAAGAAAAAAAGATGAATTTTCGAGAAAAAAAACGAGATTTCTTTTGAAAATAAATCCGAGGATTGAATGAAACGTGTATTTACTGGTGCGGGCGTAGGACTCGTGGCAGGTGCGGGCGATCTCGGCCGCCTGCTCCATCTGGTGGCCCGTCTTGTCGCTGGGCGCCCCGTCGGCCCCCAGGGCGATCATGCCGCCCGCGAAACAGGTCAGGTGACCCATCTTGTGCTCCAGCAGGCCCCCCTTCCACTCGGCGATGTAGGTCAGCCCGCCGCTCGACTTCCTCATCAGGTTGGTTTCTATCGCCTTAAAAAGACACGATAATAAACGGCGTCAATCTGAACGTTTTAACTGCAACACAGGCCTGTCAATCAAACAGAACACGCCCCCCCAAAAAACACATCTTTTTGAATCTTATTTTCTTATTAATGAGGAATTATTTTCAGATGAACCTCCAGAAAACTAATAAGAAGGAGCGACTGTAGCTAAAAACACCGAGATAACAGGTGGACACATTTTATTGACTTAGAATTTCATGAGAGAAGTTGAATGGGAGTCTATGGAGGCTTTTCTTGGAGGCACCCTCTAGTGGCACTCGGTGGTATTGCACCTTAAGACGCTTCCGCATCCACCTCATCGAGCTACGTCCGCTTTTATATCCAGTCTACGTCGGTATCACGTTATTGTATCAAAACACGGACGCCGCGTGTCAATATTGTATTGTCAAAAAACAGATAAACAGGAACGTCAGGTGCATGAACGCGTGGAGAAAAAATATTTTAATGACAGAGGAGCAACATCTCTTTCTAGAACCAACGAAAAGCCGATCTTGTTCTCAATCATTTAAAAAAAAAAAAAAAAAAAGTGTTCTGCTCACATATGTACTTTTCATCTACAGATAACTAAACCGCCTGATGGATAAATTATGAGTTCATGACTAGATCGCTAGATTTCCCTAAAAAAAAAAAAAAGGGTCATGAACTGATCGTGAAAAAAGCCACTGAAAATGTTCTGATTAATGAATTTACTAAATATTGCAGCTCTAGATGAGCTCATATTCTCGGCCCGGATTACTTAGCGCTCCAGATAAAAGACAAAAACACAAGTATTTGATGTATTTTGGGCGAGTTGACCCTTTAATTCAACCCAGATTAAACAGAACCGACTAAAATCATTATTTTCAGTGTGTCGGATCCATTGTCCGGCTGCTTCCCTCCTTCCGGGGCCGCTCCTCGACAAATAAAACTCAAGAATGCCCATAATCCTCCGAGATCAAGAGGGATTATGGGTAAAGTATCCCCTGCATGTTGAATTCATTGCCCCCCCCCCCCCGCCCCCCCGGCGTGCTCCGGAAACAGCTGAGACCCGTCGCCACGACTTAAGTTGACGGTTTGTTTTAACGCTGCGTCCTCTGGGTTTATTTCACGTTCTTCCCGTCTCCGTCTTGTTATACGTGCGTGTAAATTCGCTTATCGGGATTACGAGAGATAAAAATCACAAATTTAGGCGAACAAAAAAACCAACAAAAAAAACATCAAATCTACAGAGGATTTTTTTTTTTTTAATCCCGATAAAACGAGCGAGCGCTCGGCGAACTTCAAGGTCGTCCGGGGCTACTAGATTTCCAGCGCTGTGGCCCGCAGACAGAAATAATTACCCCAGCGTGACCACTCTTTTAACATCTGAAGCCGACCTCGGGTTTGTTGTCCGCTATTATCCAAAGAGTGTTTATTACGAGTCGGAGGGAAGCCGAAACCCCCGCCGAGTGTAAATCCATGCGGCTCAGCAAACACGCTTGTATAAAACTCAAACTAGAGGTCACCGGCTGTATGTATAACACTCAGTTTTCTAGTGAAGGAGGAGGGAGGGGAGGGGCGGCGGGGGGGGGGGGGGGTAATTCACATATATTGATAATGAAATGGCAATAGCATCAGAGCTTTCAGAAAAAAACAACACAGACGTTTTTTTTTTTTTAAAGAATTTGCAGTCAATAGAGACTAAACAGAAAGTTAAAGATTTATACGCTCCATATTACGACATTAAAAGTTGGCGTTTTCATCGATTTGATCGTTTGTTTCGTGCGCAGTTTCAAGCTCGCTGTCTTTAAGGGTAACGATTAAAATGCCGATCGCTCGACTCGTTGATCAGCTGACGATCGTAAAGTCTACGACTGAAACGAAGAACAATCCTGCCGTCTGTTTTTGCTCTCGACCTCAAGTCTGACTGATGAGCTCTCTGATATGTGTGTGTGTGTGTGTGCGTGTGTGTGTGTGTGTGTGTGTTACCTGCAGCGCGTCGTAGTACATCTTCTTGCCTTCCTCGTCCGTCTTGTCAGACATCAGCCAGGCTTTGAGCAGGTACTCATAGAAACTGTCGCCCAGGCCGCCCACAGACACGTGATCTGCAACACACACACACACACATAAACACAAGTGTGTAACACACACACAAACACACAAACAGGCCTGTAGGTCTGCTGGGTTAAATCACGACTACCATCCACAGATCATCCTCACGTGACAGGAGGCCTGGATGTAACGTGAAGAGAGCGTACCTGCAGCCTGTGATTTACTACAGTATTATGCATGTGTGTGTGTGTGTGTGTGTGTGTGTGTGTGTGTGTGTGTGTGTGTGTGTGTCAGCCCCGTCGCATTTCTGCATTTGTCCTGCAGATCATCAGTGAAGGCTCATCCATATGCATGCATGCTGTCGTTAACAGCCCCCCCCCCCTCCCTCCCTCCCTCCCTCCCTCCCTCCCTGTTTGTGGAGTGCAGAGATTAAACGTCAGCCGTGATCACGTCGATGGTTGAAGATTTGTTTTTTTGTCTTTTTTTTTTAAGGCTACGTGCCCTTTTACAGGTTCAATAATAAACAGAAGCCACGAGCCAATCGAGAGACACGACATCCCACTTTAAAATAAAAAAAAAAATAAAAATAGAGCCTCAGCGATCTGCCAGGCGACATTTCAGCTGTCTGTGATTATAAATGCATTTGCGCAACACACGGTTCTGATATATTATTAGAAAACGCAGGGCAAGGCCGGAAACCGTGACAACGAGTTCGTGTTGCGAGCTGTCTGTCTGAGCGGTCAAACAAACAAACAAAAAAAAACACTCCACTTACACACGAGTGGGTGTTACATAGACGACGGAGAGCACTTCAGGAAAGCTGCGGTGTCGAGATATTTTTCAGACGACGTTAGGCTGCAAACATCCCTGGGTTATAATTTATTCAGCGAGCGCATTCCCCACCACGACTGCATAATTACAGATTTTTTTTTTTCCCTGACTGTTTTCCTTTTTCTTTGGTTTGAACTCAAACTGCTAATTGAATATCGTCATTTGCATAAAGTGCTCGGATGAAAACACAAGTTACCAGCTCTGGTTAAGAGTGTCAGCTAAATGCCTGCGATTACAACCGTGCCTTTCAGGAGGGTCTTTGTTTATTTCAGTGTGAAGGACAATAATAATTTTTAAAAAAAGCGAGTTGACCGGAGGTGCAGTTCCACATTTAACCATCACAGACACCAGCAAAAAAGAAAAAAAGAAAAAAACAACAACACAAAAAACCCCTCAAAACCTGACTCTAATAAAGAACTCTAAGAAAAGCTGAAAGCGTATAAGTGGGTATAAAAACACAAAATAATAAAACCAGATGTATGGATTTCTGATTTAGAGCCACACGTGATACCATTAAGATAAAATGGGCGCTTGGAAATCTGAGCAGGAAAAGTAATTCCACTTCATTTATTTCAAATGTGAAAGTCCTACAAGCGAGAAGGAGAGTTAAACAAAAAGAAGGAAAAACAACTTTGCTGTTTCAGGTGATTTCAGTCTTCATTTGCGCCTCTGCATGTTGTTCTTACTAATCAGTTCAGACTCTAATTAAATGACAAAGAACACGATGATTCTCTACTTCTTCGAATGCAAAGCAGCGTTTCAAACGGGAGGCCTGGATGTAATATATATATATATATATATATATATATATATATGAGGAAGCTCTAAAACTCTAAAATAAACGTGAGCCGTTTCTGCCCTCTAGTGGTCAAAAATGATTAAAGCAGCTTTTAGGCTGAAATCTTTAAATTCACGCCCACTCTTGTGAAGCGTCCCTTTTCCATAGATCTCCTCAGCTGAGTTTTCTCCATCATCTCTCCATCATCTAACAGCCGTCATTAGGACGAGCTTTTAGCAGCGGATTGATCTCCGAGCATGCACCTCTCTTTCTACATTTGCGTATTAAAAAAAAGAAATGTTTTGCATTCCCTTTATACTCGGCGCCTCCATTTCTCTTCCTCTTCCATCCAGTATCACCCCTCTATCATTATTATCATTACCTGTTACAGCCGCACGGTTTGAAGAGTCTGATAATGGATTTAAAATTACAGCCCGTTGCCTGCCACCCGTCTGAAAGGACACGGACACGTCGGAGGAAGAGGAATCGGGCGGCGGAGGGAGCGCGAAACACAATTGGCGATGACACGGGTGGGGGGTGGGGTGGTGGTGGTGGTGGTGACTGGCAGGTTCACGGGAAATGTAAAGTGAGTCAACAGGGTTCAAATAGAAAAGTGTGACGAGACACGATGAGGAGGAAGAGCAGAGGAAGACGAGAGGGCGACCTCACTGCAATGTATCTCTATCGGTGCCGTAAACTTCAGGTAAATATATCATTCGAAATTTTTGCTTTAAATTATCGTCAGTCACCGTTGCCGGGGGTTACCACCTCTAGCATAACAACACGTTATTTACAACGGTGCTTTTTCGAACAGAAAACTGTAATCAGATGTGATTTTCAAAAATCATTATTCAAGAGAATTCAAAAGGAGTTAAGAGGGATTGAAAGAAAAACTGAATGTTAGATGAAGTAATAATGAATTTTAAATGATGGAAAACGACAATCACTTTTATATATACGTTCATCTGCAAAAGGACATACAGCCCAAATTTTAAAACAAATGGTCACAAACTAAAAGCTGCCTCACTATTAAGTTTAATTTACAGTAGTAGTAGTAACCATTATTTTCATTGCTTATTAATCTGATGGCTATTTTATCAATTCATTATTTAATTGTTTGGGCCATAAAATGTAATAAAATATTAGGAATATTATGCATATGAACCCAAACTGATGTATTAATATTTATAATAATTGCGTCCAATTTGCTGCCATAAAGGACAAAGTACACAAGTTGAATATCAAATTTTAAAACCTGACACCAGTGAAGTATTTTTTGACCATATTTGCTTAAAAAAACGACTTGAGAGGTGGATTAATTATCAAAACAAACACAGGCAGGTTTTGGTTCTGAATCATTGTGTAGTAAACAAAAAACGAGTCGGTGTACTTGAGCGCAGTCAGGAGCCGAAGTATTGTTGTGGCAAAAGATGATTTATGCACAACGCGGACAAATTAAAATATAATTAACACCTTTAAAACCGTCACTCCGAGCTGCAGACAGTGTAATGATGATAATAGTAGTATGTTGCGTTCTGCTGTTATTCGGGTTCAAATTACACGTGTGGAAGAGTTTTCTGGGAAAGATCGACATAAAGTGCAAAGCAGTAATCCAGACAAGTTGTAATTTGCATGCATTGAGTGTTTTGGTGTCGTCTCGGACAACCAAACAGTCTAAAGAGTCTAACCTTCGTGACATTCTTCGAGTGATAAATGCAAATCTTTATTAGTGTTTCCGGTATCGGACTCAAAAGTCCATTTAATTATTAACCCGAAAGATTTCAGCCTGCGATTCTTACTTTAATTACACACTTAACTGTTGTGGAGGAAATTTGTGCCATGAGATACACATGAAATGTGACAAATCGGAGAGAAAGCCTTCACTAATTTAAAGTACGTAACAATATTTCAGGATATTATAATAACAAACGATTGATCCAAATAAGAAGTATAAAACTAACAAGAAAATACCCGAGCACCAGAGTCGAGCCTTGAGGGACACCGAAGTAAATGTTTTTTTTTAAATTCAAATTCCAGCTTGTTGGCTTTCTCACTACGTTATCTGGTGAATTACCGCTCATTCTGAATGTTTAAGGGTGAAGCTACGATATTCAAGCACTACATTTGTAGAGTAGATATTTTTCCCCCGAGTGCGGCATTTAAAAAAAAAAATTGTTCAAAAATATGCGTTTTTCTTTCAAGATTTTTTTTTGTTTTTGTTTTCAGATTTTAACAATCAACACACAAACTATATGTGAAAAGAAGTGTATTCGGTATACCGGCTCCAAAACGCTCACTAGCGCCCCCCAGCTTGGCGTTTTCAGCAGAGTGGAAGCGATAGAGGCGGTGAGGAGGACTTACGTTGGCCCCACTGGCCGCTGTTGGGGTTCAGGTAGTTGGGGTAGAGGCCCTGAGGTTTATCCAGCCCGATTTCAGCACTTTACGGATGTTCATGACCTGATAATAAAAGAAAGAAGACAAATGCCACTTTAAAGTTCTACGTCGTATTTAAAACATACAAGTTGTTTATGCACAAAACGAAACTTTGGGCAGCCACCAAATGTAAAAAAAAACAAAAAAAACAACCCTAAGTGTTCTCGTTTTCTCCGGTTTTGTTACCTTCTGAGCGAACTCCGGATTTCCCGACAGCTTGCTGAGGTGCATGAACTCCAGATGTAAGGTGCCGTACTCGGCCAGGATGCTGCTGCCACCCGATGCCCACGGCCAGTTTCTACCGATACCGCTGGGACACAGACAGAAGCAGAGGGAGACGCAAGTTCTGGTTAATATAAAAATAAAGTAACAAAAATATACTGAATTTCAACCAAAAGTGCAAAAGAGACAAACTTAAAAACTTAAACTTTCTATTTTTAAGCATTTTCACTATAAATTATAACAAATCATCTTGAACTTTTAAGCTACATGCGGAAGCACATTTTTTTTTTTAAACATGTTTCAACTTGTTTACGTTTCTCAAGACAAAAGAAACCTGCTTGTCTTGAACTGGCGATGAGTCGTCATAAAAAAAGTCAGTTTGAAACTTTGTCTTAGAGACTCAACGGTGACACTTTAAATCGTGAAGACTCCTAAAATGCTTCTGTAATTTAGATTTAAAACAAAGTTGTCTCTGGCTTTAAGTGACGTCTACAAACAGATTCTTAAAATTGATTAAAAAGAAGAAAACAAAAGGCCATCTGTGATATTCCACCTGTCGCATTTACGACCAACTTTGTGTGTCACGTTGTTTGGTAGCAGATCGTATCACCGCCGGGGTTTATTTGTCTGTCAATCACAACTCCTCCGTGCCGACGACGTTGCCGTGACGATGACGGTGCGCCGGGCTCCCGGGCCATATGTGAAGAGCTGCCATCCCTGCCACGGCCGACAAGGACGGAAGACCTCGCAACCAGTGCGTGTGTGTGTGTGTGTGTGTGTGTGTGTGTGTGTGTGTGTGTGTGTGTGTGTGTGTGTGTGCGTGTGTGCGTGTGTGCGTGTGCGTGTGTGTGTGTGTGTGCTTGGATCATTAAAGCCACTGACAGATCACTTCCAGGCCGAGGACTGATGGCTCCGGATGGCGATGCTTCAACTAAACTACTCATGAATACATATTAACTATTCACCACGCTGTGAAACACACAGCAGGACGTCTGTGTGGACACGCGAACTACACACACACACACGCACACACACACACACACACACACACACACACACACACACACACACACACACACATGCAGAAGGAGGGGGGGGGGGGGGTCAGAGAAGGAGTGTGATTTGGGAGAAGAGCAGCACACACACGTATCTCTTCAGAGGTGGATGAAACATACTAATTATCCTCCTTCTTCAACTCATCATGCTCCACGAGCCATAATTTGTTCTCCATTACGCCGCGGATTTAATCAAGTCAACCAAAACACCGGCTGCAGCGTCAGGAGGAGAGCGGAGGGACATCGGGGTCAGTAAACACCACTTGGAAGAAGAAAAAAAAAAAAAAACAAATAAAACCCTCCGTTGTAGACGCTGATTAACGTGGGAGGTGTTGTATCCTCAACTCAAATCCAAACGGGGTACGACTAGGAACCGGAAAAAACAACCAAGTCGCGCCAGCAGAAGCGGATGTGGCGTTGGGAGCGTTTAGTGCTCCGGGAGGTAGTCCGGGCCTTAGCAACGGCCCTAGCAACGGGGACGAGCTCCAGTGTGTTTCAATGCTTTCGAGAGATCTTTTCTCAAAACTGAACAATTGCAGCACACAGAAACACAACAGCTAGCTCGGTCCGGTTGTCACCGAGAAATCTGCTTCAAACAAAGACATCGATGGAGTCGTGTATTTTTAAGATTTTAGCACCGTGTCACGTGTTAAAAAAAACAAACCGGTCTCGCTCGCCGCCGCTCGGATTTTAAGCCAAACGGGTCACAATATTTAATTAATTTAATAAGACCTGTGACGCGTAAAAACATTGCATTGCATATTACATGAAAATTGAATTCCAGTTATATATTCCCATGGAGGGGGGGGGGGGGGGGAGCAAACAGACACGAGCCATTGAAGAGCAGAAATATGAAGCGTAATGCCGAAACTGTTTGAACAGAGTTATTGAAGTTATTACTTAAAGCAACAGTGTGCAACAAACTATAGGAAACTCTTACAAGTGAAAGCTGCATTAATAACTGTGAATTACGACCCATTTGTAATACAAAACAATGTTGTTGTTTTTTTTTACTGTTAGCTTTTGGAGGCTAATGTTAGCGAATGTAATAAAGCTCAAACTTATGTTACGATTCAAATTTCTCCCGTATCACGGAAACTATGACATGTATGTGTGCCGTGTATCAAAACTTTTAAAAACTAACACAAACTGGAATTAGAAAAAAGCTGATATTTTTCTGAATTCTGAGTTCAATTTAGTTTTTATAGTCATTCATCCACACGGATTAAGAAGAGAAAAAGAAAATAACAGACAAAACAATTATAGAAAACAATCGATGGGACAATTTTCTGTTGTGGAAATTCTTTCTCTGTAAACTCATTGGGCTTAATTTACACAACAGGCAGTGGTACCAAGATTCATATTAAACTCTGGCTGAATAAACAAAGTTTTACTGAATTCATTCTTTTCATGTTATGTAGCCGATGACTCATGTATCTGGTACACTGTCAAAAAAAATATTACAACTCCTTTTGCGAATGATACTCAAATGTCCTGACGACCACCAACGAGAAGACTTTTAAGAGATTATTCGAGGCTTTGCACCATCTTTCATTATGAATCATGAGATCAGTCAACATCGTTCAGCTCCCACAGAAGTGATGTGATGCTGTTTGTTTTGGCGAAGCACTTCATGACAGAGTGAAATTAATTTCCTCGGCTCGCATTTTATTCTGTTTTCTATCCATCATCAAGTCAATATCAGATCAAACGAGGTAGAATTTAATCACACATGACCTCGTTCTTATTTTCTCTTAATATAACGGGTTGTCTGACACTATTTGTTTTTAATATATAACACACAGTATTGCGAGTCTCAGCTTTTAAACCAACAGAGGGAAAAAAAAAAAAAAAAAACGCAGAAAAACTGAACTCGAAACATCTACAATTAAAATTTCTTGACAACTCGATTCAGTTGATCAAACTCCCGCTGGAAAAAAAAGCCGAAAAGCTCCGAAACTCATTTTTTGGAGGTCAAGAGTACAATTTTAGTCTCTACGTTTATCCAAGGTTTTTGTTTTATTTTTGTTTTGGGGACCGTCTGCCACAGACTCAACAACGCTGTCAGAAAAACCCAAAATGTTGCATGCACTTGAGAATTCATTCATTTATATCATAAAATATCGATATTTGGCATCTATACAATATTCCCATGCAACAGTACTACGCTGTATGTCTTTTGTTCCCCCCCCCCCCCTCTCACGCTTAGTGTTGCTGCCTCCGGACAAACAGCTGAGAAATGTAACCCCCCCCCCCCCAAAAAAAAACCAAAAAAAACAAAGAAGAGGAAGGGTGTCTGTCGGATGTGACCAGGCCGACTGAGTCGTAAACATTTTTTCGACTCCCCAGCTGGGAGCGTCCGGCCCCGTGTTAACATTTCAACAACTGTTTATACCCTGTGAAGTACTCTTTCCCATTATCTTAGATAATCAAAGATAACTCGGATCGAAGCGGTTTACGCTCAGTTCCGGATCGAAAGCCTCGACCCAGAAAAAAAAAACAAAAAAAACTGGGTCATTACAGAATGACGCCGCTGTGATTTAAAACAGTTTCCACTGGAGGACGGATTCCTGTCCTCTTCCTCGTATCGTTTGACCTCTCACACCGTTAGCCATTTCCTTACGTGCTGTAAAAACTAACAATATCATACCCCGCTAGTTTTAAAACCCTCTGGTGGACTCCGCAGAGCCGGCAACAGAGATTTAATTTTTTTTTTTTTTTTTTTTTTTTAAATCTGTGGTGCCTGGCAGGCGGTAACCTGGAAAAACATGAAAAAAAAAAAAAGAAGAGTCATTTCATCTCTGTAAATTAGAACATCACACAGCGACGTGCCCTCTGATTTCATGTCAGGAAGCGCTCCTCCGTTTCTCTGAGGTTGGATGAAACCTATATTATTTTGGCTCAATTCTCTCATTTTTTATTTTATTTTTTGGGGTGTTTCTCTTTTGGTCCCTGACCTCTCTTTAACTCCTGATTTTCTGCGACTGAATTTCTTCCACCCTCTGCCTTCAATTTTTTTTTTTTTTTTTTTTTTTAAATCTATCGTACTTTTTCCTCCTCCGGGGCTTCGGGGACAAAAAAAAAAAAAAAAAAAGAAAAAGCGAATTGCGATAGATTCGCAGTTAGCAACTTAATTAGAGGACTTAAATCATGGCTGCCGTCCAGCTGCCTTCGGGCTGCTGCGAAGAGAATGAGTGTCTTTGTTCTTTAAAAGTCCTTCAGGGCCGCGAGAGCCGTGTTGTTACCAACACCAACCGATGTGTCTGCTGCAAGTACATGTGTGTATTATCATAACTGTGGCCTTGGTGAAAAACACTTATGAGGGTCCCTCCCTGTTGTTAATCCAGCGAGACCCCTACAGCCAGTCTTAGCTGGAAAATAACAAGGACCCTAAAAATAAAATACTGATATTGGGTTAAATATTGGATATAAGTCGTTTGCTTGCTTGAAATTCACTCCCATCAGACAAACATGACGCAATCTGACAGGTGGAGATTTCTTCAATATGTAAAAAGCCTACAGTTTGCCCCCATTATGTGTTTTGCTGGTAAGGTTTTGGACACCACGATCAAAAAGGTGACAAACCATGAACCTGGCAAAAAAAAAAAAAAATACAAATACAAATAAAATGTTTAAATGTTTCACCAGATGAACAAATGTCATTTTAACAGAACTTGTGCATCTAAAATTTGAGCTTTTTTTTTTTTTAGTTTTGGAAGTGGGATCAGACGCCCGTCAATCATCACAGGTCCATGACATCTTAGAGTAGCTTTGTTTTTATTGGACTTCAAGTTCTAGATATGTTTTTGTAGTTTTATTGATGTTCTGTGCCCTGCATCTGTCAAAATCAGCCTTTTTTTTTTTTTTTTTAATCATTTGGCACCTACCTGTGAAAACATACACAGAAAAGATCACTGAGGTAAAGTTTGTTCCCCTTCAACTGGTTTCTTCCCACCATCAATCTCTCGATCTTGTTCCTCTCCTGCTGCTATATGCTGATGACACTCAGCTCTACTTCACATCTATATAGTCCTGTTCAGCTTTAAGGATCCGTCCTACTCTAAAGTAGCTTTCAAATGAAAGTACAAGCCGGCTTGCCTTAAATCTTATTACGTGGTTGTCATCAGTTTTCTGCTGAGCAGAAGAAAAAAAAGCAAAAAAAAAAGCCCCTCTGTGGATTAACGAGTTCATTTTCCCGTCACATGTCGAAAGACAAGGCTCCGTGACAGAGTGGCACTTGGCGGGGTCACCCAGTGTGACAACCCCACTAGGCTGCACTAATAGAGCCATTCTCCATGTAGACCTATTAATCAAACGCCAAAACCCCAAAGAGCCCAGGATTGATTTCTTCAGTCTCGGAGCCCTTTCGCTAAGCAAGTCGGCCCCGAAACTGACATCTTTTGAGGGCCGAGGCAAAAGAGTTGCAACGGCATTAAGATGATGGTATTGATTTTAGCGGCAGTTTGACGGGAAAGTGGATATTTTCCAAAAGTTATTGCAGTCTGTAATGACGGGTGATGTATATGGTCCCTTTTTGATTTTTCTAAAGTCCGAATAAAACAATAATAAAAAAAAAAAAAACCTGATTCAGTAGTACCACTTAACGTTTTATAAAACGATTTCTTTGCCACTTGCCATTTTAAGCACCCGCCGTGTTTACAACTAAACTAAACTATCGTTTTTCAAACGTTTCACGTTAGATGGTGTGCGAGTGTGTGGGATACGATCATCACCGCGAGGCCCGTAGAGGTGATAAGCAGCTAATTTCAGATCCAGACACCTCAACAAAACTCAACACACACACACACACACACACACACACACACACACACACACACACACACACACAAAATGCCTCATCCCATTAAGGGCAGTCAGTCTGCAGTGCAGTGGGAGTGATTTGCAAGGGCTTTATCTGCCTGAATGTTAATAGAAGAGCTATGGGACATACTGGCCAAAACAGATAACGACTGAGTAACTAGTGAGTGTGTGAGTGTGTGTGTGTGTGTGTGTGTGTGAGTGTGTGTGTGTGTGTGTGTGTGTGTGTGTGTGTGTGTGTGTGTGTGTGTGTGTGGAAGTGAGACAGAAAAGTAGTGTCAGAGGAAAAGTAGGAACCAAAAGGTTCGAGTTCGGCATTTTAGCCGTCGCCATCTTTCGGCTATTTCGGAGCCCAGAGGCGACCATAATTTGGACGAGCTGGGGGAGGAGCAAACTGTGAATCTAACTCGTTCTGATTGGGGGAAACACAGGCCTGTCAATCAAACAGACACGCCCCCCCCCCCCGCCCCCCCAAACACACTGCTTTTTATAGCTCTCGTATCTAAATAATTCTCTGAGGTCAAACAATGTTTTTTTTCACACGTTTCAATGCTTTAGGTAGAAGTTGTCTGATCGTTACCGAAAATAAAGTCACATTTTTTAAGTCATCAAATTATTGTTTGACTTTGCAAAAAAAACAAAAACAAAAACAACTTACAACCACATGATTCATCATTACATATTTACTACAAGGCGGCAGACATTGATGAGACGGAGTAGAAAATAGTTCTAAAGCTTTCCGGCGATAAAAAAAAAACAAATGCGAGCAGCCTTTACGTCGCTAATATTGTTTGTTAATTCTCTATTAATTGCTATTTCGCCATTTAACAGCACATTTGATTAACAGTGCTCAGAACTTTGTCTAATCCCAAACCTTTCATCTGAAACCAAAATGCCTTTTGAGTGAATATACAATTAATTATTTCCTCGTGCGCTTGATGAATTTTCTTTTCCTCTTTTCTTTTTTTTTTTTTTTACAAGTTAATGATAAAAATTAAGCCATTTCCAAAGAATAAAAGAAGAGAGGAGAAAGTTTTCTCAAAAGTGTTTGTTTTATATAATATTTCACTTCCTAATCGTTGCAGTTTCTTTACTTTAAAGTTTAAGTCGGGGGATCTTATGAGGGACAGTACCCTCCATTTATTGGATCTCAAAAATGTCTCAGCCTGTTTCAAGTGTCTCCGAGATAAATCAAGTGGACATCAGGACAAGCTTTCCCACCCCGATGAATAATTCCTTAACATTTTTATTTTGAATTTCCACAACCAGTGCCTAAATGCCGGAGCGCCTTCATAACTGTACACGTTCCCTTTATTCGGGTTAGTTGCTCGTCATTCAAATGCCGATCAGTTGATCAGATTGTTTTTTATCCCTTATGATAAATCACAGTTTCATCATTTGTACTGCATTGAATTACAACGTTTTTTGATTCCAGGATATTCCTACGAATTGACCATACTTGGACGAGCTGGGGAGGAGTCTGACTCGACCTGATTGGATACCGGAGGACAGTAAACCACGCCCACCGATAGCGTAATCCTGACTGCACTACAGTCCTGTCAATCAAACAGGCAAAACCCACCAAACATACAGTTTTTCGAAGCCTAATTTTGAATTAATGACGGGATTATTTTCAGATCTACCGACAGAAAACCAATAATAAGGAGCGACTTTAGCTGACAACACCGAGATAACTGCTGGAGAAAATGTATTGACTTAGAATTTCGGATGTGAAACAGCCTTGAAGTCTTTGACCAGAGACTTGCAGCAGAACTCTGCTTTTCCACCTGGTTGTTCTGTTAATCTCTAAAGATCCAAATCCAGTTAAGGAACCAGATATAGTAAGACGAGCGATTTTCCCCGAGACATCTCGGTTTCCCATAATACTCACGAGCCGGTACACGGTGATACAATCAGGTCCTTTTCAAGATGACGTTAACGCCGTTCAATACAGAGATTTTATCTAAAGAAATGAACAGAAAAAAAAAAGAAAAAAAAGCCGATAGACGAGTCCCGGTGGGGAAAGTAGCAAAGATATCATCAGGCTGAAGAGAAATGTCATTTTATATCTCGTTCTCTAAAGATATTAACACATTAACAATACGTTTTTTTTCTCTGCGTCGAAGCAATAACACGTTTTAAACCGTGGCCTTATTTTGTCTCGTGGCCGCTCTGCGGGGAGCTCCGTTCGCATCGCTGCAGGATAGAGCGGTGGAAAAAAAAAAAAATAATAAGTACAGAGAGGGAATAAAGAGAAACAAGGCCATAAGAGCGGCGTGGACCTACAGCAGCATTGTCCTGAAACAGAAGCAGATATTTACTGGGTCACTCTCGGTAAGATGGATGGAAGCGAGCGCAGGACGGAGAGGGAATACAGGAGAGGAAAAGTTTAAAGAAGAAGAAGAAGAAGGAAGGAATTGAAAGTAAAACAGAGAAGGAGGGGGGCGGGGGGATGAAGGGAAGAGTTTATAATTGGGCCTCGTTTGCAAGCGGGCCTATTTGTGTTTCGCCGATTTATTCCTCCTCGATCTGGATCAAGGTTATCGAAACGATCCCGTTTTCAAAAGTACTTTCAGATTTTTTTTTCCACCTCTCCCACGACACATTTATGAAAATCTTTTTTCATCTCCTCTTGCCCTGTTTCTGCCCAACCTGCACAAGGCGAATAAAACACACCCCGCCCACGTTGAGACGAGTCGAGCGCTTGGTTTGTGTCGCAGATTATTCAGAGTGTGTAGATCGCCGGTAAAATATAGAAATTCTTCCTTTTTTTTTTTTTAAACGGCGCCTGGTTGTAATGCGTTACTCCCGCCAACAGGTGGCGGTGGAGCGCCTGAAGAACACGTGACTACCAGTTCAAAGCTTCGCCGGGTTGAAAACCTGATGGTGCGGAAAGATTGGATGCAAAATAGGAGTTTAATGGCCGCGATCAAATTTGAACTAGTATTTTGTGATAAATATAATATATAATATATAATATTATTTGTATAACTTTGAACGAATTGCGTAAAATAAATGACCAAAATTATGGAAGTGGCCGGTCAAACTCTGACCAGCTGGCTGAACAGTGGCTGTGTAGGAGAGTGTGTGTATGTGTGTGTGTGTGTGTGTGTGTGTGTGTGTGTGTGTGTGTGTGTGTGTGTGTGTGTGTGTGTGTGTGTGTGTGTAGGACAGTGTGTGTGTGTGTGTGTGTGTTGCTTCCGAGCTATCATAACTCAGTCATGCAGGAAAAGTCATCATCATCAGCAATCTGCTCAGGCCTCAGGGGATCGTGCATGTGTACAGACGCTCATACAGTAAAGGTGCACACGCACACACACACACACACACACACACACACACACACACGCACACGCACACGCACACACGCACACACACTCCCTGGGGTGTCTCTCACTTCAAGGAGAAGGACAAGGAGGGTGGCGTCCATTCACCCGTACAGGCAGAAAAGAAAATTAATTTGTTACAGGCCCCTTCATCGTCATGACAACCTGCCTTTTAATTAACGGCTGACAAACAGCGGAGTGTCGCGTCTCTCTCTCGGGGGAGAGAGAGAAAATTAAGGAAAAGGAAAAAAACAAACAAACAACAACAACAACAACACGGTGCCCCCTCATCACGTAGTGATTGACAGATGGACTGGAGCGAAAACACGGAGGCGGATCTCCGAACGTTGTTTATGACAGGTAGTCGTATCTTTATATTTTACATCCCGATACTTCCTGTCAGTGAAGTTGAGAAAAATTATGATTATTTATGCTTTTATGTTACAAGTTTTAAATGTGTTACGGTTGAGTTTCGGCTACGAAAACTGTTTTCGCTAAGATAAGAAAAAAAGATTAATAATTTCATGAATAAATCAAACCACCAGTAACTGTTGAAGATGAGATGAGCTTTTTAAATCTGTTCTTTATCATTAGAAATTGAATATCATTGAACTGTTAGTCTGATACAAGCAGCAAAATTGAGATGCCTGTTGGAGATCTTGGTGATTCAAATTGTATTGGGCACTATATGGAGATAAAATATGGATTAATATATATATATATACTGAAATTATCTTTAGTTTGCAGCCCCACCAGGTTGTACAACAGCGGCCTCTGTGTGTCTAAGAGCTTAATCATGTTTCGTAACATTTATTCACATAGCTGAGCTCCACCCAAACCTGCTGAGTAAGCTTCTTTCTATGGGAACAATAACAAATTGATCCTCTTAAATTCAACAACTTCAGATGCTTTTTTTTTTCCAGTGGCGTTGAGGTCCTCTGATCTCTGTGTGTCAGTCCTACTAAGAACTCAGTACATATCTGACGATAAATAGCCCAAAAAGGTTAATAAACACTTACGATAAATGATGTAGATTTAATAATGCAACGGTGGACAACAGCTGTGGTTTCCGTTTTGTTTTTTTTCCCCTCTCGGCGTTTTTACTTCCCTCGCATGCACTTAAAAATCGAATTACTGCAGATTAAAAATGTTCGGCCACTCAAAAGGAAAACGTGAACTGTAGTGAGGATTAATTCCACAAGGCGTATGTAATCAATCAAGCTGCAACATATCAGTGGTGGAGGACTGACAACTAAAAGGGTGAAGTGGACTATGGGCTGTGTGTGTGTGTGTGTGTGTGTGTGTGTGTGTGTGTGTGTGTGTGTGTGTGTGTGTGTGTGTAGCAGCAGCAGCGGATTAATAAAAGCTGACTTCCAGCCTCTAACCTCGTCAGAATACATAACTTCAGGGTTTTTTTTTTTTTTTTTTCGTTTTTTAATGTAGCTTCGTTTCAGACGGATGAAAGACGGGAAAAAAAAAAAAAAAAAAAAAAAAAAATTCTGTCTGACAAACGCGGTCCTTCATGTGAAACTACAACAGCTCGACTCGGCGTGTCGAACAGAAAGAAGTTCGGTGTTCGCAGCCGCGGACCACGGAGCTCTTTAAAGCATCAAACAATCACAAAAAAACCCCAAGAAAAAACAGACCTGCTGCTTCAAATACCACCGGAGTGGACGTGTGTGTGTGTGTGTGTGTGTGTGTGTGTGTGTGTGTGTGTGTGTGTGTGTTCTACCTCTTGAGGTTAAGCAGAGCCCAAGGGATGCCGGTGGGCGTTTTGAAGGCTGGCAGCAGCTTTTCACCCAACTCCACCGCCTTCCTCCGGTACACCTGAGAGAGAAGAGACAGACCGGAGAGCATCTCATTACCAAAAGGGTTCAGTTTCCTGAAAGAGGATTTTACATTTACTTTGAACGTTTCTCAAAGAAAGTGAGGAAATAAGATGTTCATTTTATATATATATATATATATATATATATATATATATATATATATATATATATATATATATATATATATATATATATATCCGGTTGAAATTCATCTACATACATTTTTGTTTTTTGTAAGTATTTGAAGATCTGAAGCGTCAATTACATTTGAGACGTATTCATTCATCCACGGCGACGCAAATACAAATTCAACGTTGCAGAGGATTATTTCAAAATAAAAGCCCCGTGGTCCTTTCTTTTGGTCGTCTTTTTTTTTTTTATTTTAGAGAGGAACCCCTCAATTCTCAAAAAAGGCTTTTATTTTGAAACATTTACTAGAACGTGTTGTGACTGAAGTCGGACGATCACGCTTTCGATGAATAATCCGGAAGAACTGTTCAAAAATAGACAAAACTCTCTCGTTGAATATGACAAAATTAAAAACAATAGAGATTTACGTGAGTGACTCGAACGGTGGTTCACACTTTAGAAACAAGCTCTCCAAGAACAGGTCCACAAAATGGGTATTTCAACTCGGCATTAAAGAATAGTCTGGTCGTTAATTGACAACGTGACAACAAAGATCTTCAACTTCAACAATCAGAGAATACATTTGGAAATCCGCAATTTCCTCATCAGTAAAAACGTTCCTTCCTTCCACCCTTTATCCCTTCATTCCTTTATTTCCTGTCTCCTTCCTCGTATCCTTGTTATCTTTTGCCAACAACTTCCTCTGCCTGCCGCTCGCAGCTATACGGATGTTTTCCATCTGCAACTTGAGGGGAAACTTACAGAAACATCTCGTTGTCTGAAATGTCAACGACACAAAATGAGCATCTGAATGAACTTGAGGTTTATTTACCAAATCAGAAAACAAGTCTGCCGGGAATCGGCTTACGTCTAATCGCACGTAACGAATTGAAGCTGTACGAAGTAAATGGACCGAATGAACGGACATCAAAGAAAAAAGAAAAAAAACATCCAGCTGTGCTTCCTCTTTATTTATTCAAGGTTTTCCCGCAGCTTTTCTCGAAACCGACTTAAAATAAAATAAAATAAAGTTATTTTAAAATAAGATTTACATCTCTGCAGTGATTTCAAAAGAAAAATCGCTGCCTAAACAAATTCTATTTTGATGTTTTAATGATTCTCCGCTCACTTGAGTTGACAAAAACCTTAGCTTTAACATGAGAGTTAAAAAAAAAAGAAAAAGAAAAAGAAAAGAAATCTCGGCAACGGAGTCAGCTCACGTTTGATCTTCTCTCGTATCCTTTGGTGTGTTTCAGGATCACATCACAGCCGGTCGCTGGTAAACACGAGCCGGCCGTGTGGATTCAAGAGTACCGACATCGGTTTAGATGAGTTTTCAGCTCCTTCAGTCCACCTGCTCCAACATGACACACTTCCCTCAGTACACCAACAAATACTGCTCTTACATGTCAGGACTCGTACTTGTCGTTTCAAAAGTTGTTCTGCACTGACTGAAAATTCAATGTGGTTTTATTTATATAGCGCCAAATCGCAACACGGGTTATTTTAATGGCACTTAATACATTTAAAGTCCTTAAAGCAGAACTTTACAGCATTTACACGGAGAAAACCCAACAATTCAACAATAAGTTAGGAGGGAAAAAAACACTCCAACAGAGGGAAGAAAAACTGTCTTTTAACAGGAAGAAACCTTCGACAGAACCAGAGCTCAGAGGTGGGCGGAGCCATCCGTTAACAGAACCAGAGCTCAGAGGTGGGCGGAGCCATCCGTCAACAGAACCAGAGCTCAGAGGTGGGCGGAGCCATCCGTTAACAGAACCAGAGCTCAGAGGTGGGCGGAGCCATCCGTTAACAGAACCAGAGCTCAGAGGTGGGCGGAGCCATCCGTTAACAGAACCAGAGCTCAGAGGTGGGCGGAGCCATCCGTTAACAGAACCAGAGCTCAGAGGTGGGCGGAGCCATCCGTCAACAGAACCAGAGCTCAGAGGTGGGCGGAGCCATCCGTTAACAGAACCAGAGCTCAGAGGTGGGCGGAGCCATCCGTCAACAGAACCAGAGCTCAGAGGTGGGCGGAGCCATCCGTTAACAGAAGCAGAGCTCAGAGGTGGGCGGAGCCATCCGTTAACAGAACCAGAGCTCAGAGGTGGGCGGAGCCATCTGGTAACAGAACCAGAGCTCAGAGGTGGGCGGAGCCATCTGTTAACAACCAGAGCTCAAATGTGGGCGGAGCCATCTGTTAACAACCAGAGCTCAGATGTGGGCGGAGCCATCTGTCAACAACCAGAGCTCAGAGGTGGGCGGAGCCATCTGCCTCCACCAGTTTGGCGGGTGAGAGGAGAGCAGAGAGAGAAAAGGACAGCGTAGAGATCTTGAAATAACCTCCAAAATATCTGCAGCTTTAATTATTTCACCCAGAAATTAACGTGTTTTCGTGCCGGCTGTTTAACACACTCAATAAAAACACAGATTTGTCCGTCCAGCTGCAGTTGTCGTAAAAAATAAATACTTTTGTGTTCAGTAACAAGCTGCAGCTTCCTCAGACGCCTTAATTTGAAAATACTTTTAAGTCCCGCCCCTTCCTCTTCCTCACAAGCAAATACACGTGTCTCTTGGACCTGCATAAAACTGGGTGGATTGACAGCAAGTTCCTGTGTAAATCGGACTTTGCACGATTTCTGATTTTAACCTGAACGGATTAATCGCAAAAAAATGAGCACCGAACATTTATCTTTTATTTCAACGTGAATGATTTTTTTTTTGTCCATTTTTTTGGGGATGATTTTCTCTAGTATTTTCCTCGGATGTGCGGCGGTTATTTTTTTAAAAGTTTTTTTCTGTAACAGAATTAAAGCTTGTTAATATGATGTTTGACCTTCTTCTTCTTTTTTTTTTTCCCAAACTGCTGATCATGTTGCTGGTTTTATTCTGAAAAGCTCACAGTGTCCTCCTCAAATCTGCCGCGAAGTGAATCTGACTCTCCTCTGCGAGCGTATCTGACCGAGACAGCTTTTGCAGCGCTTCTAGCTGACGGGGGGGTTACGGTGTCTCCGCGGTGTCTGACTTTGTTGGCTGTAGAAGTAGAAGTACTTCCATATTTGGCTCCCGGCGTGAGTCTAGTAAAAAAAAAAAAAAAAGGCAGTTAAGATGAAATGGGATTTGGCCCGAGATGCAGTGGACGGTTTGACTCTGCTGTCGGGGCTTCGGCGGCTTAACTCCAAACTGCTGCTGTAAACTGGACAGGAGGGAGAACAGAGCTGCGTCCTCACTCGGTGTTTCTGAGCAGAGGACGCCCGTTTTCATCCCTGACCCTCGACGAAGGACGGGTAGCGCTGATTCAGTCCGTCACAAGCGGTTAAATGATCAGACATTGTTTGAATGTGGCATAAAAACAGACAAAACGCCGGCGAGAGCTCGAAAGAAAAAAGACGAACGTACTCGTAGAACTGCAGTGACGTCCGGTAACTAGTTCTTTTACTTAAGTTCTTGCGCACCAGTTGAATTTTTAGGTCAGTATGAGAGTCGTCTGTTTCTTTGTCCTCCTGTTTCACGAAGGAGGATCCACTCTGGAGCTTTCAGGGCGAAATTCCTTGAAAATTCGACAGATTTTCTTTTCTTTTTCGTCGCCAGAAGTAACTTTTATGTCCGAGGAATCAAACCGTGTTCGTACCTTCCCTATTGTAAATACATCCCCCTCAGACAGAAAGAAAACACCAAACATTTTCCAATGTGCGTTTTAAGCGCAAAAAAATGTCGTTCGAAGAGAATTCAAGCCGTCAAAACGGCAAGAAAATTAGCATTTAAAACCGCGCTATACAAAAAAAAGTAGTCTCCTCTTCTATGCTACGCGGCTCTATCTTTTTACACACACTCTCAGAGGTGGCGGCACAATGGCATCCGGGATGTCAGCGTGGCTGGCAGCTCGGTACCTGAGGGATCCACCACTCAGCGGGGTGAGAGACGGTGGGCAGGAGCGAGGGGAAGATCTGCGAAGAGGAAAAAGCTCGAGAGGCCACTTGTCAAAACAACGTGGCAACTCGATGACTTTTTCTTTAAAAAAAAAAAAAAAAAAAAAAAAAGAGCGAAGAGGCAGGCAAGAAGGTTACCGGTAAGCCGCCCTGAGGAAGGGGAGAGGGAAGTGCAAAAATAATGGAAAAAAAAAGAAAAAAAAAAAGAGGGGAATTCATGTGGTAAAAATATAACTTGTTAGAATGGCATCCTGTCAAGAGAATAATGAAAGGAAGAGATGTACAAAAAAAAAAAAAAAAAAAAAAAAAAAATGCCTCTGTGTGTGTGTGTGTGTGTGTGTGTGTGTGTGTGTGTGTGTGTGTGTGTGTGGGTGGCTCGTATTACATTTTTACACACCTGACACACACACACACACACACACACAGAATGATGATGCAGATCTGATTATCTCCGATAACTTCAACATCATTAAGTCCGCCACGAATCAAAATTTAACATTAACAGTCATAAAAATACACATTTTCATGAACACATAACTGCAGAGCCGTTCATATTAAATACTAAAATTTTATTTATTTACATGTTAGAAGTAAACCAATCACCTGAAACTTGGTCCTTGCTCTCAGGTACTTCGAGGTTATGGATTCTTGTGCAGACTTTTAAAACAAAAAAATTTAAATAAATAGGTATTTAAATAAATAGGTAACACTTCACTGAAGGGCGACTGGACTATCAAGGACCCATGCATGAATTCATGCTTTGATACCTCATGAAAGGAAGTAACAAGTCTTTCATTCATGATCTCATGACGTTATTCAAAAGCATTAACTAAGGTGATGATGATTATTATTATTATTATTGCTTTATTAAGCGGGATGATGGTGATGAATTCTTCGCAAAAATATTTGGACCATTGAACCAAACTTTGCAGCACCGAACATCTAGAATCATCATGCTGTGCTGTGACTGGTTGATTTTTTTTGTTTTGTTTGGCTCTGTCCGTTGAATAAGCTAAAAACTTTAAAAACTCAGACTTCATAATAATTAAAAAAAACATTTGTTCGAGTGCTTCCTGCTATTTTTACCCACGTCGGATATTAAAGATCAAATGTTCACTGTTAACAGGCTCTAATATTTTATTCTGTTATTAATACATATATCTATATATATATATATATATATCCAGTTAATCAGATAAGATGAGATATACATGTCATGTGTTCCACGGGAAGTTTGTGCTTTTATTTTGAAGGGGCCGTATCTTCCTAAAAATAAAAAAGTTGACGAACCATTTTAAACGTTCTTATCTTTCACTTTCGAGGCTTCAAACATGATGAACTCATGAGTTATTAATACTTATTGAATTAATGTGCTCTCTGCTGCAGCGTTTGGTTCAGTCGGGCCAAAATTCCTCTCGCAAAGAATTCCTCACGATCGTGTTTGAATAAATCATCATCATTGACGATGTACTCACCTCAGAGTTGTTCATGCATGAATCATGAATAAAGGACTTGAACTCATGTTACTTCCTGGTGATTCATGAGGTATTCATGAACTTCTTGATAGTTCATGTACCATTAACCGTAAAGTGTTACCAACAACGGTAAATCCACTTAAAAACACGCTGAGTCGGCAGCGATTTTTTTTTTTTTTGATATACTGTATTTCACAGGGACTTTCAAAATAAAGTATCTTCAAGCCAAGACTTTTGATGGCACACCACATTTTGTGTGTGTGTGTGTGTGTGTGTGTGTTTCGGGCTGCACTGCGGTAGCAGGACTGTGTCGTAACAAGGCATCAGATCGCCGTGATTAATGCCTTTTAATAATGCCAGAAGCACACTAAGGGGAATAATAATAAAAAATAGAAAAAATGAAAACGCCGGGGGGACGCGCCGAGAAATGAATTAAATGCACCCTTCGTCCAAGGCTGTCAAGCAAACTGCCAACGAGCTTTAATAAAGCGGCTGAAAGTGATGAACGCGCCCTCCAAAAAAAAAAACACAAGTTGTGACTGATGTCATTAGTAAAAAGATGTAGATAATCACATCTCGGGGCGGGGGCCGGGGCGGGGGTGGGGGGCGGGGGGTGAATCTATCAGGATGCCGCCGGTGCAGTGTGTTTGTTTGCGTGTATTAACCCTACTTAGGGGGGATAAATCGGTAGCTTTAGGATACATCAAGCAGCTGTTTTTGAGGAGGTAACGTATCCATAATGGAAGAATTTTCATAATATATGAAGAGATTGATATGAAGAGTGCTGCGTTCAAGCGCGGTTGTAATTTACAGAGTGCGCGAGAAGAGTCCGCGTGAACGGCGCCGTCCTTGTGGTTTCCACGATGTCGGGACTCAAGATTCTCCGCGAGCACTGGAGTTCACGAGCTGTGACGTTGTTTGCCGATGGAAGTTCGTTTCACGTCGGACGTTAAGCTAATACGTTGTCTTTTTTTTTTTTTTTTTGTCAAGTCAAGTTTTTGTCTTCGCGACTTAGATAATAGCCGACGTCTGAGGAAAAACGTCGACCTTTCCAACAGCCTCGTATTTTTGTTAGCCTCGGTGGCTTCTAGACGCCGTCCATGCTTTAAAAAAAAAAAAAATGTACGACTTGGACCGCTCGAACGCCGAGCATACAACGACTTCGCACGTTGGAAACCGCGAGCTCGCCGAATCCACTTTGAACGCGGCGTTTTTTCCGTTCGTAACTCAGTCGATGAAAAAACACTCGATTCCGTAAATTAGCGAAAAGAATCGTCAGTAGTGAGAAACGAACAACTTTTGGCTTCAACTTCCGTAAGAAAATAAATAATTCGCTATTAGTTTCCGAGACGGGATATTAATCCTTTAAGCCCTCGAGGCCCCCAATTGGTTGCCAGGGAGAAGACTTAGCAAAACTATTATTTAAAATATGGACGTATATACTGATATTTACACATCTGAACAATTCTCACAATTGTTCCCTTTATTATTAAAAATAAAAAAATGTAATAACTTTTTATTGTGGCTGCAGAGATATACAAGTGGAGATCTACATATACAAATAGGTGTTTTCTTTTTTGAAAGGTTAAGAGCAACATTGGGACATAAACTGTAGTTATGTAATATTCATGGACATGATGACTGTAGTAAATTTAAAAGGACGGTTTCACCGCATAAAAAAAACAAAAACGCAGACAAACTGCCGGTTTAGATTCAGGTCAGAGAACGTGGAGCGGCTGCTGGGATGAGTCACGAAAAGGAAAAACACTCCTCCTGATGTGATGCAAAACGTGGCTAATTAACATCAACCGACAACAAGAGCGTCCGTTAAACTAAAGTTCACTGGCTAATTTGCTGAACCCAGAAACATCAATAAAAAATTTAAAAAAAAAACAAAAAACAGGACAGTAATTAGACGGGCTGTAAACAAATCTGAAGTCCAGCCACGAGTGTGTTCATACTGAGAAAATATAACTTCCACGCTCTTTAATGTCGTCATTTACAAAAATGACCGGTTTAAAATAAGGAGATTAAAATAAAGATTTTTGTTTAAAAAATTGCATTTGAAAGTTTCCTCTTATTTTCCTGTTCCGGTGCTTTCAGCGAAGCCACTTGGTATTCTTAGCTGTCATTGAATTGTACGTGTCAAGTTAATTCTGGAGCTTTTAACTGAATTAAACAGTCGAGAATGATGACTGTGACCTTCACAGATGGTTTTAGAGATGAAATTATTCACCAAACAACACAAAATGAATCAGAAACTACATCATCGGCTGATTTACTGCTAGAAATGGACTGTTTCCATGATTTTGACATTTAACTCTGTTATGATAATAAACTGGACAAATCTGATGCATATATTTCACTATCTTCTGGCTTTTTTCAGACCAAACTATTCACAATTTAACAAATCGGTGATTAAGATTGTTTTGTCAGCTGCTGCTTTCAGTCGATGTAACTGAAATGATGTTGAGTCAAAGAAACGGGGCCAAGGTTGAATATATTACACAACTTTTTTTTTCTTTTTTTTTTTAAGGTCGGGGTGGTTTCGAGGTTGAACAGCCTCCCGGCTGAAGATCTGCTAATTTACAGCTGTTTTCAACCTTGTTTCGAGCAACTAACGTCTGTCGGCTCAGCGCTCGCCCTCCCGCCTCGCCCTCCTTCCGACGGGTCCACGTGGATCAACCTCCGCGCCGATAAATTAAACCAATGAAGTCTTAAAAGTCACGCGCAGAATGAGGTTTAGATTGCGTTTAGACGGCGGTGAAAGGTCTGGAAGAAGCATGTTTAAGTATGTCGGCGTGTGTGTCCGCTTACTCGCTGTCTCTCTCTGTGTGTGTGTGTGTGTGTGTGTGTGTGTGTGTGTGTGCGTGTGCGTGTACGATTATGTGTTGCAGTCCGCAGAGAGTCGCCCTCGGACAGCTCCCTAACTAAGACGAATCACACAGCCGGGCCTCCGGGTGACCAAGCAGGGCCTGGTGGGAACAACGTGGCCCAGATTGCAGCCCCGTCTGCGGGGAGGCAGCGAGCCGCGCCTCCCTCTCTCCCTCCCTCATGGAGCCTGACACACTGCCCTCTTCCTCCTCCCTCCTCTGTCCTTCATCAACTCCCTCCTCATCTCACTCTCACTCCCAGAGACCTCCTTAAAAAGATGTACTGCGTTTCCTCCTCACACACACACACACACACACACACACACCCACACACACAGCCGTTAAATTAAACCCCATTTACAGGTTGTCTTTGATTCTGTTGTTTCAGCTCATCTGTTGACGTATGAAGCAGGTTACACGAGAACAGGAGTTGTGTTTACTTTGTTTCATGAGATCAGGTTGTGCGTGTTTCCTTGTGACTTTGTGTGTTTTGTGATCTGAGGGCAGATCCTCTGCTTGATAAGTGGCAGCGAACAAAGTTTTTTGCGGCGCTTTCACCGAACAATTTGATACGAATGTTTGTTGCTCGACGTTCCAGCGGTCCGTGCTAATATAATAATGATTATATAATAACCTCGATAATTCTGACGTGATTGATGTGCGATTTATACTTTTATTGTGTTGTTTCGATCGTTTGAACCCGTAAAGTGTCTTTGAGCATCTTGAAAAGTGCCGCACAAATAAAAAGTGTTTATTATTATTATTACCTGGTATTAACATGCAAACCTGCATCTGGTTGAGGAAAAACACATGAAGGCGTGACCACCTGACCAATGAGAGAAGCCCTGCAGCAAGTTGAAAGGTCACCTGACTCCTCCTGCTTCCTGCTTTATTCAGCAGCAGAAGCAACAGTCAGTCTTCACTATATTTGTGCATTAATATCCAACGATGGACTTTATGTGCATTAAAACTACGCACGCGACATTTTCAAGCATTCGAGCAGTCGGATGAACGGCGGCAAAGTACGACCGGATACATCCGCGGGGAAAGTTGGCATCGTGCTCGAGCGGTAACCAACGGCGACGTCACCTGCCGGTTTTGTGAACGGCCGTGGTGAAGCCTCGAGTTTGGATTTTGGCCGGCGGCCATCTTTGCCAGTTCAGGGGGCAGGAAGTGACCATATTTGGTCGAGCTAGGGAGGGGCGGGGGGGGTTCAAACACCTCTCATCTGATCTCCTTAATACATCCCATTTATATATATGTATATATATTCAGCGTAATTCACGGGCACATAAATAAAATACATCTAATATCAGAACCAGAACCAGAAACTTCCACGTCGGATTTCTCGTCAGTCTGACAGAACTTTCCGTCTCCTCCGGTTTCACCGCCGGAAGAACAAACGCTTCCTAAGACGGGTAAAACGCTTTTCTTTATCTTCCATCTCAATATTCGCAATCCTCGCTCTCGCTGTCCTCGTATCAATATGAGCTCGAGCGCCGTGTTTTTTCTGAGAATCAACCTGCCGGGTAATTTTTTTTTTTTCTTTCTGGTCGGCGCTGACTCGGCATCCCTTTGACAGTCAGCTCTTTTGACGGCGGCCGCTATGGAAATGAAGAAGAAGAGCGGAGAAGAGAGGGAATTTACATCCAAAATTGCCGTCTCCGTAGGAAAGTTACAGGGGGAGGAGTGTGTGTGTGTGTGTGTGTGTGTGTGTGTGTGTGTTCAGCAAGTTTACTGCTGCAACACTACGTGTCAAAACACACACGGATGCACTTATTTAGATCGATTTATTCTTGTGTAAATTGTTAAATACCAAAGATTTAAGCGTTTTGTTGGGACAACTTTGATGACACAGCATTTTAAAATCCATAGGGAGCATGTTTCTTTTTTGACAGAAGCAGTTTCATATTTTGATTGTGGTGGGAGGATGGCAATCTATCGAAACACCAAAATATCTCATATCCAGTTTGTGTGTCATCATCCGGCTGAGCCAGACTGCAGTTCACACCTGTTTTTTTTATTTTATTTTTTATCATTTTAAAAGCATCTGAAGTGGCCACTTGTGATTGGATTCATTATTATTTTTATTTTTTTTGCTTTGCTGCTCACATTTGATTTTATCTGGAAGTGGGAGTTGAAAAAAAAAAATAACAATCAACTGCTGACCAACAGTAAACTACACGTTTGAGGAGACGACGGCGGTGGAAACCTTTGCATATCGGATGCAAAATAAATGTGACGTTACAGGAGAGAAAAAAAAAAAAAGAAAAGAAAATGACGCTCGGCTCAAATCGACGCCAATAACAGAGAGTGAGATCGGTCAGGAGTTTAACAGTATGGGTAATGGTGGCAGTTGCCGTGGAAACGCAGGCATCGAAACGATGAGAGCTGACACGTCCGTGATCAAAAGTACAAAACTCAAAAACGGTGGAGGTGGAGGTGGTGGTGGGGTTGGGGGAGGGGGAGAGGGGGTGGTGGTGGTGGGGTTGGGAGAGGGGGAGAGGGGGTGGTGGTGGTTTCCAACTCAGTACACCCGACTTCACCTCGCCATCCCCGACCGAAGCGTCAACAAAACAGCTCGCGGAGACGACGACGACACGCGTCGATAACATATCGACGCAAAGTGGTGTTGACCGACGCAACCGCGTCTCCTCGGTCTCCTCGGTCGCTTCGGTCGCCGCGGTGGGAATCATCGGGACGAGTGAGCGGGTCAAATATAGACCGCAAGGAAAATGAGATGATTAATATTTCAAGAGGAAAATACTCGCTTTAAACTACAGGACTGGAAAACAGGAGAGACTTCAGGGTGAACGAGGTTTACGATGGAGAGAGAGAGGGAGGGAGGGGGAGAGAGAGGGGGGGGGAAAGAGAGAGAGAGGGTGAAGGTCCATTCAAGCGTCCCGGTGGAGGGTCGGTGTTGTCGGAGAACGATCCGGAGCCACAAACCCATCGAAGGTTTTCATATGAAGGACAAATGTCAAGAACTCAACAAGTCTGATCTGATCTACACCCTCCCCCCCCACCACCACCACCTCCACCTTTGATCTGAAGAACCCCCCCATCCAGTAAATGGAAAGCATTGAAAACGGATCAGACGTGGCTTCCCGCCCCACCAAGTGCACCATAGGCCTGTCAATCAAACAGACCCCACCCCCCCACCCACCCCACCGCCCAAAACACACCAATTTCTTTGAGACCTAATCTCTCAGTATTTATGGGGAATAAATTCAGACGGACCGCCAGAAAACTAATAAGAAGGAACGTTGGGGAAAAAAAAACGTCTTCACTTTGTTTTTCATGAGAGAAGTTGAAGTCTACGGAGGTGAGATCTGTTTTGGTGACAGCCCCTAGTGGCCGTCGGTGGTATTGCAGTCGAAGGCACTTCCACATTGCCCTTATTTTTCAGATCTGGAAGCTACGTCCTCTTTTTTTTTTTTTTTTGGAGGGGAAACTGAATATATTCGTGCCAACGAAAAAAATGAAAACGATTTCAGCTTTCTTTCCGACAGGATGTGACTGACTGACTCAAGAAAACCAAAACAAGCAGCTGAAAGATGCTAAAATGCGGATGTTTTATACCCAAAACATTATATTTCAATTTCTAAATTTAGTCGTCGCAGCTGCGAAAAAAAAAAAAGGTGCACACAATAAGAAAAAATTACAAGTACGTACGCCATAAAAATAAGATAAATAGATTTTATTTTTTTTGGAAAAAGTAAGACCAATGAATAAACACGCAAACGGTCACATCAGGTCCTCCACGGCTCGTTAGCGTCCGCACTTAAAAAGTTTTTCATTTAATAAATAAGTCCTTTAAACAGACGAGGAGCGGCTGACAGACGCACAAATCAATCGGGGGAGTTTTGGGTTCGAAAAAACAAAAAAAAAAACCAAAAAAAAACAAAGGAGTATTGTTGTCGTGAAAAACAAGGAAAGCTGTTCGGAGGAGAAGCAGCCAGACGAGACGAGTCGAGAACAAAGATCCTTTTTTTAGGCGTCGTGTTGCACAAGTGTTAAACAAAGCTACCTGTCAAAGCGCCGTCTGGAGGAGAGACGGGACAAAAAATAAAAAAAATCAGCCAAAAAAAAAAAAAAGAAAACGTCAGATCTCAACAGCTACACACACACACACACACACACACACACACACACACACACACACACTAACTTTTCCTTCTTTTTCAAAGCCAGGTTAGACATGATAGAAAGACAGGCCTGCTGTATTAGCCCTTAAAAGCACCAGTGTAACATCAAAAAGACATCAGAAGGGACTTCAGCTACACAGATGTAGAGATACTCACACACACACACACACACACACACACACACACACACACACACACACACACACACACACACACACACACACACACACACACACACACACACTCCCTGGCAACCGAGCCTGCGAGATAGCTGATGTAATTGGACTGCAAGTCCCATAAAGCAGCGAGTTGCCTGGTGAAGAGTTGGGAGGCACGCAGCCTCGACGCTGGGCATTAATATTGAGCACAGAGCCGCGGGGGGGCCACGGCACACTTTCACCCATGGAAAGATTTGGACTCTTTGTTTTATTATTTTTTATTGTTTTCGATCTGCCCCGCGCAGAAAAGACAATATGGACACAGTCGGAGCCCGAGCGCCCCCGAAGCAACGTTTTTCTTTTTTTTTTGTACTGCTTGTGTTTAATGTAACTTTCTAGACGGCTACCAAACATGTTCAGGTACCGTTTTTCTTTTAAATATCATCCCCACCCCGCAAAAAAGGGGAGGAGCCAGCGGCGGACCTGACGAGGCCTGTCAATCAAACAGACTCCACAAATAAAATGACTAATTAATGAAACCTCCCTCTTGTGCATTTAATCGGCAGTGGACAAAAAGTGAGAGATGAACATAATGCCGATTTTTGAGGACAAAATTCAACAAGTTCAACACAGAAAAGAAAAGATTAAAAAAAATAAAATAAATTTTAAAAAAAATAAATAGAGATGAAACCGTGTAAAATAAAAAATGAAAAAAAAAAAAAAAAGACATAAGAATGAATGACAGGGAACGAGGAGGAGATACGAGCGCGGAGAGGAAAGATGAACAATGGGCACGTCAGAGTCAACCGCTAATCTGCGATGAGATAGCGCCTCGGTTTGATAAAAGTCACCCGCCAGAGCAAAAGGGAAGAGACTCCTTTTCTCCTCGGCTTCCTCTGTCACTCAGAGATGTGCGTGCGAGTCTATATTAACGAGGCAAATAGCCTCTCCGTGCTTTATCTTCCTCGCGGAGGCAGGAGACGAAGGTCCAACGAGAGCAGGTCTGGGAAGCGGATTTGGAAGCGCCTTGAGGCTGCAATACCACCGAGCGCCACCGGAGGTCGGCTCAAGTCAATACATTCTTGTTTGGTGTTGATCTCGGTGTCGTTAGCCAAAGTCGTTCCTTCTTATTCGTTTTCTGGCGGTGCATCTGAAAATAATCCCGTCGTTTTTTGGGGGGGGGCGTGGCTGTTTGATTGACAGGCCAGTGGTGCAGTCAGGTTACGGCTATCTGTGGGCGGGGACGTAGCGTCGTCAGCCAGATCCACCGCTCGCCCAAATATGGTCACTTCTTGCTCCAAACCGCTCCGAACTGACGAGGTGGCGCCAACCAAAATCCAAATTCGAGGTTTGGGGGTAAAATGTAATAAAAAAAAAATCTCTCGAAATGATCAGATCCCCAGACATTTTTTCAAAGAATAGTCGAAAGAAAATTCCAGTATTTTCCATCATAGGTCCTCGTAAGCGAGGCAGTTTTTTTTTTTTTTAAATATTAGGTTCTTTGGTTAGAAAACTGTTATAAGACACCATGAAACATTAAAGCGGTTCCAGTCCAACCGAAGGAAGAAAAAAAAAAAAAAAAAAAACACCATTAGTCCCAAATGAAGGAATTTGCCCTTCAGGTAAGGTCCTGAGTAAATAACAGACATTTAAAGCCTTACTGAACAGTATTACCTCCATCAGACCCGAGTGTTACATCATTATGATGTAAAAAAAAACAACCCGTTGTGTGTATCTTCACCATGCGAGCAGGAATGCTTAATGCTGCGCTTACGCAATGTTTATCATCTTCGGCCCAGACGGCTGCTTTTCGTTTTGAACCGCCGCAGCATTAATGTTGGATATTCCTTCAGAGGAAGACTAACTTCTGCCTTTAATCCTTTACTTTCAACATATTTCATGAAAAAAAAATATCCACCTCCCCCCCATCTGCTTTCAGGAGAACTGGAGCTCCACCGATAATATTTTAAAGTATTACGCAATTTTTTTTTTGGCGACTATTGGATTATTTCACATCGCAAGCAAAAAAAAAACAAAAACAAAAAAAACGACTCGGTGGTTTTATTGCCGTTTTGATGTCGAAATGATGTTAACGTCCAAGATATGAGCTTAAAAGTGAAGGTGAAATAACCCCTGAAAATAAAATCGGGTTCAAAGTGTCAAGAGGAACAAAAAAAAACAAAAAAAAGGGCGAAAATTTGCAAATTTCTGTGTTGATTCATGAATATAACAGAACAGTATCTGAGAAATGTAGATGCGTGAATTGACGGGTGAGACGCGCTACTTTAACCGAGATGGAGAGTTACGAATGTTTATTTTGAGCGATAAAAGAGTTTATACTGTTGCAATTATAAATGTGTGTATAGGTAGGTAGGTAGGTATTTACTTTAAGTTTGGAGCTTTTTTTTGTTTTGTGTCGTGTTTTTTTTATTGTTTTTTTTATGGTCGAAGTTCAAATGTTGCTCGGTGTGATTACAGAGACCCATGTGCCCTCCCGCTCAGTGGAGGTGTGTGTGTGTGTGTGTGTGTGTGTGTGTGTGTGTGTGTGTGTGTGTGTGTGTGTGAATGAAGACACGGGACACAAAAGAGGGGTTGGGGTGAGGGGTGGGGGGAATAAAGCAAAAGTGTGGTGTAGCAATTACACAGTCTGTCAAAGCACGGCGGGAGGAAAAGGCTCAGTTCCTCTTCTGACCGAGAGTGTGAGTAAGTGTGTGTGTGAGTGTGTGTGTGTGTGACAGTGTGTGTGTCTTACTTGTTAGGAGTCTACAAAGTCATGCCTCACGACTGCTTGCAGGCAGGAAGGCAGACACAAACAAACACACACACACACACACACACACACACACGCAGAGTTGATAAAGGCTTTGGTAAGCCACAGGAAAGAGGTACGACTCAGCCCATGTGTGACCCTGTTGACCAAACCAATTTTCCCCTTGTCAAACAGTCGACTCCTGAGTGTGTGTGTGTGTGTGTGTGTGTGTGTGTGTGTGTGTTTAACTGAATAGAGTAAAAAAGAGTGTGTACTAATAATGCACTGATGGAACCAGACTGGTTCATTAGTAAACACACACACACACACACACACACACACACACACACACACACACAGTTAGAATTGATGATACGTGTGTGTTAGCATGTGTAACACAACAGCTCAGCTGACTAATCCCGTTATATCAGATTCAAAATGAACTGCGGGGGGGGGGGCTGATGGGGGGGGAGGGGGTGGGGGGGGGGGCGCGGTGGGCGGGAGGGGGGCAAAGAGATTAAATGCCACTTTAAGGTCATCCCCGTTACATGTATATATATGTAAGTGCAGTTTTGTACTCTGGCTATAGCGGGCAGTGATAGCTTCTTTTTTTTTTCCTTTTTTTTTTTTAAAGGTCCAAATCTCACTTTGAAAACTCTTCGTGTTTAAATCAATTCTATTCAATTCGGTTTATTTATTTCCATGAATAAAGCTCATTTTTGACCTTCTTTCCAAATTAGTTTTAATCAGGCTTTATATTATATATTATTGAAAAGTACAATTGTAATCCACCCAACGAGGGGGGACGATGGAAAACCGCTGACTCGGCATTCGTGGCTTTCTTACGTGACCTTTTTTCTCCGAAGAGAATTTGAACCCTCGATCTGAATATCTTTGGACCGTTTCTGATAATATCGTCATTTTTGCGAGGTAACGCCGTGTTTCTGTAGATTTTCAATGTCAAGAGTTTGACCTGCCTGCTCTCTCTCTCTTAAAAGAAAAAAAAAAAAGCTGGTGGTGGATAAATATATATATATATATATATATATATATATATATAAAAAGAAAAAGTCCTGCGGTATCTTTAGCAGCATGCGGTCGCCGTCTGTGTGTTTTTTGTTTTTTGAATCACCGCCGCGGCTCCCGGCTGCCTCTGATCCTACCGGCGAGTAAACCACAGGGCTGATGTTATTCATGTTGGTACGGTCTCGTCGTTCGGCTAAATATAGCGAGTCAAAACACACCCGATGCTAAAATACAGCGAGTTCAACCCACCGGTTTTTTTTTTTGGTCCTAAAATTTGAATAAGCGTTGAAAGCGAGGCCAAAGCGACAACTGCTTTCGATCCAAAAGAAGTTTTATTGGAGGCCACCTAAAATTAGTCATTTCTTTCATATATATATATAGTTTATTCCAAGCAGGCCACCACAGGCCTGTCAATCAAACAGACACGCCCTCCCTTCCCCTGAAAACATACCACTTTTTTGAGAGCTAATATCGAATTAATTAAAATGGCCCTCCAAACAACGAATCAGAAGGAGTGACTTTAGTGAATGACACCCTCATGACTTGTGAAAAACATATATTGATTTGGTTTTTCATGAGTTGAAGTTGAATGGGAGTCTACGGAGGTGTTTTAGGAGCCACCCTCTAGTGGCCATCGGTGGTATTGCAGTTTCCGCACTCGTGTAACGATTCAGACCCGAAAGCTTACCCTCTCATTTACATACAGCCTGTGGTATTATCGCAAAGCAACGTGGGCAGGGACACCTCCCAGCATGCACCTGGAGAACAGAATCTAAATTATAACTCAATACACGCAAATGATCTGGTACTTAAATCTACTCTGGGTTAAATGGTGTTTCTGACTTTGAGTGATGTCAATGGATTTTTTTTTGTTGGTCTAACTTTAAAGTACTCAGTGTGAATTATGGCTTCGGTTTTGTTGTAGAATAAACAGTAATTAAAGTGATTGTTTGTCGGGTTGAGTGTTTGACACCAACGAACTAAATGGGCTCATTTCAAATATTTTCCAAACCCGACCGACAAGTTCGCAGATATCAGCAATAACCAAAGGAGACAAAAAAAAAAAAAAAATAAGCAACGAACAACAGGACACTACGACGAGTGGACTTCCATAACCGGTTAAAAATGGACAGGAGATAGCGCGATGATCCACGTCAGACCCTCTTCCTCCTTCCTGTCCTCAATCCTCCTTCGACCATCTGTAGCGCCCCGCTCGCTCTCCTCGACACAGATTAGACCGGTCTGAAAGCAGATTAAGATAAATATCCGGAAGATTCATTCTCTACGCTCGGTAAATAACCTTTCCTCGGCCCGTGTGTGTGCGTGAGTGTGTGTGTGTGTGTGGATAAAGTACAGGGACAGCAGGAGGACAGAAGAGATTGCCAATAGGGGGGGAAGAGGGAGGGTTTTTTTTTTTTCTTCTTCTTTCCGTCCCTCCAGCAAAGCCAATTTTCCTTCACTGAGTGAAATGGATTTCCTGAGGACTGAAGAACGAAGCTGTCTGTCGGGTTCCACCCAACACTGCATTACCCCGCTGTGTGTGTGTGTGTGTGTGTGTGTGTGTCTCTCAGCTGTCAGTGGTCAATAGTGCAGCTTGTTGTAGTGACCTGAGCGGCCAGAGGTCAGAGATGGGATTACACCCTGGGTGGCTTTGTGTCACTGAGCTTGTCCCGGCCTGTGAGTGACTGAGTGAGTGACTGTGTGTGTGATTGTGTGTGTGTGTGTGTGTGTGTGTGTGTGTGTGTGTGTGTGTGTGTCAGAGCGAGGTGCAGATGAAAGGTCTAAAGTTCACGTGGTTCAGTATCGTCAATCACAGAGTGAAGTAGATGTAAATGTCGGACTGAGAAGATTTCCCAAAGCCGGTTAAATATCTACCACGTACTTCTGATGGAGTTCGGAGGCTTTGAGAAGATGTGGGACAACAACAGTCGTTTCTAGGATTAAACCTTTGGGCTGCATAAAGATTATTATTACTATTATTATTTTCTTTTTTATAAAAAAAAAAAAAAAAA
>NW_027185406.1:1914287-1916787 GCF_022577435.1 Embiotoca jacksoni | reverse complement strand
GAGCAAGAAAATGCCGGTTTAAAAAAAAAAAAAAATGCTGACTCAGCTCTATGACTATTTCCCTTCCTCAATAACCACAGAGGAATGAAAACTTCCTGCCTCACTCAATCGTTGTTCCACTAAGTCACGCTTCCTTTTTCCTCAAATGTAAAACCGTTTTCCCACGCCGAACCGAACCACCTACTGTCACCGTACTGCCTCTTCCTCCTCTCTCTCTCTCCGCCGGCTGGATTTGACATTCGTTATCGGCGGAGAAATTATATATATATATTTATTTTTATTTTTTTTTAATTTCTTCTTCTTTGTGGCTGGTTGTGGCTATTTGTAAACACCTCCGTGTAGAAGCCACAAGAGAAACTGAAGAAGGAGGGAAAGCTCATTTGGTTTAATGTGACATCCAAACTTCTCTCACTTTGGTGTTTCGTAGCCACGGGCTGACTCCAAAATAAATAAATAAAAATCCCCAGACTAGAGAAAGCCCACGAGCTAGCTTAAACCTCGTTTTATTCCTTACTCACGACTCGCGAGCCCGGAGCCAACGATAAAAGTTGATGAGTCACGCTTCGGCGTCGAGAGCGCCGGGTCTTCAGACCGCCGCCGGCACGAGACCCTCGTTTTAATTTGGTTTGGACGATAAATATTCAGTTGCTTTGGTTGCCCACCTTGACTCACGCCAGGGATCCCACCTGCAGAGGAAGAACTGGGAGTCCTTTAAAGCCCGAGGCCAGCGAAGGGGTCCGCGCACGGCCGGGCATTTATTTATTTATTTATTAATTTTTTTATATATGCGTTTATCACGTGCGGCTTCCGGCTGTTCGCCGAGTCGGGCTCTTGCCGTTGTGCTCGTTCCCAATCGCTTTCATTCAATTTCCACTGAAAGCGTTACGAGTATGAAAATGAAATAAAGGAGCCGTAAAAGAGTTGTTGTTGTTGTTGTTGTTTTTGTTTTTTAAAGCCAGCAGCTGTTCCGAGTCGCCGCACAAACGCATCAAAACTCCCACGATGTTTTTCCCACCTTCGCATTTCAAGAACCGTCTCCTCGTCTCTTGTTCTTTGTAATTCTGTATTCGTGTCGTTTTACCGTCGGCTGGCTTGAAGGAACGTTTCATGATCAGCCCCGCGGCACCCGGCGAGCTCCGGCGTCCGACAAATACGCTGAATGGCCATGAAAAAAAAAAAAAAAGCAATTAGATCCAGTTAAGAGTTACAAAACAAACACTCACGTCGACGTGCGATGTCCGCCGACTCGGCACCTCGGCAATTTGAGGCAGAAAGAAAATTGCTCGAGAAATACCGATTTATTCCGTCGACGTAGACCTGGAAACATTTTTCTGCTTTTGTGTTTTTGCGTCGGTGCGACAGCAAAGTGTCATTTAATGTCCCTGAAATCACCGAATCGCCGAACCCAAATTAGTTTTGAAAGCTCCGAGGGCCGCGGCCCATTCCAAACAATATCAGTAATCAGTAAAAGTGTGATAGGATCACGGAGGCTGAATGTGAAAGGGAAAGACGGGAGGAAGAAAAAAGAAAAAGAAAAGAAAAAGCCCGCCTGATTGCAGATCAGAGCGTTTCCTGAGATTTAGTTGAATGTGCGTCAGGTGGAGTTTTCTTTAATGGGGGGGGGGGTGGGGGGGGGGGGGATAAATTAGTGGAAGGAATTGGCAGCGGCCGGTGATTCCCTGGAGGCGGACCGGCCCCGGCTTCTAGCGCCATCAGATCAATCACCGACAGTAAAACAAAAAAACAAAACAACTTTTCGAGGGAATGAATGGAGAGCCCGGAGAGAGGAAGCTAAAACGCGGAACAACCCCGACCGGGCCGGACCAGATCCGCCGAAACCAGATTCGGCGGCACGAATCGCCGACGAGCGTTCGCACCGCGTGGCGGTCGAGGCAAAGAAAACGTAAGCCGTGAGAAGGTCGCGTCTGTTAAATCCTACGTACGACTGAGCGGGCGGTGTGTAACTCCTCGGAGGGAATTCGATTCATGAAATATTCAAATGAAAAAGTGCAAAAGCCGCCACTCGAGACGATTGCAGCTATTTGCGCTCTGGTTCTATACAAAAAGAAAACAAAAAAGTCTGTTACGACGGACTAAAAAGAATCCCAACAAGTCGTCGTCCTGCTACGTTGAAAGAAAACAAAACAAAAACAAAAAGAAGTCAACGGAATCACTTATTTACGCAGCTGACGCTCCGACGTTGACCCGTTTTACTTCTGAACTTTCCTTTTTTTATTTTACACTTCGATAAATGCAGTCAAATCGTCCTTTTTAAAGAAGATCCTTGAGACACCTGCTTTTGTTGTTGTTTTTTTTTGTTGCTCGTGACAGGATTTGTTTTTGATTTTTGTTTTGTTTTGTTGCTTTAATCCGGGTTGTTGCGAGGGATCAGGGAGGCGAGCTGGGACCCGCTCATCCCCCGCCATCACCAGATTACTCCGTCAGACGCGACTAAAGGAGGTGAAGGGTTAGTTGTCATCGCAATCGGGCATTCGCTCAT